>NW_027507791.1:5472500-5785000 GCF_037356315.1 Lithobates pipiens
TAACACTGGCTAGCTTTTAGTTTAAAAAAATAAATAAAAAATCATAGACTTAAAGCCAGCAACCATAAGGCAGGATGGTAAGCATAGGAAAGCACAGGGAGTGTGCCAGGTGTGTCTGGGCAAACCCTAATCACTGTGTGTGTGGTGCAGAATCCTCCTATTGCATGGGCTTCAGCCGCTGTTAGACCCTCCCACAGTGCTGCTGGATTCCCTATCCTCCTCTCCCCTGGGCTGCTGCAGAGGATATTTCAGAATGGAGAGTGGGGCAAGGGGCTAGTAAATGTGTAATTTTCCAGCCCCTTCCTTTTCAAAATGAACACAGTGAACACACTCACTGTGTGTATTCACAACTGAAGCATAGGAAACCGTGGAAGCCATTCAGCACAGAGCACCATCCTGTTCATTTACTGTCCAATGCAGCTAAGGCTGGAGGTAAAGGCATGTGTTTTTGAGATTTGGGCAGTGGAAGGTGTCAGTAGGGCAGCGGGCGGTGTCATCGTAATACAATAGGCTGCGTGCACCTATGATGGTAAATCAGTCCGGGGGATAAAAGACTGACAGTCTAGCAGAATCCATGGAGCATCTGTCAGAACTCCTTTTATATTTATTTTACACTTACCATTTTACATTTTTTCACTTAACTTTTTGCCATCACAAGGGGGTGAACAAGTCTCCTTGTGATAGCTTTGGGAAGTGGCAAATACGCCTGAGCCGCGATATCGGAAAACATGCCTAGGGAACATGTCAGCTCCCTCGGCGTGTATCAGGCGAGATGTTGGGGCCTTGTTCTAAGGTAAGTATTTCATAATGAGTATTTCATAATGAGCTAGTATGCACCGCATACTAGCTCATTATGCCTTTTCCCTTACAGGTCTGAATTTTTTTATTTTTTATTTCAGTGGGTTTACTACCGCTTTAAGGCGGGACACTTCTGGATCCAAAATGAGAATATATCACTTTTGCACTAAATCCTCAGCAAAAGGGTAATGTCACTTATGAGGAGCAAACTGCTTGAGATACTTTCAATCTCCATAGAAAAATAGTTGGAAAAAGCAGTTGCAAAGTCTTGGTCTTTGTAACCTAAGGCCACATGTGTCAAAGACGAGGCCCGTGGGCTGAATCTGGCCCTTCAGGCCATTTCTTGTGGCCTTCGGACCCAGGGGAAGGGTGGAAGTGAGATGTTAACAGCCTGTAAAAGAGAGTTGCTTCCTGCACACTATGCGTAGTGCACCCCTGAACTCGGCACAGAACGCATTACTGGTATTTATTGCCTCTTTAGATCCTCCTACGGCAACTTGGCTACACCCATTGTTCAATGCAGTTTGGAGGGAGCATGGTTGAGTTCCTGCACCTTTTCTCTGAGAAAATAAGCCCTGCAGAAATATACAGTACTACAGACATAACCGGCCCTTTGAGGACAACCATAATGCTGATGTGGCCCACATTTAAATTGAGTTTGACAACCCTACCTTAGGAGTTTAAATGCCCCAAGACTTAAAACCACACATGTAGAAGAAACAGGCATTAGAATGGTGAGGACTTCATCACTAAAAGCTAAAACAGTCCCAAAAGATAGCACGGTTCAAACCCACATATAATCCAGGATGCCGCTTATGTGACCACACTCCAGGCTCCTTCTATCACCTCATATGGTCCTGTCTGGTTATCCAAACCTACTGGATACAGGTAATTCGCTTTCTCCATGACCAGATGGGCTCTCCTGTTAGCCTCGACCCAAAGCTGTGCTTACTTGGTCTATTGCCAGAATTAGATGCTGACAAGTCCCTTCGTACCTTTTTACATGAAACACTGTTCCTGGCGAGAAAAGTGATTGCTCGCGGCTGGATGCAGGCCCTCCCCCCCCACGGTCCAATGCTGGAAGAAAGAGGTTAACAATACCCTCCCGTATAAGAAATTGATATATACGCATAGAGGATGCCCACTTAAATACGAGCAGATATGGGGCAGATGGTTGGGGGATGGGGAGACATGTACTTGATATGCTGTTATATTGATCCCTTGCCCCCCCCCCCCCCTCTGTTTTTCCCTTTCTGTGCTTCCTCCACCTCATGGGCCTACTTTTCTTATGTCCCCTTCCCTCTACCCCTTTTTTCTTTCTTTCTATGCCTGCTGCCCCTTCCCCGGTTGACACGGATTGGTCTTATAATGACTCTACCCGTGATGGGTGTCTAAACCCTATGCAGCGCAACTAACCCAAAGCACTCATGTATGCAACACTGCCTTGGCCAGGTTGGCCCTCATTACTTGATGTACCTTATGTATGCTTACTATGCATGTTATCTTCTCTGTTTCCTTCTTTTTTTTTTCCTTTTTTTTTTCAATAAAGTTTTTTTTTCCAATTAGAAAAGCTAAAACAGTCTCGCTCAATTTGGGCATAATAGCGGTAGACTGTCCTTGACTTATGAGCTTGGACAGATCTGAGAAGGCCTTCAAAAGAAATACTATAGAAGTTTTCCCCTTAAAGAAGGCGGGACTTTTTAGGCATAGACTGCGACACCAATTGATTTGGTAAAAATATATAAATAAATAATTTTATTTCAACATAGAAAGAAAAAACAAAGAATAATATATTAACGTACATTTCCGAACAGGAGAAAGGGACACATTACTTCCTCCATGTGCATATATTTATAGAACCAGAAAACATTTGCTTCCTACATCTTATTCCAAAGGAACAGACTTCTATGACATTGTATATAGGCGTATTCAAAGCATTCTACAAACAAGGTCAAATTGCGTTAATATTGTGCATCCAATGTAACCTACGCGTTACGGAGTTATCTTACTCCTTCAGGGATGGTCCATTTCAGCACACTTAAATTTACAAAATAGTATGTCTAAAAACATAAGAAATAATTAATTAATTTATATATATATATATATATATATATATATATATATATGTACAATTTCAAAAAAAGAAAAAAGAAAAAAAAAAAAAAAACACAACGCACCACTAAAACGCATCACCTATATATACGATCTTCACTCCAAGATGCAGGTCTAGGCTCATAATAAGGGGGAGATGTTTGACCACCTTCTTGGATGGGAACCAGGACCGCAGTGATAGGCGGACTGTAAGGGAGGAGGTGTACAAGTAAAGTAAATGCATGTCAAATTTTCACATGCCTAGATTTTAAATAAGTATTGCATGTATTTTACTACAGCGCCAATAATGGCAGATAAAGGTTCTATATGCTAACCCTCTTGTATGACTTCCGTCATTACATTTGTACTAAGAGGGAAACACCCCTAAAGAAAGGGGGGAACTTTATCTAAAAAAAAAAAGCTATCTCATAGTGATCATTCTAAAAGATAATAATATTGCAAAATCTTTTAAAAAATCTTACCCAAAAGCGTTTCATAGAATAGTTTGCTGTGTCCTGAAGGGAAAACACCTGAGATTCCTATGTTAGAATTGTTAAAATGACGACAGAGATCCTTCCTGACTTTTTGGGAAGGTTGAACAAAAATTCGTTCAATCTGATGTTCACCATGTCCCATCATTCGAACGAGATCACATTTCTGGATGTCAAGGTCCTCCGAGGGGAGGGCAATGCCATCCAGACGTGTCTCTTCAGAAAGCCTACAGCTGGAAATTCAATCTTACACGCATCGAGCTTCCATCCAAAGTCTCTGTTAGCATCTATACCTTTTAGTCAATATCTGAGGACTAGAAGAAATTGCTCAAATTAAAAAAGCTTTCAGGTTGAAGCTAAAATTTTACAAGCTCGCCTCCTTGAGAAGGGATACTCTAGGACCTCTCTCAAGAAGGCGTACAAAAAAGCCTTGGAAAAACCAAGATACGAACTTCTATATTCCCAGAAACAAAAGGTTGAGAAAGGTGGGAAGAATGAAAATATGAGTAGAATTATACTATCATATTCAAACCAACATAACAAAATACGCAACATTATAGAAAAATACTGGCATCTACTACATATGGACCCTAATTTGGGTAGGTTTATACCAAACAAACCACCAATCACATTCAAACGTGCAACAGCTATAAGGGACAGGATTGTTCAAAGCGAGTTTAAAGCGGGAAATCGGAAGGATCCATGTACAGTGAAGGGAACTTATACATGTGGGGGATGCACCTTCTGCAAGTATTTGCAGGTGGGACCCACATGTACATTGCCTAACGGGAAAACATTAAGATTAACACACTTTGCGAACTGCAAAACGAAAGGAGTAGTATATATACTCCTATGTGAGTGTAATTGTTTCTATATAGGAAAAACTAAAATTAGAATTGCGAGTACGAATATCTAAGCACATATGGGGTATGAAAAAGGCTATTCCAGATCTACCCCTGGGAAGGCATGTTATCTCCTTACATGGAGGCACCCCTCCCAGGGTTAGATTTATGGCGTTGGATAGAGTGCACCCCAATGAAAGAGGGGGAGATTGGAATAAGGTGTTATTGCAGAGAGAACTAAAATGGATTTTTCAGTTACAAGCTACTAAGTTTCCCGGCCTCAATGAAGCGACAAACTATAGACCATTTCTGGAAGGTTTTGTATCAGGGGGTATAGAAAAGTGATATATGAGAATATTAAAATATAACAGCTTTTTCTTTTCCTTTTCTTCCCCCCCCCCCCCCCCCTTTTTATTTTTTTTTATGTACGTTTCTTCCCCCCTCGATTAGGCAAATTTTGGCTCTTTGAACACCATGGGGCTCTTCTGGATGGGATCCCGGCACGCTAAGGCCACTATGGAGGGGAGAAGCCTGCCCTTGGTTGGCAGGTACCTTTTGTTTTTTCCCCCCTGGTGGCCTTTTCTCTCGCTCATCGGTATACCTGTAACAGAAATGGGATGGGGGTCTGATCACCCCAGCTTCCCGTTTCTCTGTCTCCCTAGGTTTTTCACCCACGCTCGCCCTATAGACATCTCGGACGAACGTGAGGTTAAATGCGTTTACACATCCTACATGAATGTGCAGTTGCTGACACTTTTGCCCGGCGCTGTGCTTCCTGGGGGATGTAGTTTAGTGAACAACACTGTTTGGCCAACTCCAGGGCTAAGGTACGTTCTGCGCATGCGTGTCGGTGGGAGCGTGACGCATGACGTCACTCCTCCCACTGCGCCATTTTGGATGTGGGCATGGGGCGACGTCGTGCGCCGCACACCCGGGGGACCGCGCTTAGGTGATAGGACTCACAGGTGAGTAATATTTACTTCACCTGGAAGGGGAGGGAAGGAGGTGGGGCGGTGAGATACTTTAATGGGCCAGGAGCAGTCTGTTATCAGTCTGCAATGGCCATGGAGGAGGTGACTTGCTGAGAGATACATTTTAAGGTACGGAAATATATATACTTTTTTATGTCGGTCTGTATGCAGCCTTATTGAAAAATGAAGGGGAATTAACGGGGAATTAACGGATATAACTGTCCTTCCCCTTCCCATTTTAGGCTGGACCTGACACGTCTATCTCTGGGGGGAATCTTTCTCCCATAGCACCAAAATCCTTGGACTAAAGAGAGATTGCGGCGACTTTAAGCCAAATAGATTGCCTTAAACATTTAAAAGAGTTGCAACATTTGGGCATCTCATTTTAACAATTCTAACATAGGAATCTCAGGTGTTTTCCTTTTGGGACACAGCAAACTACTCTATGAAACGCTTTTGGGTAAGATTTTTTAAAAGATTTTGCAATATTATTATCTTTTAGAATGATCACTATGAGATAGTTTTTTTTAGATAAAGTTCCCCCCTTTCTTTAGGGGTGTTTCCCTCTTAGTACAAATGTAATGACGGAAGTCATACAAGAGGGTTAACATATAGAACCTTTATCTGCCATTATTGGCGCTGTAGTAAAATACATGCAATACTTATTTAAAATCTAGGCATGTGAAAATTTGACATGCATTTACTTTACTTGTACACCTCCTCCCTTACAGTCCGCCTATCACTGCGGTCCCGGTTCCCGGTTGGTGCGTTGTGTTTTTTTTTTTTTCTTCATTTTTTTGAAATTGTACATTATATATATATATATATATATATATATATATATATATATATATATATATATATATATATATATATATATATATATATATATATATATATAATTATTTCTTATGTTTTTATAGATTCTACTATTTTGTAAATTTAAGTGTGCTAAAATGGACCATCCCTGAAGAAGGAGTAAGATAACTCCGTAACGCGTAGGTTACATTGGATGCACAATATTAACGCAATTTGACCTTGTTTGTAGAATGCTTTGAATACGCCTATATACAATGTCATAGAAGTCTGTTCCTTTGGAATAAGATGTAGGAAGCAAATGTTTTCTGGTTCTATAAATATATGCACATGGAGGAAGTAATGTGTCCCTTTCTCCTGTTTGGAAATGTACGTTAATATATTATTCTTTGTTTTTTCTTTCTATGTTGAAATAAAATTATTTTTTTATATATTTTTACCAAATCAGTTGGTGTCACAGTCTATGCCTAAAAAGTCCCGCCTTCTTTAAGGGGAAAACTTCTATAGTATTTCATGTTGGGATGTTGGCTACTATTAAGCGGATCTTAATTTATACCTCGCACAATTTCTGATTTTTGCCTTCAAAAGAAAAGAACTGACTTTAGGAGCACACGAGAACATGATTTCAGAAGCTCCAGGACCATTCATAGAATGTTTGTATGTGTGTGAGGGGGATTTACCATGGTACAGTAGACTGATGCCCTACGCTTCCCCCCCCCCCCCCCCCCAAGCTAGCTCAAGCTAACAAGTAAGGCCTCAGGTATTTGGGAAACCCATTCAGCTGACAGCAAGTAAGGTCTGATGGCCGGAGGTGACAAAGTGCTTGTGAGCAGCAGGAATAGAGTAGGGCTGAAAATAATGGATTTTCATAATCGATTAGTTGGCCGATTATTGTTTCTATTAATTTGTTAATAACCTTAAAATATGATGTATAATTTAGCTAATATGTAAAGTTTAAAAAAAAGGCAATTTATTCTTAAATATCTCTATGCAGTGGTAAATATAAATAATCAACTATATGGTTAGGGAACAAAATATCTAATCCACTCTAATAGTATATACAGTATATCTCTTCTGTCTGTTATTCTCAGAAGAGATATACTGAATATATTATATATATATATATATATATATATATACACATATACACACATATATACACTATTAGAGGAGATATGCTGTATATACTATTAGAAGAGATATACTGTATATACTATTAAAGGGTGAATCTGGTAAATATCAGACTCAGAGCTCAATTATTTTTATTTTTTTTTAAAAAACAAGGTCTTCCCTCAAAAAAAAAAGTAATTTTAAGAACGTTTGTTCGATTTTCTAATTGTTAGTGAGATCAAATCAACGTTAATTTTCAACCACAGTGATGGAAACATTTGGAAATGGAAAACTTCTCGGTCAAAGGAATTGTCAGACAGTGAATGTGGTTTTTGTTGAGAAATAACATTCTTTTAAAAACAGAATGTTGAAAAAAGTGAAAATTTCACACTACATTCTTTCATTGAGCAAATGCACAAAGATTTTACGTCTGAATATTCTTGTCTGAAAATTGATCCGTGTGGCCAGCATAAGGGCTCTGTACACACCTATGCAATTTGCTTTTGATCTCTTTCTGCAGTGCTTTTTGCTGTGCGGTTTGATTTTTGCCACGTGATTTAGCTGCAATTTACTTTTTTTTCAGCCAATTTGTTGTTGGGCAGATTAAAAAACACAAATTGCTGCAAAAATGCATTACATTCTTTTCTGCAGCTCCATTGAACCAAAAAAAAGCAAAGTTTTACGTTAAAAAAAAGCCCTTAACCCTCCTTTCCAAATACGCATAGATGTGATTGTGTCCCATAGGAAACCATGTAAATGAACTGCAGTGCGTTTCTGCAAAAAGCACCAAAAAAACACAGATGTGAGCCAGGTCTAAGACGTTTAGTAACATAATGGGTTTAAAATAACTAAAATGAGCCCTTTATAGTGCAAAAAAAAAGCAAATAATCACAACTGTAAGGGGTTCATTTTTTTAATGCAGAACTGTAAAAGTAATATTTACAGTAGCAATTATTTTCTCTTTTTTTGTACTATAAAGGGCTCATTTTATGTTTATTTAACCCCATTATGTTACTGGCCGATTAATCGATTATGAAATTGATCGATTTATTGGCCAGTAACATAATGGGGTTAAATAAACCTAAAATGAGCCCTTTATAGTACAAAAAGAGCAAATAATTGCTACTGTAAATATTACTTTCACAGTTCTGCATAAAAAAAAAAAAAAAAAACACCTTACAGTAGTGATTTGCTCTTTTTGTACTATAAAGGGCTAATTTTAGGTTTATTTAACCCCATTATGTTACTGGCCGATTACTCAATTACTATTTTCATAATCGATTAGTTGCCGCTGAATCGATTAGTCGTTTCAGCCCTAGTTTAGAGATTGCCATTCCATGTTGATCTTTTTTTGCAGAAGCAACAGACTAGACACTCCACACAGCAGATAGCGTCCGCTCTCATTCCCACAGCACTAACAGCGGGAACTGGGAATAAAGTAACTGAAGAAGTTCCCAATGCTCTGCACGACCGGTGTTCTGCCGAAAACTGTCCCCCTATTGGATAGTGTCCGCTTCGTACTGCGCAAGCGCAGCGCTTGCACAGTATGGAGGACAAGGAGACACCGAAAGTCTCCGAAAATAAACGGCGCCTACGCACTTAATAGTACCTTCTGCCCCGAGTCCAGGTTCAAGCCCCACCATGCAAGTGGACATACGGTAGCACTTAGCAACAGGACCCCTTGCTGGCTCACTTCGCCCGCCACGCTTCGGGCACGGCCTCGTTTCGCCTCGGCAATGATTTATTCTAATTCTATGCCCACTTGGATGGTGGGGCTTGAATCTGGACCCAGTGCGCAGACGCCGTTCATCTTCAGAGACCTTCGGCGTCTCCTCGTTTTCCGTACTGCGCAAGACACTATCCGATGAGGGACAGTATTCAACAAGACACCGGGCCAACTCACTAGGTGAGTCTTCAGAGACAAGATGAGAACTGAAGCAATGCTAGCAAGTGGCTCGGAAGCTTGAAAGCTCTCTACAGATAACCTACCAGAACAGCGCATGCAACGATCCCTACATGGATCCCAGTGCCCAAAAGGTCACTTCCAGGCTTCACCCTGAAACATCCAGTCCAGCAGTGTCTGGATGTGGTACTCCAAAAAGACAGGCTGAGGAGCTGCATTTAAAGAGACAAAGCTCCAGCAGCTATGTAAAGACTAATCTTGCTTGAAGAGATAAAAATAAATAAAAAAAATTGAAAAAAAAAAAAAAAGTTAAGTCATTAACACAGCAGAGCTGCAGAAAAGACGTCCGTATTTTTAGGACACTAGCAAACAATGAAGCATGCTTCCGTTTTTTTTCCTAGAACTAATTTATTTCTTTTTCTTTGTCTGTATGAGAAGCCGCAGACAAGATCAAGCTATTTCACAGAACAAATTAATTAGAGCTTCTGATTTCAACAGCCTATATATAAAAAAATAAATAAAAAAATATTTACTTCATGAACAATACCAAACCCAAACCCAGTGTTGTTGAAATGTTTTTACAACTCAAGTGCTACCCCAATACAAAGAGCAGACACAACAGGGCTTTTTTTTTTTATTGTCAAAACACAAAAACAGCAAATTGTGAACAATTTCCTTCCTCATTCACCTTGAACACAGAAAACGGAATAAATAAGACCTTGCTGGCAGATGAATGTTATCAAAACCTTCACCAAATCTAACAATTGTGCCCTTTGCTTTGTATAAATCATACAAAAAAAACAAAAAAAATAAATAAAATAAAATGTAAACAGCATAAAAAATGTATGAATAAATAAAGGGCTAAAAAACACACTGTCCATCGTCGGGGATGTCACATCTACCCATGCAGGACAAAGACCTTGTTCACTTTAATGGTGGCCCCACCAGCAGAAAATTTTCTTTTTTCATTTGCTCCCACGTGATAGCAGAAGACTGGCCACTCCATTGAAACATGAGCTGGAAATCCTAAGACCTGTGTCAATTTTGCAAACTTGGAGTTTACACAATGAAGTGGCTGATTGAAGGCCAGTGCAGTCTTTTTTTCCCCCCACTGCAGGTGGCTCTCATCCGCAGCAGCAATACAGGTGTAGGAGGAAGTCGAGAGGAACCTAGTTCCTCTTATCTCAGTCACAGAGAAGCAGCATACAATTGGATGCTGGCATCCCACGTGACTTGGTGGCCATCTTGGGTCCGGCAGAGACTATTTAAGACCCTGGCTCCCGGGTTTGGCATGCATTTTGCGGGTGTATAGAGCAGGGACAGCTCACCCGCCTGTCGGGGAGAGGGTTCCAGATAAGTAGGGAAAATGCAGGGACACGGCATCCATTCAGAAATCCTGCCCACTTGAGTACAGACCGGCCAAGCAACATTCCGCCACTTCAGACAGAAGCTGTCAGCACATCTGAGACCTACTGCTACTACTAATCGCTGTACATCAGGTGACTACAATTCCCATCGTGCCTAGTCAAGTCTGTGAATGTCAGAGTTTTACAATGCCTCATGGGATGTGTAGTTCCGCAACAGCTGGAGGGCCATAGTTTGAGGATCCCTGCTGTACATCCTGTGAGTATGCCCAATCGGATTGGCTGCCCACCAGACTTGCTGTGCATTACTGAACTTCAATTTTTAATGCAGTTTTCTGCTGCCACACCACTCTGCACCTACCTACATGATGACTGAAGAGGCACATTGCATTCTCTCTGCTTGGTACTTTATTTCCTCCCACCAACACCTGTATCACTACTGCATTTTATAGTTACGTAGTAGGGGTCAGCAGGAAAACCCACAGTGCCCAGGAGGGCGAAGTGGACAAGCTATCAGACACAGACAGACAGACAGACACAGACACAGACACACAGACACACAGACACACAGACACACAGACACACAGACACACACACACAGACACACAGACACAGACACACAGACACAGACACACAGACACACACACACAGGTGTCAGATAGCAGCAAAAGCCAGAGCTCTGATAAACAACAAAGAAATTCCCTTGTTGACTGCCAGTTTCCGTTTACAACAACTTATTCTTTTCAGAGGGAAGTTGGTGGAATCAGCAAAAGACACGCTTAAGATAAAATTTGCTGACCAGGCCCTTTTCTGACATTTGTTGTTTACACGTAAAAATCTGTAATTTTTTGCTAGAAAATTAGTTAGAACCCCCCAAACTTTTTTTTTTCAGCCTCTGGAGAATAAAATGGCGGTCATTGCGATATTTTATGTCACACTGTATTTGCACAATGGTCTTTCAAATGCAATTTTTTTTGTATAATGTGAAAGATGTTACGCCGAGTAAATAGATACCAAACATGTCCTGCTTTAAAATTTCGCACACTCATGGAATGGTGACAAACTAGGGTACTTAATCTCCATAGGCGACGCTTTAAAAAGGTTTACAGGTTACCAGTTTAGAGTTACAGAGGAGGTCTTGCGCTATTATTGCTCTCGCTCTAACAATCGCGAGGATACCTCACGTGTGATTTGAGCACCTTTTACATATGCGAGTATGTGTTCCCTTCTGCGTATGAGTGCGGAGTGATGGGGCGCTTAACTGTTTTTTTTTTTTGTTTTTTTTTTTTTACAATTTGCCCTAAAAAAAATAAAAAAAATAAAAATAAAATAATTGAATTTGATCACTTATTTCTAATACAAGGAATGTAAAAATTTCTTGTAATAAAAATAAGCATGACAGGTCCCCTTTATTGAGAGCTCTCATTTACCTTTAAAAGCAAAAAAATAAAAATAAATAAAAAAATTACACTCCCACTGCCTACAAAAGTTACTTTGTGGTGAATCTTCTGTTGGGACCACTTTTATATGAAAGCTGACAGACTGACTGAAAAAAAAAAAAAAAAAAAGATACCAGGGTTTTGGCAGCCATAACCCTGGTATTTACCAAAGTAATGATATACATTTATAGTTAGGAGGTCGGCAAGTGGTTAATGTGAACTTGACCTGATGTAAAAAGTGCCTAAGGTAACTGGGCTCATTAATGGGCACCTTGTAGTGCTGGAGAGACCTGTGTTGGTATTCAAATCAATGTGTGTGTTCCTGTGAAGACCCTCTTGAATTCTAGGCCCAGACTGTACATGGGGCCTCAAATTTCTCAAAGGTAAAAGAGAAGTTCAGCCTGAGCTCGTTTGGCTGGGCTTCTCCTCTGGGTCACAGGAGTGCAATTCGTTTTGCACTCCCTTGATCCGTTTTCAGCAGAGAACGGTCTGAAGTCCGCTCTCTGCTGACGTCACCGATGTCAGGTCAGGCACCGCCTCATCCCGACTCTGGAAGTCTAGATCCGCCAGGCGCCTGGACTGATGGCAGCCTTGGCCTCTCAGTGAGACGCTGACACAGTCGCTCCCCGCCCCTCCACAGCTCAGCGCTCCAATGAGCGTGGAGGAGCAGAGCAGGAGAGCTGCTGACTGACAGGCAGCAGCTCTCTGCTCGGGAGCCGAGAGAACTGAGCCATCGGCAATGTTTGATGGCACCGTTCTCAGTGCAGAAAAGCTGAGGGACAGATGCAGCATCCACCTAGACAAGTATGATTAGGGAAAAAAAACAAAACAAACCCATACTTCTTTTAAAATGAAACCCTGTCCTTCCCTATAGTAAGCTTTGCCCCGCCAATCAACTGTCCAATGCCAGTGCCTCTACCACCCCAATTAATAACTAGCTGCCCAAGGCAAGATTGAAATTTTTTACACACATTAAAACTCAGCATTTTTTGCTAGAAAATAACTTAAGCCCCTCAAACACTATATATTTTCTGAAAGCCGAGAGCAATATTTTTATATTGGACGATATTTGCGCAGCCATTTATCAAGTGCAAATATTCAGGAAAAAATTGCACCTAAATTTTAGTGCACACAATACCCAATTATTTTGATAAAATATAAAAGATAATCTTGTGTCACGTAAATAGATACCAAACATGTCAAGATTTAAAATTGTGCACTCCCGCAAAATGTCGACAAACTTCAGTACTTAAAGGGATTGTAAAGGCTTTTTTATCTTAACGCATTCTATACGCAGCAGACCCGCTAACACTTACCTGAGCTCCCTTCGAATCAGCGTTGTCCACGAGTTCCTCGGCTGTCCCGGACTCTCCCTCCCAATTGGTTGAGACACAGGAGTGCCGCCATTGGCTCCCGCTGCTGTCAAAGTCAGTTTGCCAATGAAGCTGAACCGCAACGCCGTGTCTGAATGGACACGGGGAGCTGTGACTCGGGTGCTCCCATAGCAAACTGCTTGCTGTGGGGGCACTGAACAGGAGGGAGGGGCCAGGGGCAGCAAAGAGGGACCTGAGAAAAGGAGCTAGACTTTACAATCACTGTAAACTATCTATAGGAAAAGCTTTAAAAACGTTTTGCAATAATTCTAGGGCCAATAATTCACGATTAACTCTAAACTGATAACCTGTAATCAGACATTTGTGGCGATTTCACTTGTGTGGTAAAAATTACCATTTACATGTGTGCTGGACCTATGCTTTGCATTTGTGTGTGAGCACAAGGGGAGAGGGACATTTTTTTTTTTTTAATCATTTTTATTTTAATAAAAAAAAAAAAAAAAAAAAAACACTTTTCTTTTTCTTTTAACTTTATTGCTATCACAATGGGGCAAACAATACCCCTTGTGATACCTTTGGGCAGGTGATAGGTACACTCCAGACATCAGAGCTCTATTAAACCCCTGATGTCTCCCCTGCCCTTCAAAGCAGCTGATCAAACATAGGTTGTGTTACAGCCATCACAGAGAAGATGGGGGAATGGATGTTCCGCCATCTCCTATGCAAGAAGCCACCCTAACCGCTTACCACAGGGTCAGGGGCTCCTCGGAAGGACTAGAGAGCTGGGAACCCCATCGGGCAGAGGTGGACAGGTCCATCCCAGTGCTGTAAAGCCACCTGGATCACTTTTACCCAACAGCCAATCACTGGCTTAAAGTGTTACTAAACCTGTAAACAGTATAATCAGTGTAAATATGCAGTAAAGCAGGGGTAGGGAACCTCGGCTCTCCAGCTGTTTTGAAACTACAAATCCCATGAGACAATCTAAGACCCTAACAATCACAGGCATGACTCCTAGAGGCAGAGGCATGATGGAAATTGTAGTTTCAAAACAGCTGGAGAGCCGAGGTTCCCTACCCCTGCAGTAAAGCATGCTTGTTACACTCAATATGGAACCTAAGGAGTTAATCCTGCATATTGTGTAAAAAGGCTGCTTGATACCGTCTTCTCTGATCCTCCCATTCTTCCACTGCCCCCAATCCATCTCCTCACAGTATAGCACCTTGGGGGACATGCTCAATTTTGTGTGTATTGCTAGAGTTTATTTTTTCTTGGGAGAGTGCATGTGATCAGCACAGGGCCAATCAGCACCGTCCAGACAGAGGGTTAGGGGTCTTGCAGCCTCATAGGACAGTCAGAGGAGAATGAAAACTTCCCCTACAAGTTTTAACATGGATAGAAGTCACAAGACTGCCATATATTACTGATGAGAAGAGGTATTTAGCAGTTTTTTATTTACTAAAATAATTGCATTTCCATGTTCTGTGCACTGTGGGAGACCAAATATAATGAATGCAGGGTCCTGGGTTTAGCAAAAAAAAAAAGAGAAAAGAAAAGATTCCAAGATCATGGACCATCAGAATGTTTATATACAAACGGACGGCAAGTGGTAAAGTAATAACTTGGGGATGAGGGTTATGATTAGGAAGAGGCAGCTCAGTGTTCCCAGAAGTCAAACGCTCAGGGATCAAAAAAAAGTCAACTGCCTTTTACCATTCTTAATGTATTTTTGTAATTTATATTGGTGCATTGAACTGGGCTCTGCTTACCTCCTCCCCTCTCATCTGTTCAATCAGTTGCATAACAGCAACAAAATTTTTACTCCGATCAGAGTGATCCACGAAGTGCGTTGGAAAAGGACGATTCTGCCATAGTTTCCACTCTGATAGGGACAGCTCATGAACACGTTCCGAGACTTGTTCCTAGGTTATGCAATCATAGGAACCAAATTAGTATCTCACAAATGACTTCAGTATATTACACATACTACAGCTACACATAAATGACAGCAAAATAAAATATAAAACAAACACGTTTCTGCATATCAACACTATGGAGTTGTTCTATGGGTTCTGACATGTACCAATCCTATTATAATATAAACCTGAAACGATTGGAATTTTTTTTATTTTTTGTGAGGATGTGGATACCAATCAAATTGAGGTTAACAACCTTTTCTACTTTCTATTTAGTATCCATCCTAAATCGATTCACCAGAACTGCCATCTTCATTTTTAGATGTTGAAGAAAAAAAAAAAAAAGTACCAGACCAATGAACACAAGAGTCAAAATAGATTTTTAGTTATTTCAAATGAACATAAAACATCCAATGCATTTAGGGGGAGCTCAGGCACCTCCTCCTTCATTAGGGTGTTATAGTGAGCTCTGTGGGGTTCATTTGGTAGAACTTTTCTGGACTCCACAACCTCTATATTGTTCCACAGAGTATCCCAATAGCTAGTGGCATAGCATTTGGCCGTTTGTGCCCATGCAATTTGCGAGTCACTGAATCAGATCTACTTTGGCAAGATTGCCCCCACCATATATTCTGGAACTTTCATGTATGGATATGGAACCCTATTCAGCCTGCAGTTTTCACCATGTGAATTGAGTGTAACCCCCTCAAAGACCTCAGAAGACGGAAAGGTCTCTGAACTTAAAGGTCTCACAGGCTCCTGAGAGATGCACCGATTAGAATACTGATGGCTGCTAATAACTACCAGCTTTTGCCTGAAGCTCAAATAATTCAGGGTGGAAAGATTCCTTCATTACCAGTTAGTTGCTAAAGTGACTGGTCATACCCACCGTGTTGGTTTCCGGATCTCTGAAGAGCTCAAACTGCGTTCTGGGTAGAACAACATCTGTTACCCTATCAGATTCTGTCAAACGATACAGACGGTTCCAGGTCTCAAATTCTGCATGTGTCAAAAGCCAGCCTTCTTTATTTGTGTCTTCCTTGTTAAAAACAGAAGATTTACGATGAACCAGGCTGGAACAGCGGTCCTTTGAGATTGGCCTTGCAGGGTCTTTGGCATCATAGGTTCCTTGCGTGATGTACATCTTGTGCAAGGTTGGGGTTAATCCTTCGGGAACCATGCGAGGGCTTTCCTGGTTGAGGTGAAAAATGGTGTCATTTCCCAGGATGGCCTTGTAGATGCTTCTCTTATTGCTCTGACTTTGGTTATAGGTCTATGTAGGAAAAAAAAAAAGCAAATTAGATTTAGGGCTTCAGACTTCAGTAGAAAAGCAGGTTAGATTTAGCACCCTATGGGCTTTAGTTGGTGTTGAATGGGGTTTTGCCATTTATATACAAAGTACCAAAATACCAAACCCACCGAAAGCAGGCAAAATGCACTGGTCAATAAATTCTGATGAAATCTCAAACAAACGCCACTGAAACAAGCCCAAATCATTGTTTGTATTACCATTGCGATTTATGCAAATTACTTATTATAAAAATAATTTATATGCAAATAAATCTTCCATAGACACCATCATTTGTGTGGATCCCCTCGCTGTAAGTTCCGTGGTTTGCATGTTTGTCCCCTTAGGGGCTATTAGCTTGGCTCTGACCACACCCAGTCCCATCCAAGTAAGAATGAGACAGTGCATGGATATATAATGAGAATGTGGTCCTGTTAGGTTACTGAAATATCTCATGTATATGTTTCTTGCATTTAGTGAAGCATACATATGTTCCACTAGCAAGCTCCTGATGACGTGGACCAGTCCAGGAAACACGTAGAGTATTGCAGAGACAGTAAAACAAAATGCATAATGCTCAGACATATAACTGGATGTAAGTTTGTATACTGCAATTGGGTTGATGGTGCAAAAGAGTCATGAAGTACAAGAAGTCCTGTTGAAGATGATTTTTTATGAAAAAAAGTTTTGTTTTGTTTTTTGTTTTTTAGAAGAATCTACTTTTGTAAAAAAAACAACAAAAAACGTGATATTTTAATTATATTAAGCCTTGTGCCATTAAAATTCCACCATACCAGAGGGAGATAACCCTCTTTTTATTTGTAAATTCAAATTGGGATGTGGCACTCAAAAGGAAACAAAATAAACTATTGAAACACAGGCCGTCTCCAATCAAACCATATAATGATTCCCAAAAACTATTTTCATCAACCTCTGTTAAGCCGGGTACACAATGTTTTTGGGGTGAATGAAAAAAACCTGCCTGCTTTGGGTCGGAGCCGCTGTACTTATCATGCAAGGTTAGTTCTGCGATTTCCCCTGCTGAGCTATTGTGTTCAGACAGGGGAACCGTCCACCCGCCAGAACACTCCGATCAGCGCTCTCTGCCACTGGCAGTCAGATTCTGGTTTTCCAGCATGCACTTCTGATAAAAGCCGGCCACAAGGCCGACTTCCGTCGGACTGACAGACATACACAGAGGCCGAATGTCGGCTGCTTTTTTTTATTTAAACCTACCATGTTTTCCAACATTTAGCCCACTACCCTGGCCCTGAGAAAGAGGGTTCACCCTCGAAACATGTCACCCATTTTTGGACGCCTCCTGGTTTTTCTGGCAGTACCGATGGACTTGATTAGACCTTCAAGCCGTCGATGTCACTTGCTATGAGATTACTTAATTCACGTTTGTGAGTATATTAATCTCTATCTTGGAATAAATTTTACTGTGGCAATGCGCTAGGTCGGTGCGCCATTTTCTTTTTTGTTGTCTTCCATTTGGCCCGTGTGTACCTGGCTTTAACACTAGACATCAGTATCAAATTATTTTTATTTACTGCTCAGGAGAGAAAGGCAGTAGTCACATGCATTATCGCAGTTTTCAATTATATACATTACCGCATCTTCATTTAGTGCCCTGCTAGATATATTACAATGTACAAAATGAAAATCATGTAAGAGCTAAAAATGATCTGTCATAGTAAAAGGAAATATCAAATTAAAATGGAAATATAAATTGCCTGTGGCACTCAGACGGGATCCTGAACAATCCCGTCTCTGGCATTACATCTAGACAGTTTTAATTTGTCAGAGCTACCTTTAACACTAGCAGCCAATCAAGCGTGCTGCATTGTTCATGTGCTGACAAGAAACATGACCAATCGCAGGTTAGGGGCATGGAATTGTCCAATCCGTACAGCGCAACAGTAGTCAAGAAAATTCAGGTCACTAGTTTAGTTCTGTACAATAAATTGGTAACAACCCCAACCTATAACTAACATTTTCAGTTAGGCGAACATGGAAGGGAAATAATCACAGAGTTCCCAGCACACTTAACAAGTTAGCCTGCAAAACAACCAAACGGACCCTAACAATTCATGTAAAACTAAACTATGCATATATTTGCAACATGATTTGAGAAACAAGGACATTTGGTTGTTTTGCAGACTAGCTGGTAAGTGTGCTGGGAAATCTGTTTTTGATGTTACCCTTCCATGTGCACCTAGCTAGTAAAAGCTTGGGGTAGTTGCCACTTTTCTTGTACAGTTGGTTGAATTGGGTGCGGGGGTGCACTGGATGCCTTCAGCTGCCATTGTGCTTTTGTTGGGCATCCCGTGCATCCCTGTGCCTTTGAGGAGTAGGCTTCCTCCAGGCACACCTGCCCTCAATCTTATCCACTGCTTTATGTGGTCCAACTTGGGAGACTCTGAAAATTATAGAGTTAGGACCGCAGTACATAGAGGAGCCTTGACTTGGGTACGGCAGCTTAAGAGAAAGTACAAATGCCCCCCAAATTACCCCTTTTTGGAAAGAAGACATTCCAAGGTATTTAGTAAGAGGCATGGTGAGTTTTTTGAAGTTGTAGTTTGCAAAAATCAAGATTTTTTTTTTTCCTTTTTTTTTTTTCACAAAATGTTCATATTATCAGGTTATTTCTCACACACAGCATATGCATGCCACAAATTACACCCCAAAACACATTCTGCTATTACTCCCAAGTATGACGATACCACATGTGTGAGACTTTTACACAGTGTGGCCACATACAGAGGCCCAGCATGCAGAGAGCGCCATCAGGCGTTCTGGAGCACCCAGGACAATTCTGACATTTCTCTCCTACATGTAAAAATCATCATTTATTTGCTAGAAAATTACATAGAACCCCAAAACATTATACACTTTTTTTAGCAAAGACCCTAGAGAATACAATGGCGATCGTTGCAACTTTTTATCTCGCACGGTATTTGCGCAGCAATTTTTCAAACGCTTTTAATAAAAAAAAGTTTTGTGCTTTAAAAAAAAAAAAAAAACAGTAACTTTAGCCCAATGTTTTTGCATATTGTGAAAGATGAAGTTACGCTGAGTAAATAGATACCCAACATGTCACCCTTCAAAATTGCACACACTCGTGGAATAGCGCCAAAACGTCGCAACTTAAAAATCCCCATAGGTGATGCTTTAAATTTTTTTACTGGTTACATGAGTTACAGAGGTCGCCTGGGCCAAAATGATTTTTCTCGCTCTAATGTTCGCAGCGATACCTCACATGTGTGGTTTGAACACAGTTTTCATATGTGGGCGGGATTTCCATACGTGTTCGCTTCTGCATGCGAGCACACAGTTTTAATTATTGTTCATTTTACTTTATTTTAGTTTGACACTTTTTTCCCCAAAAAACAATTTTTGATCACTTTTTTCCTATTATAAGGAATGTAAACATCCCTTGTAACAGAAATATGGCATGACAGGTCCTCTTTACAGTGAGATATGGGGGCAATGAGACCCCACATCTCACCTCTAGACTGGGAAGCCTGAAATAAAAAAAAATGATTCTGGCTTTGATCGTATTGGCGAGTCGGTAGAAGCACCGGAGGGCGGCGGGGGGAACGTCCCATCTCGCCTCCCGTAAGAACAGTAAAGCAGCAGAACAGCCGCTATGATCGTTCTTATGGTGTAGGGAATCGCCGGCTGAAAAAGCTGATATCTGAATGCTGCCTGTAGCTGCACCCATCATTCAGATATCCCTGCACAAAGTCAAGGATGTCATATGACGGCCGGCGGGCGGGAAGTGGTTAAAATGCTTTTTAACACAAAGTTGTCCATTTATACAATATTTCTAACACATAGCATTTACATACCAAAAATTACACCCCAAAATAGATTCTCCTACTCCTCCTGAGTACGGCGATACCACAGCCTGGCCACATACAGAGGCCGAGTACAGCCGAGCATGGCCGGGTATCACCGAGTATTACAGGGTATCACAGAGTATGGCCGAGAATGGCCGGGTATTGCAGGGTATCGCAGAGTATGGCCGAGAATGGCCGGGTATGGCTGGGTATCGCAGAGTATGGCCGAGAATGGCCGGGTATGGCTGGGTATCGCAGAGTATGGCCGAGAATGGCCGGGTATGGCTGGGTATCGCAGAGTATGGCCGAGAATGGCCGGGTATGGCTGGGTATCGCAGAGTATGGCTGGGTATCGCAGAGTATGGCTGGGTATCGCAGAGTATGGCTGGGAATCGCAGAGTATGGCTGGGAATCGCAGAGTATGGCTGGGAATCGCAGAGTATGGCTGGGAATCGCAGAGTATGGCTGGGAATCGCAGAGTACTGGCAGGGAATCGCAGAGTACTGGCAGGGAATCGCAGAGTACTGGCAGGGAATCGCAGAGTACTGGCAGGGAATCGCAGAGTACTGGCAGGGAATCGCAGAGTACTGGCAGGGAATCGCAGAGTATTGGCAGGGAATTGCAGAGTTGCAGAGTATTGGCAGGGAATTGCAGGGTTGTCTGTGAGCAGCGCTGTGGGCACTACAGATCCAGCCCACAGTACTGCTGTCACCGATCTCTCCCCTCCACTGTACCGATCAGTACAGAGAGGGGAGGGAGGAACCGGTTCATTTACAAGTGATCGCTCCGTCATTTGACAGAGCGATCATGTGGTAAACAGAGGCGATGACGGCGGTCACGGATGTGACCGCCCAGGGGGCGCACATGAGAGCAGAATTCTGGGAGGACGTCATAGTACGTCCTCCCAGAGTTAAGCAACCGCCCTGTAGCCGTCATTCAGCTATGGGCCGGTTGTTAAGTGGTTAAAGGATCATACTTACCTATGTGGACGCAGCATCTGTAGCATCGTTCAGTTCTCCCAGCTCAGCAGCTCACTGCTCTGCCTCCCACCCCCTGCTCACTGGAGCGCTGGGCTGTGAAGGGGGCAGGAGCGGCCAGCTCAGGCTCTCAGCGGCTTGACCAAGCTCTGTGACATCAGCAGACAACAGACAGCAGACTTCCGCCTGCTGCCTGCTGAAAAAGGGTCACAGGAGTGCAGTTTGAATGAACTGCACTCCTGTGATCCACAAGAGAAGTACAGCCAAACAAGCTTTGGCTGTACTTCTCCTTTAAAGATGAGCTTCAGCCCCACCACCAAAAAATAACAATGTAGCTGCTGACTTTTAATAATAGGACACTTGCCCATTCAGGGATCCCGCAATGTCGGCACCCCTAGTAGATTTTTCAATCAGCTCTCGGGTGCTGTGGCCGACATTCCTTTTATGCCAGTTCCCTACTGCGCATGCGCGAAGTGCACTGCGCTTTGTAAATGACCCCGCAACAGAGGAAGGAGGAGGGGCCCAACTTCTGGGGGAGCACGCCGCAGCGATGTCACCCGGAAGTGGGGACAGGTATTTGTCAAAAACATGTACCCGCTCCCCCCCAAAAGGTGCAAATTGTGGCAGCAGATGGGGGAGGAAGCAAACACCCTTTTGGGTGGAGCATAGCTTTAGGTATATATTTGCAAATATGTGCAAACAAAAACCTTTGTTTTAACATGAATTGTTAGACAGGGTCAATTTGGTTGGCTGGTACGTGTCCTGGGAAATCAATGTTTGTGACCAACTTCGTTCTACTGTCTATCAGGGTTGTACAAATATGGGCAAGCAGCCATACTAATTTGGCAGATAAAACACCTTCTATATGAGTATTTCAACATTTACCTGGGGTTCAGCGCAAGGTGTTTTTTAACCTAAAAAAATAAAAATTGGATCCTGGTCCCTTAAAGCATGTTAGCTTTACAAGCAGTGCTTGTGCCGTGCCATTTGGCCCCCCTGTATCACCTGGCTGATCCTGCCTGGCTATACCCCCCCCCCCCCCTGTAAACTGACCACAGTGTATCATGGCTGCTGAGCCCTAACACTGATGTCAGTTTATGTCGCCCCCTTCATCCACAGCCCTGGTCTCCTCTTTGTTGCTGTGGCTTCCTCCCCCCTCTCCTACCTGCCTGTCAGCTCTTACCAATGAACACCCCCCCCCCCTCCTGCTGGTATCATAAGATATTGTTGTTGCCAGTCACGTGAGGGCCGATCAGTGCTATAAAATAAGTTAAATTTATCGGCTGATTTTTTACAACATATACAGTGGGGCACATCATTTATTATAACAGAGGGGATGGTAGCAACAACACTTAGTGGCTTAACAACCACTTTAACATTTCAGCTAGACCATAATTCTCTATTTTGCTTTGTTTGCCTAGAGATCTTCCTGACATCATGTAGATGCCATGTAGAAAATACAACACGCCATATTACTACATACTGTGTTAGTAGCAGGAATGTTCTTTCTAACATGCAATAAAAAGCAGTGCTTTGTTAAGGTTACATAAAAACATTCTGGAGCCATGGAGAGGCCAGTTGTTATATAAGTAGGTCCTTTTATAAATAAATGGCATAATGCATTTTTTGCCTTGAGGCATTGTCCTTATAAAAAGCCTGTCTTTGTTTATACCAGTGGATGGATTGTCACCACTCACAGTATGAAGATCTGTTTTCTAGGAAGTGCTCATTATTATTATTTAAGGTACTTATAGAGCGCCGTCAATTTTCGCAGCGCTTTACCTATACATTGTACATTCACATCGGTCCCTACCCTCAAGGAGCTTACAATCGAAGGTCCCCAACTCACATTCATATACTAGGACCAATTTGGACAGACCCCAATTAAACCTACCAGCATGTATTTGTATAGCGTGAAAAGCAATCAATCAATCAACTCAAAACGCAAAAGTGACCAGTTAAATTTATATTACTATGAGAAGTGAGCTGTCCCATACAGTGATGGTTACAGAAAACCCACAGCAGACATGGCAGAAATGATAAAGTGCTCAGTTGAGTCCCTTGTGATGTGTTATTAGATAGGAAGAACGACATGCTTATTTAAAGCGGTAGTAAAGACCTCTTGGCGATTTTTACCTACAGGTAAGCCTATAATAAGGCTTACCTGTAGGTAAAATTAATTTCTCCTAAATGTGCACCGTTTAGAAGATATTCACCCTGGATGCAGCCAGTTAAGTCATCGGCGCATGTGCTCTGAAGGTCCGGCATACTTTGCCAAACCTTCAGAGCTTCAAGCCGAAGCCATTGGCTCCAGAGCGCATGGGCGGGAGTGACATCATCGCAGCTCCGTCTCATCACATTGCCAAAGCGCATAAACCCATAAAAAAGGCCAGGGGAAGATTTCAGCCCACTCAGCAGTGACAGTGTGCCGCTGGAAGGCTTCATTCCAAGGTAAGTATTTCATAATGTGCTAGTATGCTTCCGCTTTAACACAGTGTGGGTGTTTCCTCAAAGACATGGTCACAAACCTTTTTTTAAAGCCTAAAAGGAAACAAGGTTTTTAGGCTGGCTTCACACTTAGGTGTCCATTTAGCAAGCAGTGGAAAATATCCACTGCTGAGTTCTCCAGCATTCAGAGAAGAGATCGCTCTCCTCCAAGTGCCTGTCTATGAAGCGGTGTAGATCGCGCTCTGAGTGCCTCCTTTTGAGAAGTGAAGCGATCTACAAATGCTTCGAACTGTGGAGAGCAGCCATGCAGACCAGTTTGATGCAGTGTGCGGCGTATGGTCTGAGCACTGACAGGCTGACCCTCCCACCCTTTAAACCTCTGCAGCAATGCTGGCAGCACTCATACGTCTAAAAGACAACCTCTGGATATAATGCTGAGCATGTGCACTCAACTTCTTTGGTGGACTATGGCAAGGCCTGTTTTGAGTGGAATCTCTCCTGTTAAACCACTGTATGGTCTTGGCCACCTTGCAGCAGCTCAGTTTCAGGGTCTTGGCAATCTTCTTATAGCCGAGGCCATCTTTATGTAGAGCAACAATTCTTTTTTTCAGATCCTCAGAGAGTTCTTTGCCATGAGCTGCCACGTTCAACTTCCAGTGGCCAGTAAGAGATCGATGACACCAAATTAACACACCTGCTCCCCATTCACATCTGAGACCTTGTAACACTAACGAGTCACATGACACCGGGGAGGGAAAATGGCTAATTGGGCCAAATTTGGACATTTTCACTTAGGGGTGTACTCAGTTTTGTTGCCAGCGGTTTAGACATTAATGGCTGTGTGTTGAGTTATTTTGGAGGGGACAGAAAATTTACACTGTTATACAAGCTGTACACTCACTACTTTACATTATAGCAAAGTGTCATTTCTCCAGTGTTGTCACATGAAAAGATATAATAAAATATTTACAAAAACGTGAGGGGTGTATGTATGTATGTATGTATGTATGTATGTATGTATGTATGTATGTGTATGTGTCGTATCTGGGGAGTATATATATATATATATATATATATATATATATATATATATATATATATATATATATATATATATATATATATATATATATATATATATATATATATATATATATATACACATACACATATACATATACATATACACACACACACACACACACACAAGCATGGGGGACATGGTTTCTGTCTTGGGGGTTTGACGAGGAAAAAGGAAGTCAATCTTTCTTCTTCCCCCTCAGTACCCCCCGAGATTCTCCCTTCTCTCCCCGATTCTCCACCTCTGGGCTGAGGATTCTGGGAGGGAGAATTCTGACAGAGATTACCAGTGAGGTGCTGAGAATCGCACCTTCATAAACTGGTCGTTTCTGTGTGCGGAGATGATCAGCAGAGAACGTGTTTCTACCCCATTGGCCACAATCGGGCCCTTTGTTTGAAAAGTTTGGCGACCCCTGCTTTAAAGCATGTTAAGCCGCATAGTGCTTGTGCGGTGTCATTTGTCCTTTTCTATGCTGTAAATTACCTGGTTTATCCTGCATGTTCCTGTGTCCCCCTAGCTGTGCTGACCACGGTAATCATGGCTGTGATTAGGGGTTGCCACCTCATCCCTTTAAACCCGAACACATATGAATTACACATGTTCTGAGACTAATTTAGTGCAGCTAAGTCACCAAGTGAGTTTAACTACCACCTTAATCAGCCACAGAACTTTTGTAGTCAATATATGTTCGGTTTTAAAAAGGGATGAGGCGGCAACTCTACTGCTGATCCATAAAACCATGGTCAGTTTACGTGCCTCTGTCATCCCACTATGTTTAGAGTTTCTCCCACTCCCGGCCTGTCACTTCCTAGTGTCTGAGCTAAATAATCTTTGTTTCACATCGCCGATGTGCGGTCACATGACCACCCGCCTGACATCAGGGGGGAATCTCAGCCCCTCCCACTGTAGTCCTTAGTTTGGGAAAGGAAAGCGGTCACGTGAAAAAAAAAAAAAAAAACACACACACACACACACTGTAGTATAGCTTGTTATAACAGAGGGACTGCTAGCAATTGTAATCACTGACTTAACCACTTCCCACCCGGCCAATGCACATATACGGCCGGGTGGGAGCCGTCTACTCCTGATAGGACGTTCAGGAACGTCCATCAGGAGGAGCGGGATCGCGCGCTCGCGTGCCCGCGCAGCGGCGCGATCCCGATGCGCCCGTGTCACCGGGACACGGCGCATCTCAGATCGGCAGGAGGGCTCTGTGATTGGCCCTCCTGATCACATGATGGCCGTGTCCAATCACGGCCATCATGTGATGTAAACAAACAGCCGGTTGCTAGGCAATCGGCTCCTCCTCTCCTCACACAGAAGTCATCGCTGAGGAGAGGAGAGCAGATTGCTGCAGCCGGCTGATGATCAGTGAGTATGAGCTGTTTTTTACAGCTTTTTACTCACTGATCTTCAGTCTAGTGTAAACACACAACACACCACACAGTATAAACACAGTCCCCACATATGTCCCCATAACACACATGTCCCCAAAACATACATGTCCCCAAAAAATAAAAACACATGTCCCTAATAATAAAAACATGTCCCCCACATATGTCCCACTAAAATCACTTGTCCCAATGATTATGTGCACACATATGTACGTGATCACCTGCACACATATGTACATGATCATTTGCGTACATATGTCCGTGATCACACAAACCAATTATTATACACTTAACGGAATTTTTTTTACCAAAAACATGTAGCAGAATTCTTTTTGGCTTAAATTTATGACAACATTTGATTTTATTGGATTTCTTTTAAAATGGCAAAAAGAAAATATTGTTTTTTTTTCCAAATTTCCGCTTTTTTGCGCTTATATCACAAAAAATAAAAAACGGAGTCGTGAATAAATACCACCAAAATAAAGCTCTATTTGTGTGAACAAAATGATAAAAATTTCATTTGGGTAGAGTGTAGCATGACCGCGCAATTGTCACTGAAAGCGCTAGAGCGATGAAAGCTGAAAATTGGGCTGGGAAGGAAGGGGGCGAAAGTGCCCTGTATTGTAGTGGTTAACAACCACTTTAACTAAAAGATTAAACCAGACCTACCCGCTCCTCTCGGCCTTTGCACAATATGACCACTATTCGGCCTTGACGTTTTCTTCCGGTTCTTCCCATTCTCTGCACCAGACGGATTGGACTCTTCTGAGCATCAAAACAAACAATGAGATCTACTTCTCCAATGTCCAAGCCTTCTTCTCCAACGCAGGTGGAGACCAGAGTATTATATCCACCTTCCCGGAACCTCTTCACCACCTGAGAAAACCAATGATACTCGCTGGCTGTGACAAATGCTTCGTTATAGGCTGACAATTAGCAATGAGAAAGCAAACAGAAAGTGATCATGTGACCGCCTATAAAATGACTAACAAAAAGATTCCACATGTTATCACATTAATATATCCTTTGGATGTGCTCTAAAAATGATGCCCATAAATTCCAATGAGAGCAACAGATGTCCAAAGATTTAAACAAAAATTAGTTCATAGCAGAAAAAAGCCAACATGATTCTGGGGCCAAAAAGACTCCCTCTATCTGGGTTTATGCATTTTGGTTGGGCTTTAAGTGTTACTAGACCCACAACAGTAAAAATCAGTCTGCATATGCATTAGGTCTTCGGTCACACCAAAATCAGACTTTGGAATCCTGTGACTTTTTTTTTAATTCGAAAAACAAACTTTATTGAGAGGAGAAAGAAAAAAAGAAAAGGGCAGACATAGTAGGCATACATATGGTACAACAAGTAACATGGGCCAACATGGCCAAGGCAATATTGCATACATGAGTGCATTGGGTTATCTGCGCTGTATAGGGTTAGATACCCATCATGGGTTAAGTCATTATAAAGCCATTTTGTGACAACCGGGGAAGGGGGAGCAGACAGAGAAAAAAGAAAAAAAAGGAAAGGGAAGGGGACATAAAAAGAAACCCATAGGGTGGAAGCACCACGGAAAGGGAAAAGCAGAGGGGGGCAAGGGATCAATATAACAACGTTTCAGGTACATGTCTGCCCATCCTCCAACCATCTATTCCAGATCTGCTCATATTTAATTGGACATCCTCTATGTGCATAGATCAACTTCTTATACGGAAGGGTATCGTTAATCTCTTTCTTCCAGCATTGGACTGTGGTGGGGGGGGGGGGGGGGGGCCTGCATCCAGCCACGAGCAATTGCTTTTCTCGCTAGGAACAGCGTTTCATGTAAAAAGGTGCAAAGGGGTTTGTCAGTGTCTAAATCTGGCAACAGACCAAGCAGGCACATCTTTGGGTCAAGGCTAGCAGGAGAGCCCATCTGATCATGGAGAAAGCGCATCACCTGTATCCAGTATGTTTGGATAACTGGACAGGACCATATAAGGTGATAAAAGGAGCCAGGGGTGTGGCTGCATAAGCGGCATCCTGGATTGTACATGGGTTTGAACCGTGCTATCCTCTGGGGAGTCAGGTATGTCCTATGTATGATGTACAACCTCATCCTCAATTATTCCAACATCCACCTCCCATCTTGTCTTAGCAACATAAGCCAATGCCATGGTGCCTGGGAGACGGATGGCGGAGTAGAGGGTGGAAATCAACTTGGTTGGCTCAGCACCTGTGATTATGTCAACTATAGGGGGGACTGTCAGAGTTGGGTTGGAACCGGCGAATTGAGTCTGTAAAGCATGTCGGAGCTGTAAGTATCTGAAGAAGAGATGGTTAGGGAGTGAGAATTCTTCCTTTAGCGTTTTGAATGATTTGAGCCCAGTGTTAGTCATAATTTGGTGCATGTACAGGATCCCATAACGTATCCAAGCTGCGGGGTCTGGGACGGACAACAGTTCAGGCAAATCAGTGTTGAACCAGAGAGGAGCATAAGAATGAACCTGTGGGGTCTCAAGTTTTTTTTAGGGCCGTCCGCCATATCCTCCGGTGGTGTGTCAGCATGTCTACTTTGTGATGGCAGGAACGTCTTGACAAAGGGGCCCTAAGGACTGACTGAAGTGGGGCATGGGCTGGGTCGTCAGGGCGTTTACAAAGCAATATCTGGTATCTTGGTAGATCGCTCTTGTCAAAATTATAAAAATGTGACAATTGGGAGGCGAGATGGAATCCTGTGACTTTAATTGAAATCGCACAATTTCAGAGCTGCATGTTCAGGTGCGACTTGCCCAGATGTCTATGCAAGTTGCACCTGAAATCGCCAAAAATGCAGGAACTTTTTCAAATCTTGCAGCACCGCAAGGTTGGTGTTGCACCTATTTGACTTGAGTTCCATTGCGTCAATAGGGTGTTATTTGTCATGCGATTTGGACCCTTAAAACCGCATGACAAGTCGCACTGGTGTAACTGGGGGCTAAAGCCGGCTCATTATACTCACTGTGGAACCTAAGGGGTTAATCTTCTGCATTGAATAAAAGGGCTGTTTGACCCCGTCTTTGCTCAACCTCCACTTCTTCCACTGTCCCCAAATCAACTCCTGATAGTACAGAGCCTTTGGAGTGCATGTGATCATCCCAGGGCCAATCAGCACTGTTCAGACACAGGGTCACGGGTCATGTAGCCTCATAGGACAGTCAGTGGAGAATGAAAACTCCTACAAGCTTTAACCAGACACTGAAAAAAAAAAATCATAAAACTGTTCTACCTGATGATAAAAGATATTTAGCAGTTTATATTAACTAACATAATTGCATTTCCATGTTCTGTGTATTTTGGGAGACCAGATATAGTGAATGCAGGCTCCTGGGCTTAGTAACACTTTAGAATCATGTAAGCAGATGCTAAATAGATCAGAATGATCATTTTTGGTACAGAAATGGTTCAGAAAGTTGTAAAAAAAAACAAACAAACACACAGGTACTTAAAGTGGTGTTGCCACCAAAAATAAATAAATAAATAAAAATTCATAAAAAAATAAAATAAAAAAAAATAACTGGAAAATCTTTTTTTTTTTACTCGCCTCTAAATGCCTGTTGCTAGAGGGTCCCTCGTAGTCTGCCTTCTTCAATGCCTGGGCTGGTGACATCACTTCCCCTCGCACCGCACAGTCATCTGAGACCTGTCATGTGTCCCAGATGACTGTGCGGTGTATCACGGCGCCTGGCACCACTCGCGCATGCGCAGCGGGTGCCCGGCCATGAAGCCACAGCCGGGTGCCCACAGTAAGAATGCCGGCGCTGTGAGTGGAGCGGGGAACGAGGGGGGGCTTTGTTCCCCAGCATCGCTGGACCCTGGGACAGGTAAGTGTCCGATTATTAAAAGTCAGCAGCTGCAGTATTTGTAGCTGACTTTTATTTTCATTTTTTTTTAGGGGGCATCCCACTTTTTAAGTGCTCCGTGTAATGGTTTTTCACAGAGGAGCCCCGATCCTCTTTTTTGGGTTCCCCGTCGGTGGTCCTGGCTCCTTACCCTGCCAATTGCCCCCAATAGAAAGCCTCTTGCTTAGGGGCACTTGAGCAAGCTCGCTCCTGAAACTGGACATCATCCATTCACACACACACAGCGCAGCTCGACCCTGCACCCTCCACCTTCTCTTTATTGGCACACTGACTGTGATTGAGAGCAGCAGGAGCCAATGGCGCACCAAGACTTTAATAATTATATATATATATATATATATATATATATATATATATATATATATATATATATATATATATATATATATATATATATCTTATATTTAGACAATATTTGCTTATCCTAGGAGTTCAACTTTAAGAACAACAGGTAATGTGGGAATGGAAATGTTCTGCAGTATCAAAAAAAATAAAAAATTAGTACCAAAGTGAAGCATTAATAAAAAAAAGTCACCATGACGTAACTCGTAGGGTGAAGCCCTTGTTACCAGGCACAAAACCAGTTGAGGAGAGCAGTGTGCCGCTTGCATCGGACTGGTCATTCAGACATTACAGGGAGTGGTGAGCCATGGGATACAAACACGCAACGTGAACTGTACTGCCTGCTTGCATTTATATTTGTGAGTTCATTGTAGATTGAATACACAGAGCATTGTTAGTGTTTCTTTTTTATATTCTTGGGCAACAATTGAATTTTGAATACTGGAACTGCCTCAACTTGAATATTTGAGAATAACAGAGTGTCAGTCACGTTGGGCTGATCCCAGCTATTTAAGGGGAACAAGTGTGTTTAGACCTTGGTAATCCAAAGGTCCATCAGAAAATGTGAGCAGTCCTCTTCTGTCAATTTGGTGGTAGAGCTTCCCTTTATTTGCACTTGGGACTCACAGTGAAGTGCTTTTGGAGTGATGATTGAGCACACTGATATCATGTGGACTTCTATTTTGCACTTTAATAGTTTAAAGTGAATACCACTATAACAGTATCACTTTTAGATGTTTTTGTTACAGATGCCTCGGTCTAATTATACTTGGCACTGTTGTAATAGCGCAGAGCTTTTTTGAGAATTTTAAAAAGGTGCTGAAGACACATTGACCCACCTCAAGCTGCTCTTTCTGGGTGTAACCTTTCACTCCTTTTCCAGTAGATGAATGCCCCACAAAGGTCATTACTCGGACAGTGGGTTGATGGCGGTTGAGCATTTCTGCAATTTCTTGGACACTGTCTCTATAAGATGAGAAGATCATAATCCGAGTATTTTCTGGAGATTTTCCAGAAGAGTTCTGCCCTGCAAAGCAATGAATATATCTGTTAAGGTTCTCATTTATTCAATTCATGCTATAGCTGGCCAGCGCATTTTGGGGGCTCAGTACACCCCCTTCATCAGGGGGTCTGTTTACATATGAATGTCCACAGACCAGGAGTGTGCGGTGTCCATTTCTGCTCTACATAAGCAAAGCAGATCTCGACCTGTCATTCGCCTGCTCTGCCCAGCAGGGGATCAACAAAGATCCCCTGATGAGAAAACCACAACTGGCCCAGGTGAAAGAAGCCTAAAGCCTCGTACACACGATTGGATTGTTGGCCAACAAAGAGTCAGACTTTTATCCGAAGGGCGTGTGCCAGGAACTTGTCTTGCATACAAACGGTACACAATTGTTGGCCAAACACAAACCAAATTACGTACTATGAGGAATTTCAGCTCTTGAGCTCCATCCTTTGGGCACCTTCTGCTAATGTCGTGTTTGGGGAGTACTGTTTCTGAGCATGCGTGTTTGTTACATAGTTAGTCAGGTTGAAAAAAGACACAAGTCCATCCAGTTCAACCAAAAAAAAAAATAATAAATAAATAAATAAATAAAATATACTATACATACATATACACATATACATATATATACATATATATATATATATACACACATACATACACACATACATACATATACCAGCCCATATACCCAATTCTATACCCACAGTTGATCCAGAGGAAGGCAAAAAACCCCAGCAGAGCATGATCCAATTTGCTAAAGCAGGGGAAAAAATTCCTTCCTGATCCCCCGAGAGGCAATCGGATTTTCCCCGGATCAACTTTACCTATAAATTTTAGTACCCAGTTATATTACGTACACTTAGGAAATAATCCAGGCCTTTCTTAAAGCAATCCACTGAGCTGGCCATAACCACCTCTGCAGGGAGTCTATTCCACATTTTCACAGCTCTTACTGTGAAGAAACCTTTCCGTATTTGGAGATGAAATCTCTTCTCCTCTAGACGTAAAGAGTGCCCCCTTGTCCTCTTTGTTGACTTTAAAGTGAATAACTCGACACCAAGTTCCCTATATGGACCCCTTATATATTTGTACATGTTGATCAAATCCCCCCTTAATCTCCTCTTATCAAGAGTGAATAAATTCAGTTCCTCTAATCTTTCCTCATAGCTGAGTTGCTCCATGCCTCTTATCAGTTTGGTTGCCCTTCTCTGCACTTTCTCCAGTTCCCCGATATCCTTTTTGAGAACTGGTGCCCAAAACTGAACGGCATATTCCAGATGAGGTCTTACTAATGATTTGAACAGGGGCAAAATGATATCTCTCTCTCTGGAGTACATACCTCTCTTAATACAGGAAAGGACTTTGCTCGCTTTGGAAACCGCAGCTTGGCATTGCATGCTATTATTGAGCTTATGATCTACCAAAACCCCCAGATCCTTCTCCACTATGGATTCCCCCAGTTGTACTCCCCCTAGCGTGTATGATGCATGCATATTCTTAGCCCCCAAGTGCATAACCTTACATTTCTCAACATTAAACCTCATCTGCCACATAGTCGCCCAATTAGACAGAGCATTGAGGTCTGCTTGTAAATTGGTGACATCCTGTAAGGACGTTATTGCACCACATAGCTTGGTGTCATCTGCAAAGACGGAAATGTTACTCTTGATCCCAGACCCAATATCATTTATAAAGATATTAAAAAGTAAGGGTCCCAGCACTGAACCTTGGGGTACACCACTCATAACCTTAGACCATTCAGAGTAAGAATCATTAACCACTACTCTCTGAATTCTGTCTTTTAGCCAGTTTTCTATCCATCTACAAACTGATGTTTCCAAACCTGTAGACTTTACCTTACACATGAGCCGTGTGTGCGGAACAGTATCGAATGCTTTTGCAAAATCCAAATATATCACGTCCACCGCCACCCCTCTGTCCAAGGTTTTACTTACCACCTCATAAAAAGAAATCAGGTTTGTCTGACAACTTCTGTCTTTCATGAATCCATGCGGTCTGTTGCTCAAAATATTTTTTTCCTGCAAGAACTCATCTATGTGGTCTTTTATTAATCCCTCCAGTATCTTCCCAACTATAGAAGTTAAACTAACGGGTCTATAATTACTTGGTAAAGACTTTGTTCCCTTTTTAAATATAGGCACCACATTGGCCCTGCGCCAATCCAGTGGTACTATTCCTGTCATTAATGAGTCCCTAAAAATTAGATACAATGGCTTTGAAATTACAGAGCTCAATTCTTTTAGGATCCGTGGGTGGATGCCATCAGGTCCAGGTGCTTTCTCCACCTTTATTCTGTCCAAATATTTCTGGACCATATCACTTATGAGCCATTGTGGATTAGGGGCTGCGTCAGTACCACCCCCATTGTGGACATGAGCTCCCCCATGCTCCTTTGTATACACAGAGCTGAAGAAAGTATTTAATAAGTTAGTTAGCCTTCTCTTTGTCCCCAGTCACCCACTCCAGATTATTTTGCAAAGGGCCTACATGCTCAGACTTAACCTTTTTACTATTAATATATTTGAAGAATTTTTTGGGGTTTGTCCTACTGTCTTTTGCAATTTGTCTTTCATTTTGAATTTTTGCATCCTTGATTTCCTTTTTACATATTCTGTTAAATTCCTTGTAACATTTAAATGACACTAGTGTTCCTTCATTTTTATATTTTTTGAAAGCTCTTTTTTTATAGTTTATAGCTTTTTTAACTTTGGCCGTGAGCCACATCGGCTTTATTTTTAACCTTTTAAACTTATTGCCCATGGGAATATACTTTGCCGTGAGATCACAAACAAGCTTTTTGAAGAATTCCCATTTCTGTTCTGTGCCCATTGGTGCCAATATTCTCTCCCAGTCTAAGTCCTGGAGAGCAGCCCTCATCCTTGGAAAATTTGCTCTCTTGAAATTAAGTGTTTTTATCTTTCCCGTATGTGATTTTTGCTTACAGCTAACATCAAATGAAATCATGTTATGGTCACTGCTACCCAGATGTTCCTTTATCTGAACATTAGTAATACGTTCTGCATGGTTTGTACTTTCAATTTTTGTGCGACAGACTTGTGTACACACGACAAGAAAAACTGACAACAGACCGTTGTCCGCCGAAAATTTACTAGCCTGTCATCCAACATTTGTTGACAGAACGTCTGACAACAGTTGTCTGATGGAGCGTACCAACGGTCAGATTTTAGGCAGTCTGTCATCACACAATTCCCTGCCAAAAATCCAATCATGTATACGAGGCTTTAGAGTTAACTAAACTGTGCAATGATAGAACCCAAAGTCCATTCCATTGTTTCAGCACAGTTTTGGTAACACTAAAGTAGATTGTATCATCTGTACAATCACAATGCAAGGTCTATTACCAGCTTATAGGTCAGGCCAATAGACCCCACAATGAAGTTAAGGGTTTTTGTGTAACTGAAACGAGAATTAGTCAAGATTTATTCAAAGGTCATTTGCAGGCAATGGCATAAATGTTTTTTAGTATTCTTTATAGTCCAGATAAACATACTGGCACTATAAATGACAAGGTAAATAAGGTTAATCTCGGTCACAAAATAGTGGCTGAGTGGCTGCGTTGTGAATACAGGTAGGCCGCTTGGCACAGGTGCCGTTCAGAGAATGCTTTGCATTAACCTCCCCACCTCATCCAATCAGAGCCCACATCCAGGGGCATCAGCCTGGTATGGTACATACATAGTTATATTGTTTCAAGTTGGACCTGTTAGCTATATAAAAATATGCCATGCCTGGAATTCTTTACATTTTTGCTCTCAGAGTTCTGCTACTAATTAAACTACCATCACAACTTATCTTGTAAGCTCACTATACTACAGGCTAGACCGCTGGTTCTCAACCTCAGTCCTCAAGTACCCCCAACGAGCCATATTGTCAAGTTTTCCTTTACTTTGCACAGCTGCTTTAAATCCACATCAATGACATGGTATTGACAGGTAAAATTGTGACCTGACACAACCACCATGGCTCGTCTTCAACCCTGTTATGTTGCATACAAAAAAAATAGTGGTCAATGGGACTTTGAATGAGACGTGTCATAAAAAATACATATATGAATAAATAAAAATAAAATTGATAATGTTTATTGAACAGAATAAAAACAAGACAGTCATCCATGATGCTATATCAAAAAGGTAAAGTTGATAAAAGGCTGACAACTAAGAGGCATATCAATAAGGATCATCTAGTACAGGTATATGCATACATATTAACATGATAAGCATAAAATATGAAAGCCAAAGATCTCATGACATCTACTAAAACGAGAGGTCGACCGATATGGGTTTTTCTCTGGCCGATGCCGATATTTAGAAATCATGGCGGCCGATAGCCGATATATGATGCCGATTTTTTTGGGCCGATATGTTAGGCCGATTTTATTTATTTTTTTCCTTTTTTATTTATTTATTTATTTTTTTAATCCCCCTTGATCTAACACACCTTTCCCATTGGGGCGTTTTTCAGGCGCGTTTGGGCTAAAGATGCCTGTAAAGTGCCTGCAAAATGGCTCCCCTGCTCCCCTGCAGTCTGTGTGAAAGACAGAGTGCTTTCACACTGAGGCGATGCGCTGGCAGGATCTTAAAAAAAAAAGTCCTGCAAGCAGCACGTTTGGAGTGGTGTATACCGCTCCTCCACCACTCCTGCCCATTGATATGAATGGGCACCACTGCCGAAGCGCATGCAATGCGATTTGGCAGCAGTGCTTCATGGGCGCATTTAACCTCTTCCTTGGCCGCTAGCTGGGTTATATGTGCCCCACTAGCAGCCAAATAGCACCGCTAAAATGATGGTAAAGAGCCGCTAAAACTTGCATTTTACCATCAACGCCTGCCCGCTCCAGTGTGAAAGCAGCTTTCATAAGTGATACAGAAAATTTCTTACATTTAAACATTTATTAAACAAAACAAACCTCCAATCAGTTTACTTGTATGTATGATTTAGATTAAAAAAAAAATAACTATATATTAAATAAAAACAGGTAGTCAAAACTTTTGGATGAAAAAAAAAAAAATGGGCTAACTTTACTGTTTTTTTAAATAGTGTATTTTTTCCCCAAAAAATGCATTTGAAAGACCTCTGTGCAAATGCCGTGTGACATAAAATATTGCAACAACCGCTATTTTATTCCCTAGGATCTCTGCTAAAAAAATATATATAATTTTTGGGGGGGGTCTAAGTGATTTTCTGGCAGAAAATACAGGATTTTTACTTGTAAGCAACAAGTGTCAGAAAAGATTTAGTCTTTAAATGGTTAAACTGAGAACTTCTACACATAGAGATGACTTCATTCCTTCAGAAGTGTAAACATTGTATCTTTCTGTTCTTTTCTTGGCAGCCTGCCCAGAGAGGAGGAAAGACGTTTCTATGACGACTCAGGCAACTTACACTGACTTCTATTACAGAAGTCATTTCAAAGTCTGGCTGTAGTTCTAAATCGGCTTTTTATCAGCACAAATCGGCCGATGCCGATTAATTAAAAAACGGCAAATATCGGCCGACCTCTAACTAAAACTTGACGTGTTTCGTGGGGCTTGCCCACTCATCAGGAGTATGGTACAAGAGATATCTATAGATAAAAATAATATACTAGCCAATGGTTTTAAAAAAAAAAAAAATTAATACCTACACGTCAACTAAGAAATTGGCCTGGCACAAAAAAAAGGAGGTAGACTTCCAACAAAAGATCTCCCCCTCCGGGCGGAGGCAGGTAAAGTGTCCCAGCCCAGGAAAGGAGCTGAGAAACCAGCAAGTTGTCAGTGTGGTCCGTAATAAAATGACAACCACATAGCCCATATTAATGGTATAAATTAATATATTTGAATAAATATGCATGAGTGAGTGAAAGTGTACATGTTCATAGGTGTATCCAAAATTCCAAGACGCACCAGGATAAGTGGGGGAAAAAAAAGGAGGGTGCAGGGACCTTTTATTTATTTTTTTGAACCATTGACTAGCATATTATTTTTATCTATAGATATCTTTCTGCACGAAACGCATCTCGTTTTATTGGATGTCAAGAGATCTTTGGCTTGCATACGTTATGCTTATGTTAATATGTATACATATACCCATGTGCCTGTACTAGATGACCCTTATCAATATGCCTCTTAGATGTCAACCTTTTAGATATTGCATCATGGATGACTATGTTTTGGTTTTTATTCTGTTCCATAAACATTATCAATTTTATTTTTATTTATTCATGTATTTTTTTATGACACGTCTCATTCAAAGTCCACTTTTGTTGAGAAAAAAAAAAATCATTACCCTCTGGATAATCTATGTGCATTACAAGGATTTTAGCAAACTGTGTTGCAGATTCCTTGAAAATAAATCACTGTCTGTCCGTGTCCATGTGGTAAGTGAATCTAATGGGAGTGGTTTAATAATATGAATCAGCTGCTGCATTTATAGGTCTCTAATGAGGAAAATGTCAGGGTCTGCATCCCTTTACGTGATTTCCTATTGGGAGAGTCTCACCAAAAATGAAATTTTTGTTGCAGGGGATGCCTGAACTCTGACTTGTATCTTAGTGTAGACTTCTGGGAAAATCAGTGAGTCAATCACACAAGCAAGAAATTAGGTTTCTGGGGGGCCTTCTGTACACATTTTGTTTACAGAGGGCCCCCCAGGTAGCCATATTGAAATCGGACTTTACATAAAATTACAGAGCTGCAGATTGAAAAGGAAAGGTAATTTTTAACCACTTCCCCCAGGTTGATGTTGGGGAATTGAAGTGGGGATATCTGAATGATGCATCATTCAGATGATTTTTTTTTTTTAGCAGGCGATTCCCTGCAAAGTAAAAGCCCTCGTAGCATCTGTATAGCCGCTTGATTGCCGTTACGCCTGTGCGATTGGGAAGCCAGAGAATGCAACCAACGGCTGTTTACCATAGAGCTGACCGCGAGCCAGATGGTCCCCGGCATCTCCATGACCCTCGGAGGCCAGAAGTGACGTCAGGATGTCCCTTCCGGTGCCAGCTGATGCAAGCACTGACACTCAAAAGAAAGGGGGAAAGTGTAAAAAAATAAATAAAACAATTTTTTTTATTTTTATTTTTTAAAGTGCCTTGTTCCCTCGTGCACACACCCAGAAAAGAATGCATACATAGGTCAGGCCCACATATGTAAAACGGCCTTCAAACCACACATGTGAGGTATCGCCACGAACATTAGAGAAATAATCCTAGCGCAAGCCCTCCTCTGTAACTGGTAACCAGTAAAAAAAAAATTGAAAGCGTCACCTGTGGAGATTTTTTAAGCACCCTAGTTTGTCGCCAATCCAGGAGTGTTCTCAATTTTAAAAGTGTGACACGTTAGGTATCGATTTACTTGGCGTAACATCTTTCACATTATACAAAAAATTGGGCTAACTTTAGTGTTTTCTTTTTTTTTTTTAATTCATGAGTGTTTTTTTTCCTCCAAATAAAAAAAAAATCACATTTCAAAAATTCCTGTGCAAATAGAGTGCGACATAAAAATCTGTAACGACCACCATTTTATTACCTAAGGTCTCTGTTAAAAAAAAATACATATACTGTGTAGGAGTTCCAAGTAATTTTCTTGCAAAAAAAAAAAAAAAAGATGATTTTTACACGTAGGAGAGGAATGAAAGAATTGGCCCGGTAGGGAAGTGGTTAATAAGATTCAATCATAATAGGGCATGTGTCGCAATTTTATATGCTTATGCTTATGCTTATATATGCTTTTTATTTTCTATCCCCCCCCCCCCCCACGCAGAAGTGGAGTTGCCCATTAAAGCTATATTTTAATGAGAAACATCAAATCATTTTGTAAAACATGTAAGCGTGCCTTAGGTTGTTGACTCCTGCTTTAGAGATTCTACCACAAAGGTTGCGAACTGAGGAAGAGCCTGCCAATTAACAACATCCTAATTACTCTGCCCTCAGTCCCCTCCATAAAGGATCAATAGGAGCCAGGAGTGAGCACTCTTTCTGTACAATTAACCATCTCACATGACACAATGGACAGATAATACAAATCGATTCCCTGAAATTAGAAGCTGTGAGCTGGCCTAGATAAAAACCTATAGTTCAATATTCGTCACAACAGACAAGCTTTGAAAGCACTGTACAGACAAAGGATGGATGTTGTTTGAGTTCCGACAATGCCTTACAATTAGTGTACAAAACAAGTCCATTTTAGAAACAGGCGCTTAAAAAGTGGAGTTCCACCCCAAAAAATAAATAATTACTGTGCTTTAAAAAAAAAAAAATTAAGTTTTTACTCACCTCTAAATGCCTGTTTCTAGGGGGGTCCCTGGTAGTCTGCTTCCTTCGGTGCCTGGGCTCCTGACATCACTTCCCTCGCGCAGGAAGAGAGATCACCTCTCTCCGCTCCCTTTTGTCAGTCATCTGGACATGTGACCGGTTCCAGATGATTGCGCGGCCAGTCACGGCGCAGCTCGCGCATGCGCAGTGGGTGCCCAGCTGTGAAGCTACAGCCGAGTGTCCACAGTTAAAATGCCGGCGCCGCCGAGCGAAGGGGGGGGGGGGGGGGGGGGAGAGGGACTAGCAGGGCTTCGATCTCCCACATTGCTGGACCCTGGGATAGTTAAGTGTCCAATTACTAAAAGTCAGCAGCTGCAGTATTTGTAGCTACTGACTTTTAATTTTTTTTATTTTTTTTTTTTTTTTTTTTTTTTTAAGCGCAGCACCACTTTAGGAGTTTGTTTGGGTTGGGAATCAAAATGTCTTTATTAGGGATGGACGAATGGTTCGGCCCAAGCATAAGTTCGGGCCGAACTTTGGTTGCTCGGACGTTCGACGAACAACGAATATTATGCGGTGTTCGCTGCAAATTCGAAAGCCGCAGAACTTGTTAAAGTCTATGGGACACCAACATGAAAAAAAAGTGCTAATTTTAAAGGCTTATATGCAAATTATTGTCATAAAAAATATGTTTGAGGACCCGGGTCCTGCCCCAGGGGACATGTATCCCCAGGGGACATGTATCAATGCAAAAAAAGTTTTAATAATGGTAGTTTTTTCGGGAACAGTGATTTTAATAATGCTTAAAGTTTAACAATAAAAATTAAATAATCCCTTTAAATATCGTACCTGGGGGGTGTGTATAGTATGCCTGTAAAGTGGCGCAGTTTTCCCCATGTTTAGAACAGTACCGCAGCAAAATGGCATTTCTAAAGGAAAACAAGTCATTTAAAACTGATGGTGGCTGTAATGAATTGTCGGGTCTCAGCAATATAGATAAAATGCATAAAAAAAACGAAATGGGTTCCCCCATCCGTCCGTCCGTTACCAGGCCCTTAGAGTCTGGTATGAATATTAAAAGGGAACCCCGAACCAAAAATGTAAAAAAAAAAAAAAAAATTACGTGGGGGTCCATCCAAAATCCATACGAGAGCCTTCAGGTCTGATATGGAAATTAAGGGGAATCCTATACCAAATAAAGAAAAAATGGCTTAAGAAAAATCCATACCAGACCTTTATCCGAGCATGCAACCTGGCAGGCTGCAGGAAAGTAGGGGGGGGGGGGTTTACAAGAGAGTACCCCCCCTCTCCTGAACCATAGCAGGTCACATGCCCTCAACATGAAGAGGATGCTTTGGGTTCCCCAAAGAACCTTGTCCCCATGTTGATGGGGACAAGGGTCTCATCCCCACAACCCTTGCCCGGTGGTTGTGGGGGTCTGTGGGCGTGGGGTCTTATTGGAATCTGGAAGCCCACCCGACGAGCCGAAAAAAAAAAAAAAAAAAAACAGCTTCAGAGGGGGGTGGAGGTTACCTGTTACGTCACCGGGTGGCCTCGCCCTCAGCTATATAACAGCTGTCATCGAGAAGAAGCGTCGCTTAGCGGGAGCAGTTGCTCCTTTTTTTTCGGCTCGTCGGGCGGCATGAGATGGATCTACATCGCGGGACATTTTTCTTTTTAATAAAGGACTTGTCCCAGTGTCTCCTGTCTTTTTTACTATTTTTGACACTTTTTGTGAAATGGTAGGGGTACAATGTACCCATTGCCAATTCACACAGGGGGGTGGCCAGGATCTGGGGGTCCCTTGTTAAAGCCCCTCATCTGCAGACCCCCACAACCACCGGGGAAGGGTTGGGGGGATGAGGCCTCTGTCCCCATCAACATGGGGAAGGTGTTTTGGGGACCCCAAAACATCCTCTCCATGTGGAGGGCATGTGGCCTGGTACGGTTCAGGAGAGGGGGGTGCTCTTGTCCTTCCCTCTTTTCCTGCGACCTGCCAGGTTGCATGTTTGGATAAGGGCCTGGATTTTCGGAGGGACCCCACGCCACTTTTTTTTATTTTTTTATTTTTTTGGTGCAGGGTTCCCCTTAATATCCATACCAGACCCAAAGGGCCTGGTAATGGACTGGGGGGGTCCATGCTGTTTTTTTCAATGAGTTTTATCTATATTGCCGAGACCCAACGATTCATTACAGCCGCAATCAGTTTTAAATTACTTTTTTCCTTTAGAAATATAATTTTGCTTTGGTACTGTTCTAAACAAAGGAAAATGGCACCACTTTACAGGCATACTATAAACACCCCCAGGCACAATATTTAACCACTTGAGGTCCGCGCTATAGCCAAATGACGGCCACAGCGCACCCCTTCATAGGTTGTCCTCCCCTTTGTGTGCCCCCCCCTGAAGGGCACGTGCTGTGATCAACAAGTCACCGAGATTCGGGTGATCACCAATCCGAGGAAGGGGCCGATCCCCGCCCCTTACCACGTGATCAGCTGGCAGCCAATGACATTCTGTGATGACCATTCTGACAGGAGGAGAGAACATTGTGCATGGTGATAACTCATCTTGTTTGTTCCAGCTCTTTTTATTTTTTGTCCAGTCAGGTGTTTGTTCTCGACCAAGCTGTGCTGCTGCAGGGGAATTTTGGCATTTGGCCGCACTGTCTGGCAGGGGAGCCTAGCAAACTGGTTGAGTAGAATGTGAAATGTTTTGGAAGGTATAAGTGCACATATGCATGCAGGCATGCAACAAAAATATGTGTGTTAACTTCTGTGCCCCTCACAAAGCAAACGGTTACATACTTGTTAGGTTTAGGAGTTGATGACGAAGGTATAATATTTATTGTAATTGCATGCTTATTCCCAGGTCAGGACTGTGTAGGCCAATCAAGTTCCTCCACCACAAACTCGCTCATCCATGTCTTTACTGACCTTGCATTGTCTCTGGTGCGCAGTCATGTTGGAACAGGAAGGGGCCATCCCCCAGGTTGGGAGTATGAAAATGTCTTGGTATGCTGATGCCTTAAGAGTTCCCTTCACTGGAACTAAGGGGCCAAGCCCAACCCCTGAATAATCCCCCCTCCACCAAATGATTTGAACCAGTACACAAACCAAGGTCCATAAAGACATGGATGAGCGAGTTTGGGGTGGGGGAACTTGCTGGCCTGACCTCAATCTTTGGGATGAATGAGAGCAGAGACTGCGAGCCAGGCCTTCTAATCCAACATCAGTGGCTGACCTCACAAATGTGCTTCTGGAAGAATGATCAAACATTCCCATAGACACACTTCTAAACCTTGTGGACAGCCTTCCCAGAAGAGTTGAAGCTGTTATAGCTGCAAAGGGTGGACCAACTCAATATTGAACCCTACGGACTAAGACGCCATTAAATTTCATGTGTGTAAAGGCAGGTGTCCCAATACTTTTGGCAATATAGTGTATACCATGGAGATCTACCTGAACATGGGAGTAGTAAAATTTACACCCAGGAACATCCATGACCGCCATGTCCGGGAGACCCAGCGCATCACAGATCGTGGTAAACGGCCGATGATATCGGCCGTTTACCATGTGATCGCTCAAATGACGGAGCATCACTTGTAAACAACCGGCATCATCTCATGCCGGTTCCTCCCCTCTCTGTACCGATCAGTACAGTGAGAAAGGGAGAGATCATTTGCAGCGCTGTGGGCACTACAGATCCAGCCCACAGCGCTGCTCAGTGCCCATATTCTGCCTCTGCGGCAACACTCTGCGGCAACACTCTGCGGCAACACTCTGCGGCAACACTCTGCGGCAACACTCTGCGGCAACACTCTGCGGCAACACTCTGCGGCAACACTCTGCGGCAACACTCTGCGGCAACACTCTGCGGCAACACTCTGCGGCAACACTCTGCGGCAACACTCTGCGGCAACACTCTGCGGCAACACTCTGCGGCAACACTCTGCGGCAACACTCTGCGGCAACACTCTGCGGCAACACTCTGCGGCAACACTCTGCGGCAACACTCTGCGGCAACACTCTGCGGCAACACTCTGCGGCAACACTCTGCGGCAACACTCTGCAATAAATTTTAACAGTGGGCAAGTGGTTAAAACGTTTTTTTTGTTTTTTTTTTGCTAGAAAATTACGTAGAACATTATATATTGTTTTTTTTCCTAACAGCCTAGAGAATAAAATGGCGGTCATTGCAATACTTTTTTTCATACCATATTTGCACAGCGATCTTACAATCACAAATTTTTTTTGGGGGGGGGGGGGGGGGGGGAATAAAATCACTTTTTTGAATAAAAAAAAAACAGTAAAATTAGCCCGATTTATTGGCAGAGTTCAGAAAAGGTAAATTGATAGTGGCGGGGGACCTGAATATGTGCATCGACCCTCGGGTGGACTCTTCAGCGGGGTCCCCCCGATGGACGGGGCTCAGATATAAAAAGATAAAGGCTATGCTTTTAGAATTTCACACGAATCGACTATGTACTGATTGAACATCAAATGCTCCCAGCACTTAAAGATATAGTAATAAAACCTATCTCCCTATCTGACCATGCCCCAGTTATGGTACAGCTGGAGCTAGCAACAGACCAGGCCAAAAGAGAGACATGGAGATTAAATGAAGCGCTAATTCAGGACCCAGAGACTAGAGGTAGGATTGAAACAGAGCTGGAAGAGTCCTTTATAAGAAATGACTCCCCAGAGGTTACGAGGGGTACGATATGGGAGACCCACAAAGCATTTATAAGAGGAATTTTAATAAGCATCGGGACAGGGAAAAAAAAGGAAACAAGGAAAAGGCTACAAGAGTTAAATAAGGAGATTTGGGAATTGGAGCAACGAACAAGACCAAAGGGGATCCCAGAGAGAGTAGAACTAAAAGACAAGAAGTTAGAATTAGAAGGACTTATGGAGAAGGAAAGGGTGCGAGTGAACCACTGGGTAGAGAGTATAAGATACCAGGAGGGGAATAAATCTGGGAAATGGTTAGCAAGAGTAGTGCGGGAGAGAAGAAATGTGTCCTTCATATCAAAAATAAAAAATGAAAAGGGGGAAATGAAGCACTCCACTCCTGAAATCGCAACGGTCTTTCATGGTTATTATAGCCAGTTATATAAGGTAGGACAGGGAAAGGAGAAAAGCAGGAATAAAAAAGATACTATCGAGTACCTAACAGGAATAGAGTTCCCTACAGTTCCAGAGGATGAGTTAGAGAGGCTAGACGCCCCGGTAACGGTAGACGAGGTGGTGCGGGCAATAAGGGGGATGGCAATCGGGAAGAGTCCAGGCCCGGATGGGTTCCCAATCCTTTATTATAAAAAGTTTGAAAAAATACTGGCGCCCAAACTATGCGAGTATATGAACGCAGTCGCAGAAGGGGAAGAACTTAGGGAAGAAGCACTGATGGCTTACATAACTTTGATATTAAAGGAGGGGAAGGATCCAATAACCCCGGGGAGTTATAGACCGATCTCTCTTCTGAATACGGATGTGAAGATATTTTCAAAAGTGATAGCAGAAAGGCTAAAACCATTACTACCCCAATGGGTCCATAGCGACCAAACGGGGTTTTTCATGGGAAGGGAGGGTAGAGATAACTGCCTTAAAACCCTCATGCTGATCCATGGAGTGGAAAGCAGCGGATCCCCAGTCGCCCTGTTATCTGTGGATGCTGAAAAAGCATTTGACAGGGTCGACTGGGGCTTCATGTTCGAGACCTTAGGATATCTGGGATTAAAAGAAAAAACATTGCGATGGATAAAAGCATTTTACTCCCACCCGACGGCAAAAATAAAAATTAACGGTAACCTTTCCCCGGTAGTAAAGCTATATAACGGAACCAGACAGGGATGTCCTCTGTCCCCAATGCTGTTTGTTCTGGCCTTGGAACCCCTGTTGGTCTCGATTAGGAAAAACGAAGATATAAGGGGAGTGAGAATTGGTAGAGAAGAGTATAAGGTGTCTGCGTATGCAGATGACATATTATTTTATGCTTCAGAACTCAGGGTGACTCTCCCAAATATAATTAAGGAGATCCATAGATATGGGAGGTTGACAAATTTTAAGATCAACATGTCAAAAACTGAAATTCTGAACATAACAGTACCTAAAAAAGAACAAGAGGAACTCCAGAGCTCTTTTCCCTTTATTTGGTGTAGGGAGGAGCTGAGTTATCTGGGGGTAAGAATTACGCCCACATTGTCATCTATATACGCGGCCAATTATACATATATATTAAATAAGGTCAAAGAATGTATTAAAAGTATGAGATATAAACCCTTGTCACTAATAGGGAGAGTAAATGCGTTAAAAATGTTCATTTTACCAAAACTGACATATATGTTCCAAATGATCCCAATAAAAGTCCCGCAGGAGTTCTTCACGAAACTTAAAACTCTAACTTTAAAATAAATATGGGGACGTAGGAATCCCAGGATTTCTTATGCGACTCTGGAAAGGGGGAAAGTAGGAGGGGGATTAGCAGCCCCAAACTTTAGAAGATACTATCAGGCAGCAGTAATTTCACGAGTGGTGGATTGGGTGTATGACAAAGGGGATAAAGGGTGGGTAAATATAGAGAAAACACAAAGCGGAGTTAATCTAGGAAAAAGGATCTGGATACCACGGGATTTTCGCGATTTGGGGAGGAGCACTAACCCACTAACTACTAATTTGTTCAAAAAATGGGATAAAGTGGGCGAATCAAATCACTGGCAGTACAACTCACCTTTAATTTCTTTATTAGACACAAGTTTTTTTAAACCAGGGAAGGAGGAATTTGTTTATTTCACTAGATGGGCAAAAAAAGATGATATTTTACTGAAAGATGTGATGAATGGGGATAGATTTTGCACTTTAGGAGAAATAAGACAAAGATGGGGAAGTAGGAACTTAGATAGTTGGAGATATGCACAAATTAAACATTTTGTTCAGACTCTGCCTCGGCCACTCCGAGGGACAGGAGATCTCAGACCAATGGAGAGAATGCTCTCGGATTCGAGCTGCAAGAAAAAAAGTATGTCCAAAATTTATAAAATCCTACAGGAGGAAGAGGACCCAGGGGAACCACTATACCTGAAAAAATGGGAAGAAGAGTTGGGCACCGTGGGGGATAAGGAACGTAGAAAGAAGATCTTAAGAATAGCAGGTACAATATCTAGGGACAATATGTCATTAGAGATGTCATTTAAATTAATGGCAAGATGGTATGTTGTCCCACAAAGAGCGCATAAGAGGAGAGCAGGTATATCAGCACTATGTTGGCGGGGCTGCGATAAGGTGGGAACCTTTGCACACATATGGTGGGAGTGTGGAAAGATTGGCCCATACTGGGAGAAAATTATAGAAAATATTTTCCGAATAACAGGGGAAGAGGTAAAGAAGGAACCATGGACATGCCTGTTTCACGATACTGACAAAACACTGGGGGAATATAAAAACTCATTGATTCCTCACTTATTGATTGCAGCAAAAAGCCTGATCCCAAAGAAATGGGGCACCCCCGAACCCCCATCTATGAGGGAATGGTTAGGCAAAATAGAGTGGGTAAGATCAATGGAGGAATCAATATCTAGAAGAGGGGACCAAGTGGAAACTTACTTCAGTAAGTGGGGAAAATGGCTGGAGTTCAAGAAAACAAGGGAATATCTCAGAATGAGTGGATCCGAGGGGAAATGAGGGGGGGAGCGCGGGGGAGAGATGGAGAGAGAGAGAGGGGAGGGAGGGAGCGGGTTTGGGGGGGGGGGGTTGGGGATAGATACGAAAATGGAATGGGTAGCATACTTTTTGTAATATTCTTCTTCTCTGAAACTTTAATAAAATAAACAAAGAATTAAATAGAGGAAAATGTTAAAAAGGTTTGCATGTGATGTGAAAATAGCACTGCCAACAGGCAAAAAGGGTGGCGACAAGAAGAAGGAACCAAAGTAACAAGGGCGCAAAGTTAGCCACAATTTGATGAGGAGAGATCATGGCGTGCTGTATACTGATGCAAAAAAAAAAAAAAAAAATAATAAAAAAAAAAAAATTAGCCCAATTTTTTTTATATTGTGAAAGAAGGTTACGTCAAGTAAATTGATACCCAACATGTCACGCTTCAAAATTGCGCCCGCTCGTGGAATGGGGACAAACTTTTACCCTTAAAAATCTCCATAGGTGACGTTTAAAAATGTATACAGGTGGCATGTTTTGCGTTACAGAGGAGGTCTAGGGCTAGAATTATTGTTCTCGCTCTACTGATCGCGGCGATACCTCACATGTGTGGCTTGAAGACCGTTTTCATATGCGGGCGCTACTCACGTGTGTTCGCTTCTGCTCACGAGCTTGGCAGGATGGGGCGCATTTAATAATAACAATAATTTTTTTTTTAAGTTTACCTTTTCTTTTTACATGGTTTAAAAAAAAAATAAAAAAAAATCACTTTTATTCCTATTACAAGTAATGTAAACATCCCTTGTAATAGAAAAAAAAACATGACGGGACCTCTTAAATATGAGATCCGGGGGTCAAAACGTCCTCAGATCTCATTTAGACTAAAATGCAATAAAAAAAAAAATGTAATTTAAAAAAATCTTAAAAAAAATTGGCCCTTTAAGAGCTGTGGGCAGAAGTGACGTTTTGACATTGCTTCTGTCCAGCAATTGTATGGAGACAGGTGGGGGCCATCTTCCTCTGACTCGTCTCCATACCCACACAGGAGACAAGACGCGATTGCCTCCGCCACTGCCGACGGCTCTGGTAAGTGGCTGAGGACACCAGATCGCAGCGGGAGGGGGGCAGAGACCGCATTTATCTTGTAGCAGACCGCCAGCTGAAGGGGATACCAGGGTTATGGCAGCCAGCTGCTGCCATAACAATATCCTCCTTCAAACACCTGACGTAAAACTGCAGCGGGCGGTCTGTAAATGGTTAAAAAGTGCACCAAACCTGCAGGATATAATAGAGGTCTATGTCTAAGCGCAGCAAACTTACAGAAAATCTTCAGGTACACTGAACTGCACCCACGAGGGTAAACCGCAGCACATCAGTGTGAAAGCAGCTCTATACTATTATGCATGTTTATTGCTTCACACTGACCTGACATTCTCTTCTTTCCTGCTGCTGGTAACACTCTGGAGACCGCTGGATAAGAGGTGGAGTGCAGTTGGTATCTCTCCGCATGGGACAGGAGTCGGCACTACAGAGGAGGTATCGGCTTATGCAGCTCTCGCTCCCTACTACAGCTCCAACTTTACAAGTAGTCCCTCTGCACTGCACTCTGTTTGATGCTCTGGTATGGTGGGTCAGCAAGGCCAGACCGCAATCTACTGGTAGATCCTGACCTACAGGTTGCAGCACCACCCCCCCAACCCGCGCTGGTGCATACAGTCCTTGTTATTCCAATTGTAATAAAAAATTTGTGGAAATTTTACACCTCTAATTGGGACAACAGCTGTATCTGTGCAACCGCTCTGTCCCAATAGCCAACAATGGGACTGCCAGAACAGGGACACACCCGTGCATCTCAATGCCGGTAAAACACTGCCCTGCACAGAGCATGCATGCACCTGCCCCATGTGAACAAGGCCTTAAGCTGGCTATACGCGAACCAAAATTTAGCTGGTTGAGCAGGGACTGGATGAAGTTTAAACCATGTATGGCCATTAGAGCTGCTCGATTAATCGTCAAAAATAGTTATCGCAATTTTTTTCCCCATTGTGATCTTGACAAGAGTGTTTTAGGATTCTTTCTATGCAAAAGAATTCTCTGCACTTCTGAAGCCACAGCAGTCAAAAGAAAAAAAAAAAAAAAGAAAAAAAAAAAAATGGGCAGTCTGCCAAGAATCACAACATTCTTTAGCAGTGGAACTTAAGTATAAACATTGTAACAATTTGTCAAAGGAATAGACTTCTGTGTGTAAATGAGGAAAGTTTAACCACTTAAACATTGAACCTTTTTCTGACATTTCTTGGTTTCAAGTTAAAATATTTTATTTTTGCTGGAAAATTACTTAGAACCCTCAAACAAATATTTTTTTTAATAGAGACCCTAGAGAATAAAATAGTGGTTGTTGCAATATTTTATATCGCACTATATTTGCGCAGCGGTCTTTCGAATGCAATTTTTTGGGAAAAAATTACTTTCATGAATTTTAAAAATAAAAATAAACTAACCAGTAAAGTTAGCCCAATTTTTTTTTGTATAATGTGAAAGATTTTATATTGCGAGAATCATGATCTTTTTATTCTAAGCAAAAAAATTGTGATTCTCATTTTGGCCAGAATCGTGCAGCTCTAATGGCCACTGTGGTTTAACCGCAGTTGATCCACTGATCGACTTCTGGTTGGGGTTTTTTCTAACTATAGTCTACTGACTATACAATCTTCTTGAGGTTGGCAGACCAGGTAGAAAAGGTTATCACAATTTGTACATTCTCCCTGACCTATCGGATTCTCCTTTCTTCTCCGGGAAGAGTTCAAACTGCCCTACCATCACCAAATAGAAAAAAGATCATTGTGAACAAGAGAATACTCTTGTTCACATATAAAACATCTAAGACCCCTTTCACACCAGGGTGTTTTGCAGGCGCTATAGCGCTAGAAATAGCGCCTGCAATCCGCCCTAAAAAAGCTGCACCATTGTCTGTAGTGTGAAAGCCCGAGGGCTTTCACACTACAGCGGTGCGCTGGCAGAACGTCAGGGAAAAGTCCTGCCAGCAGCTTCTTTGGAGCGGTGAAGGAGCGGTGTGTTTACTGCTCCTCCACCGCTGCTCCCCATTGAAATCAGTGGGGCAGCGCTGTAATACCGCTGGCAAAAAGCCGCTATTGCGGCATATTGCCGGCAGTTAATCCCTTCTTGGCCGCTAGCGGGGGGTAAAAGCGTCCCGTTAGCGGCCGAAATGCGACGCAAATCCGGCGGTAAAGCGCTGCTAAAAAGAGCGGCGTTTTACCGCCCACGCTATGGGCGGTGTGGTGTGAAAGGGGTCTTAAAAAGCCGCACCATTGTTTGTAGTGTGAAAGCCCGAGGGCTTTCACACTACAGCAGTGAGCTGGCAGGACGTCAGGGAAAAGTCTTGCCAGCAGCTTCTTTGGAGCGGTGTGTTTACCGCTCCTCCACTGCTGCTCCCCATTGAAATCAATGGGGCAGTGCTGTAATACCGCCGGCAAAACTCCGCTATTGCGGCGTATTACCAGCGGTTTTAACCCTTTCTCGGCTGCTAGTGGGGGGTAAAAACGCCCCGCTAGCGGCCGAAATGCGCCGCAAATCTGGCAGTAAAACGCCGCTAAAAATAGCAGCGTTTTACTGCCCACGCTATGGGCGGTGTGGTGTGAAAGGGGTCTAAATGCGGAGTTGGGATTTAAACACCTGACTAGATGGTGTTACACACCCAGACAGATCCACAAAATGTTTCCACATTGCTCAGAGACACGCTGAAGACATGGCGAGGAGATTGGAGACCTGCTCCATGTCTTCTAGTCATAAAGGAAGCTTCATAGCTTCTGGGTGAAAGTAGACCACATAACCTAGAAATTCACAGATTACATGCTACCCTGGGATCCTTCCTTCTTCCTGCTACATCACCATGAAACCCCTGGTAAGACCTATAGGCGTTGTATCGTCCAACTGCTGGGTGAGTGCAGCACAAAAGTGTAACCCTGTTTTGTGGAAGCAACGCCAGCCACCCACAATTGGCATATGGCTGGCAAAAAGTATAAGGAAATTAATGAGACGGAGGAGCAGGTCACAACAGAGGGGCACATGAGTGATCTTCTTGAAAAATTGTTTTATTGGCATTACTCTGAACAATCTGTGGCTTACACAGATTTACTGAACTTTTAAGCTCAATTCTCTTAGCAAACCAATGGTGGTCCTCAAATGACCTGGTGGGTGGAGGACTGGATATCCCTACCCAGCCCGTTATTAACATCTGGGTCAGTTTGTTAGTGGGATCCTACCCCCACGACACCCAGCCTTCCTTACTCCCTTCCCTCCAACCCAACCCAACACATTCCCTCAATATCCACATACACGTTTGTTCTTTTTTTACACTTTTATTTTGTGCTATATCGCCCTGCTCTTACGGGCCAATATAGACATGTGTGTGTCATATTGTATATGGTAGTGGACTATATCGCACTTAGCCTGTATAGCTCTGATGGGCCAGGGACTAGAGCCTATTACACACAATCAGAAAATCGTATAAAAAATACCACTTCTGATGCAATCGTTTGATAATCTGATAGTTAGTAAACAGCTTTTGAAAGCCCATCAGGACAGGTCATGCAAAATTATCCAATGGAACAAGCACAAAAAATGTTCTCGCACAATACCAGATCATATCATTTGTGTGTAATCAGTGCAGTTTTCATCCGAAAATACAACACAAATACAATACATCACTTATGAATTTTTTTTCTCTCTTACGATAATTTTCATAACTTTACTAACCTCCTCAATTTCGATATGGAGACTAGCATGCAAAAAATAAAAAATAAAAAAAAATACCGTATTTATCAGCGTATAACACTCACTTTTTTCCCTTGAAAATAGGGGGAAAATTGCGGGTGCGTGTTATACGCCGACAGCGTACCTAGAAGGGTGACGAGTACCGCCGGAATTCACCGAGCCGTCATCTCCTCTCCACTCACTCACTCCAATCACACACACAGTCCCGACTCCGCCACCAGCATTGGACCAGTGTTCTGTCTATCACAGGAGCTGGGCCAATGCCGATGGCAGGACTGTGTGTGACTGCCCACTGAGAGCCGAGTAAACAGGAGATGACGGCTCAGTGATTTCCTATGAGAGATGTTGAGCTGCATTGATGGGGGAGATGGGCGCAGATTAGGCTACATTGAGGCTGCAGATGGGCACTAATCCAGCTGCATTGATGCTCACCGACCATTATTTTGCTTCAAAGTGGTTTATTTAAAAAAAAAAAAAAGTTTTCCTGAAACTTCCCTCTTAAGCACTTGCCAACCAGCCACCACAGTTGTACTGTGGCAGAATGGCACGGCTGAGCGAAACAACATTACCATACGTCGCTTTGCCCTGTGTCCACTAGGGGTAAGCACCCATTGCACGTCCTTGGAGCCAATGCGAGTGCCCGGCGGTCGCGATGACTGCTTGGCTCCCGCGATTGCTTGTGACGCTGCAAGAACTGGGATCTCTGTGTGTAAACACAGGGATCCCAAATTCTTTGAGGGGAGAAGAGACTGATCGTGTGTTCATACATGTATGACCACCGATCTATCTCTTCCCCTAGCAAGTCCCCCCCTTCAGTTAGAACACGCAACAGGGAACACAGTTAATCCCTTGATCGCCCCCTAGTGTTAACCACTTCCCTGTCAGTGACATTTTTACAGTAATCAGTGCATTTTTTATACAGTCCCAGAAACGTGTCAAAATTGTCCAGTGTGCTGGCCATAGTGTCGCAGTCCCGATAAAAATCACAGATCGCCGCCATTACGAATAAAAAAAAAAAAAAAAAATAGTAAAAATGCCATAAAACTATCCCCTATTTTGTAGAGGCTATAACTTCAGCCAATCAATATAAGCTTATTGCGATTTTTTTTTACCAAAAATATGTAGAATACATATCGGCCTAAACTGAGGGGGGGGGAAATGTTTTTTTTTAAATATATTTTTGTGGGATATTTACTATAGCAAAAAGTACATTTTTTTTTTTCTAAATTGTTGCTCTTTTTTTCTTTATAGTTTATAGTGAAAAAATAAAAACTGCAGAGGTGATCAAATACCACCAAAAGAAAGCTATTTGTGGTGGGGGTCAATTTTGTTTGGGTACAACATCGCACGACCACGTGATTGTCAGTTAAAGTGACGCAGTGCCGAATCGCAAAAATTGCTCTGGTCAGGAAGGGGGTAAAATCTTTTGGGCCTACAGCGGTTAAATTGGGCTGTGTGTTAAACGCCGATAAATACGCCGGTAATTTGCCTGATAATCTTGTCGCGTGTACCAGGCTTTAGACACATTTATAGTCTCTATGTGAAGGTAATGCAAGTTCAGGATTGTTCTGACGCTTCAGGGCTCATGACATTACACCTTGGACCCTCAGGATACTTTTTATCATTTGCAATGGTGCGAATGTTCTCTGTATTCTTACTTTTTAATAAAGAACTGATAAAAAAGAGGCACACATATTTTTAACCAACATGTTTTTGCCAGCACATTCTGATTAATGCCCTTGAAAAAAAAAAAAAAAAAAAACCCTGACGTAATCAGACAGGGCAAAGGCTAAAATCTGGAATTTTTTTGCTGTTTATAAAAAGTCAAATAGCAGCAGGCGGCTGCTTAATACACAGAATGAAAAAAAAATACAAAGCTGTAGGCAAGAAATCTACTGTGGTGTGTGTCATTTGCACTCTCAATTATCGTTTCTCCCTCCCCACCTACTGTGTATTTCAACCTCTCATCTAAATGGATTAGAAAACACGCAGGTCGCGTCTGTGTCATCGGCACACAAAGTATTTTCTCACTGAATGCCTTTGTCGGTTTGCCACAAAAGCCATTTACACAGCACGAATGATTGCAGAAAACCATTCCCATCTCAAAACATTGTTTAATGTAACCTGATGACAAGGACAACGTGGTGATTAAAGTATATGGTGGTAAAGAGTGCTGGACTAAAACTGCAAATAGTTTGGAAGGTAAATATGATCAAACAGTAAATATACGCTACATTACCAAAAGTATTGGGACACCTGCCTTTACACACACATGAACTTTAACCACTTGCCAGCCAGGCCAATTCTGACATTTCTCTCCTACGTGTAAAAATCATCATTTTTGTTTTTTTGATAGAAAATCACATAGAACCCCTAAACATTATATATGTTTTTTTTTTTTAGCAAAGACCCTAGAGAATACAATAGCAGTTGTTGCAACTTTTTATCTTGCAAGGTATTTGTGCAGCAATTTTTTCAAACTCATTTTTTTGGGGAAAGAAACAGTTTTGTGCTTTAAAAAATAAAATAAAAAGGAAAGTTTGCCCAATGTTTTTGAATATTGTAAAACATGAAGTTATGCCGAGTAAATAGATACCCAACATGTCACGCTTCAAAATAGCACACGCTTGTGGAATGGCGCCAAAATTCAGTACTTAAAAATCCCTATAGGCGACGCTTGAATTTTTTTTTACTGGTTACAGGTTTTGAGTTTTTTTTTGTTTTAAATCATCTTTATTATTTTCTTATATAAAAAATTCACCAGACAATTACAATTACATTCAGTCCTGAGGCATTGAGGTTTACACAAGTCCCCCAATGTCTTCACATTTACATATGTACTTTCCACTGCTTATCTATAACAATATTAGGTGGTGGCCCGAGAGGAGGGGATATTTGGAGTGGAGCCAACCAGTGTGTAGGAGAGGGATAGAAAAAAAAAAAAAAAAAAACAATAAGAAGAGGTGGGTGTGGGATTTAAATTTCTCCCCAGTGTTATTTCCCTTCTTTATGTGTTTTTTTTTTTTGTGCCTTTGTGGTTCCTTTTATTTATATATATATATATATTTAATAAAAAAAAAAAAAAAAAAAAAATTATTATTTTCTTATTTAGTCATTATTGCGTGCTTTTATTCCGTTTGTGACCCCTTGGTGTGTTGTTTGTGCTTTGTGCTTAGGAAAGTCCTCGGCTTTCCTTTATGTTTCCTAAAAGTTGTGTTGTTTATTTTGGCGTCTCCCCCACTGGTTGTCTCCCCTCCCTTCCCCTTCCCTCAGGCCCCCCCCTCCAATTACATTTCCTTCATTTATTCACTTCCCATATACCTTCAACCATACTACAAACAACAAAATTTATAAGTTGTGGTTTGGGTTCGTATTACCCCTTTACCCCTTGTACGATGTACCTTTGGAGTGCACGAGTTTGCACAGCAGCTTCTTAATTTTTTCTCTTTCCCCTCCTTTCTCCCTCTCCCTGTCAGGGATCTCTGGGAGACTCCGGAGGGGTTTTTTAATCTGGTATAATTTACTCTTTCTCTATTTCTCGGGAATAATGCTTCCAGCCTGCCCATATATTTTTATATTTTTCTTGTTGTTCTTTTATATCGTATATCCATTTTTCAGCTTCCATTATTTTATCTACCTCCCCCTTCCATTCCAGTAGAGTGGGACATGTTATCTGTTTCCAATATCTGGGTATTAATATTTTGGCTGCATTCAACAGATGTGGTGTGACTCCTTTTTTATAAGCTTTAATGGATCCTTCTGTCCCATGAAACAGAAATTGTAGGGGTGTCATTTCTATTGGTTTTGCTGTTATCCTCCCTGTCCATTTAGCCACTCCCTCCCAAAAAATCCTAATTTTTGGGCAGTCCCACCATAGATGAAGGTATGTCCCCTTATCCTTACATCCTCTCCAGCAATGCCCATCCGCTGTTGGATATATCTCTACTATTCTGGCTGGGGTTCGGTACCATCTAGCTATAAACTTGTATGACATTTCTTGTATTGCTGCGCTTATTGATGTCTCATGCGTCATTTCCATAATTTTTTTTATTTGTGTTGGTCTAAATGTGCATTTTAGTTCTTTCTCCCACTCTCTTATAAAGTAAGGAATTGTGCTACTTTGTTCACTAAGGACTAATTTATACATCTGGGATAGTAAGTTATTTGGTTTTTCTATTTTCATACACATCTTCTCATATGTCGTAAGGGAGCTCAGCGGTCTTACTTGGGGTTCTAATTTATTAAAGAAGTCTCTCATTTGGTAATATCTCCATCTCGACATATGTATTTCTCCTTGTGATGTTATTAATTCTGTTAAAGGAAGTAAGCTTCCCGATGGAGCGTATCTTAGGCACCTTGTATTACCCCCTGAGCCCCAAGAACCTAATGCTCCCTTTTCTTCCCCTGGTGGAAACCATGGATATCCCCCTAATGGGGCCATTGGTGATGTGCGTGGAGCATATTTTCCATTCTTGTTCATTCTATCCCATACTGCTAATGTATTCCGTGTTAGTGGTGATGTCCACTTTGCTAAAGCTCTGTTCGCGGCCTGTATCCATGGCGCCCCTGCTAGATTTCTGCCCGCCATACTTTCTTCTACCGAAACCCATGCCTTATTTGAGGAGTCATGACACCAGTTTAGTATTCGTACCATAGACATTGCTTTGTAATACATGAAGACATCTGGGAGCCCTATTCCACCTTCCTTCTTATTTCTACGCAGTATATCATATGCTATTCTAGGGTTTTTATCGTTCCATATAAAGGATATAAACATTTTACGAATTCTCTTAAAAAAGACCTGAGGCACTGCTATAGGTACGGTATTTAAAATATATATTATTCTAGGTAGTATATTCATTTTCTTTTTTTTTTTTTTTATTCTTTATTTATGGATTGCAGGAAGTACAGAAACAAATTGTGAAAGAAACATTAGACGCCCAGTCGTCACAGTACATCAAACAATACAGTCAGTACATGGTGGGGAGCATTCAATAATGTATCACAGTACATCCATGTCAGATTTAGAGTAGCCAAGGTCTCAACCCTTGCTGGGTTCTTCGAGTCTCCCGCTCGGCACTTCCTGTCACAGTAATGCGGTACGTGGGGCGGTCCCTTCTAGGCCGACCCCGAGGGGTCCTTGCTAATTGCGTGGAGTCACTCGCAGAGTAGGAAGCCCAGTCGGGGCTACTCCCACGGCCAGTCGCCATTTAGAAAGAAAACTGGGTGTATAGCGTGTCAAGGCCCTTGCAATCACTAGATATTTTATCGGGGTTGTGGGGAGTGGAAGAGGGAATGGAAGGGGGGTGGGGGACGGGGAGGCTAAGGAGCAGGAGGGAAAGAGGGGGGGGGGTGACGTGGGTGGAAAGGTGGAAGGGGAATAAGGGGGGTGGTGTGGACCCTAACGGTCCTCAGAAGGTGGTACAGACTGTGGTTGTCCCCGTGGTGAGCCCATACCGGAACCGTCCTGCCATTTCCATGCCAAGCATCACAAGTAAGTTCTGTATACATCAGAGTACCTAAACAGGCTCCAAGTCATCCATCGGGCGGTGTGTTCCTCCTCTCTGTCATGCAGGGACGCTGTAAGCTGTTCCATTCGATAGATGTCACAGACTCTCTCAAACCATTGAGACACTGTCGGGGCGGCCTGCTGTTTCCACATACTTGGTATACATGCCCTGGCTGCGTTCAAAAGGTGTTTCAAAAGTGACTTACGAAACCTCTTACCAGAAAGCGGAGTCAGGTTAAGAAGGACTGCCGCTGGGTCATTCCTAAGATCGACAGCTGTGAGATCAAGTATAATCTTGAGAACTTGCCCCCAAAAATGGGACAATTGCGGGCATTCCCAAAATACATGGAGTAGAGTGCCAGCATGTGCACCGCATCTCCAACACCCAGGGCTATGTCCCGGGAACATGGCTGCTAGGACCGTGGGAGTCCTGTACCAGCGGGTCAAGATCTTATATGTGATTTCCTGGTATTTGCTGCACAGGGATGACTTGTGTGCAAACAGAAGCACTCGAGCCTTTTGCTCCGTCGAGAATCTGACATCAAGGTCCCTCTCCCATTTTCCTATAAACGTCGGGTCTCCCCGAGACAGAAGATCCATTAAGATCCCATATGATTGGGAGAGAGACCCACGGATCGGGCCCTCACCCAAGCACAAGTCTTCGAACGGGGTTAATGGTCTGTGAAAGCTCTCACAGTTAGGCAAGGACTTCAAAAAGTGAGAGAGCTGAGCCAGTTTCCACCTGCCGATGGCAGTGTGCCCTAACTGCTCATAAATATTCAAGACACTCTTCCAAGCCCTCGGGCTCAAGAAGTGGGAAGCTCTGATCAGATCCTGGTCAGGAATGAGGCGAAAGGACCGGTCTACCATGCCCGGGGCAAATTGCGGGTGTCCAATAATTGGAGTCATTGGTGAGGGAAAGCTGGGCACCCCCGCCAGTGAAAAGTATCTGGCCACTTCCCGTAGCGTGGTCTCGACAAGGGGGTGTGCCAACGTCACCCCTGAAGGGATAGGTCCAGCCCAGGGCAGCCCTTCAATTGGACAGGGCATGGACTCCCGTTCAAGACGCACCCACAGCTTGTCCTCCAAGTGTCTACACCAGTCAATCGTCCGGGTCATATGGACTGCAGTATAGTACCAAGCTGGGTCAGGAAGTCCAATCCCTCCCCTGTGTTTCGGTCGAAGTAATAAAGTTCGACTGAGCCTCGGGGGTTTGCCCTGCCAAACGTATCTAATAAAGACGGATCGCAGAGTCTTGAAGAATGACTGGGGAATTCGTATTGGCAGGGCCTGCATAAGGTACAGGATCCGTGGCATTATATTCATTTTAAGCACATTACACCTGCCGAACCAGGAGGTCGCCAAATGTGACCACCTCTCCAGGTCCGAGGTGATGGTTTTCAGAAGGGGCAGGAAGTTCAGTTGGAAGACCAGCTGTGGGTCTGGGGGTATCTTAGTTCCCAAGTATTGTATGGCGTTAGCTGCCCAGCGAAGAGGGAAGTTATTGCTCATAGACGTCTGTACGGCGCGGGGTATGGAAATGTTAAGCGCCTCCGACTTCTGCAAATTAATTTTAAAATCCGAAAGAGTTCCATACCGTCGTATCTCCGATAGCAGATTCGGCAAGGTGATATGTGGCTCTGAGATATAAAAGAGGAGGTCATCAGCAAAGGCAGCGACTTTATGATGACATGTCGGGGTGTCCAGCCCCTTGATATCAGCGTTATGTCTAACGTGTTGGAGTAGAGGCTCAAGGGAGAGTATGAAGAGGAGAGGGGACAAGGGACATCCCTGTCTCGTCCCATTGCCAATGGAAAAGCGAGACGAAGCAATCCCATTTACCCTTACTACTGCTGTCGGAGAGGAATATAGAGCCGTTATCCAGGAGATCATAGGAGGAGGAACCCCCAGGCGTTGAAGGGTGGCCAGTAAAAAAGGCCAGCTCACCCTATCAAACGCCTTTTCTGCGTCCACCGACAGCAGCATAAGCGGAACTTTAAGACGCCTGGCCCGATCCACAACGTTCATGGTCCTGGTGGTGTTATCCCTGGCCTCTCTGTTGCGGATAAACCCCACCTGATCTAGCGGTATCAGGCGTTGAAAAATAGGCGCCAATCTCTCCGCTAGGATCTTTGTGAACAACTTCAAGTCACAATTTAAGAGGGAGATAGGCCTGTAACTAGCACAGAGAAGAGCGTCCTTCTCCGGCTTAGGGATGACTGAAATGCTGGCCTGCAAAAGCTCAGGCGGGATAGGCCGGCCCTCCAATATAGCATTAAAGGCCGAAACAAAGGGTGCAGTCAACAACGGGAGAAACGTCTTATAGTAAGGGGTTGTGAACCCATCCGGGCCAGGCGCCTTCCCCTTGGGAGAGTCCCTCAGAGCGGCGTATATTCATTTTCAAAGTGTTTATCCTTCCGAACCATGTCAGTGAATGACCCTTCCACCTATTTAGATCTCTAGTTATTTCTATTATTAGATTTCCATAATTAAGTTCATATAAAGATTTAGTTTCCGCCGTAATATGTACTCCTAAATAGTATAATGATTTTTTTTCCCATTTAAATGGGAGGTTATCCTTCATTACCATTGACATCAATGGGGGTACATGACATGGTAGTATTATAGATTTTTCCATGTTTATTTTAAAATTGGACATTTTTCCATATCTCTGGACCTCCTCCATTAGTGCCATTATTGATCCCTGTGGTTCTGAAAGATAGAATAATAGGTCATCAGCATATGCTGATACCTTATGCTCCTCAGATCCTATTCTTATCCCTTTTATTCCCTTATTTTCTCTCACCCTGCACAGAAATGGTTCCAGAGTCAAGGCAAACAGTATTGGGGACAGGGGGCACCCCTGTCTTGTGCCGTTTCGTATATCAAAGCATCCTGATAGAATACCATTTACCTTCACTCTTGCCCTGGGTTTTGCATATAGGGCTTCTATCCATCCCATCAGGTGTTAAAAATACAGGTTTTGAGTTACAGAGGAGGTCTAGGGACAAAATGATTGCTTTTGCTCAACCGTTCGTGTCAATACCTCACATGTATGGTTTGAACGCAGTTTTCATACGTGGGCGGGATTTACATTTACTTTTGCTTCTGCGTGCGAGCACACGGGGACATGGGCACTTTATAAAAAATAAATAATATTTTTTTATTGCTAATTATACTTACTTTTTTTTAAATTTTGACACTTTTTTGAAAAAAAAAGCCCCAAAAAAAGAAGATCACTTTTATTCCTATTACAAGGAATGTAAACATCCTTTGTAATAGGAATATATGACAGGACAGGTCCTCTTTATAGCAAAATGACAGGATCTGTGTGATCTCCCCTGTCAGAACAGAGATTTGCCTTGTTTACACAGGCAGATCCCCGTTCTGTCACTGCGGGGAACGATCGCAGGTTGCCGGAGAACAGAGTCTGCTGGACTCGCTGATTAGCTCCCCAATTAGCTGGCCAACGGGAGCACACTCATGGCCACAAAACGTTCCACGTTGAGCAAAATACCTTGGTCAAGGACTCAAATCCAGCCTGCTGACTAGACAATGGAGTAGCATGGCCACATTAAAGTAGTCATGTACTTTTCCCAATTTGTTTTGTCAGCAAGCTTTTAGAGCTTGTAGAAATTATGTCAGCACTGGCAAGGTAGTCACGTCTGTCACACTAATAGCTCACTCCTGATGGACAGTGGGTTAGATGTAGCCAATATAAAGCCAGATTTAGGCTTGTATGTATATGTGTGTTATATATATATATATATATATATATATATATATATATATATATATATATATGTGTGTGTGTGTGTGTGTACACACACAGTATCTCACATAAGTGCTTACACCCTCACATTTCTGTAAATGTTATATCTTTTCATGCGTCAACACTGAAGAAATGCCATGGTTATTACAGTGTTATACAAGCTGTACACTCACTACTTTACATTGTAGCAAAAGTGTAATTTCTTCATAATATTTACAAAAATGTGAGGGGTGTACTCACTTTTGTTAGCGTTGCACTGATATCACTTTTTTTTTTTTTTTATTCCCTTAGCTTTCTGTCCCAATGACATCATTCAAAAACAGAAAATGAGAAATTCTCCCAAAATGGGGATGCAGAAAGAAAAAACACAAAAAAAAAAAAACACCCTAATGCCATGTACACAAGACCGGACTTTGACGGACTGAATTTCTTTGGCCTTTGACGGTTTTCCATCAAATCGGACTTGTCTACACACAATCACACCAAAGTCTGACGGATTTGAACGTGATGACATATGACGGGACTAGAATAAGGAAGTTCATAGCCAGTAGCCAATAGCTGCCCTAGTGGTTTTCGTCCGTTGGACTAGCATACGGGCGAACGGATTTTTCGACCGGACTCGAGTACGTCAGAAGGATTTGAAACATGTTCTAAATCTAAAGTCAGTCTTATTTTTCGACGGCAAAGGTCCGATGAAGCCCACACACAATCAAATTGTCCGGCGGATTCGTTCCGTCGGACCTTTGCTGTTGAAAAGTCCAGCCTCGTCTACACGCCATTACAGAGCTTAGAAAAAAAACTGTTTACACAGCCAGGTTTACACTTTAAATGGACTAAGGTTGCACCGATACCACTTTAAGACATACAATGAAGTACAATATTTTTTTCACTTTTTACTCGCTGATACCGATACTTTTTTTAATGTCATGTGACAGTGGCACCAACATGCAGCAATGATGGGCACGGATAGATGGCACTAAAAAAAAAAAAATTTTCAGCCCTGTTGGGGGGCTTTGAGACAGGGAAAGGGACTGAGGACAGAGATTCCCCAGTCCCTTTCTCTGCAGCTTCAGCTACACTGACGATCAACAGACAGGTGACAGAGGCCCCTGTTCATTCATGAACTGAAACAGTTTATGATTCTCAGTGACAGTTATGAATGAACAGTCAGTGATCACTGACTGTTCATTCAGAAAAGGAAGGAGCTGGTAAACAATAGATTTACCGACTCCTTCCTAAGCTCTCCATCCTGACAGATCCAGGATGAGGAGGGGGGTATGGAGCACAGAGGGGGACAAGAGCAGGAGGAGGACACAGGAGACAGGTATTAAATACATTTCAGTTAGTGTGTTTAATACTTCTTCCATGTGTCATTCCATTTTATTACACAGAACATCATTTCTGAACCTGTTTGTTTTGGTTTCTTCTTATGTATGACTTGCATGGGTTGTTACCGACGTGGGGAAAATTTCATGTCAATAGCACCTTTACCAATATCTTTACTTAGAAAAATGGTGATATGTTCATTACTTATTTTACCCGCTGTGTGTATATTATTATTATATTATATATATATATATATATATATATATATATATATATATATATATATATATATACATATATATATATATATATATATACACATACATACACACACACATATATATATGTACACATATACACACACACACACATATATATATGTACACACACACACACACACACACACACACACACACACACACACACACCTGGATTTCATCTTTATGCACAAACATCTCAATGATGGTGAAAAAGCCAAAGCAATTTCGTGGGGTATTGGAAACCTACTCTGCTTACTCCAGGAATTAAAATGCTGTATGACAACTTCCTCCAGTTTCTTCAACTTTGGATGGCTGTAGATAATTGGCTTTACATCAAGATCTAAAAAAATAAAAACATTAGCTATGACCAAACATTATGTACAACAAGTAGTGCATATGTAACTTAATCTAAACACAGAACTAGCAGAATGTTAGATCTGCTGTATGACGGGGATTTGCAACTTATGAAGTCATCTGTCACTGGTATGTGTAGTTTCTTAATAATCATTAACACAGTGCAATGGATGCAACTTTATATATATGCTACATAAACTGCACAGCAGCAAGCAAATCTGTTTTTCTACATGAAAATAATAATCAGCCACTGGAGAACCTTTTAAAATGCTACATAAGGTCATCAACACAGGTCTGAAGATTTTTGGCTGCATTCTAGCAGACAGACTTTCAAACATTATCACCTCCCTAATATCCCCCGACCAAACAGGCTTTATCCCCACCAGACAAATCAACAACAATATTAGGCTCGCATCCAACATTATCCAAGATACAGATTTGCATTCCCGCAAGGTTCTACTCCTAAGCCTTGATATTCGAAAGGCTATCAACAGCGTTCTATGGCCATACCTTGAACTGATTCTAGAGAAGTTTGGCTTCTCTGGGGCCTTTGTTCATGGGTTCCGGGCTATTTATCACCAGCCCCGCACTCGAATTAGACTCCCGGGGTGCAGCTCTGATTACTTTACATTGGGCAGGGGCACGAGGCAGGGTTGCCCCTTGTCGCCTCTTTTATTCGCCCTTGCCATCGAGTCCCTTGCCCAAGCAATCCGACTGGATAAGAACATTAAGGCATACACCAAGGGAGAGCCTGAGTTCAAGTTAGGCCTCTATGCGGACGACATCCTCATGTTCTTATCGGATCCTATAGTCTCAATCCCCAACCTCATTTCCACCCTGCGTACGTTCCAAGATATCTCAGGCTTGGGGGTTAATCTTTCCAAATGTTCGGCCCTCTCAAATTTCCCTCAACGCATCACCTCTGATTCAATCCAATTTTGGCTTTCCCACAGACGGTCAGACACTATCCTATCTAGGTAACAAATTGGCCCCTGCACTAGACAAATTATAACTAGCCAACTATCCCCCTGCATTTACTCATATTAGACAGCTGCTACATTCCTGGAGCTCATTTCACATCACGTTTTTAGGTAGGATACAATCTGTGAAAATGTCCACCCTCCCCAAACTTCTATTTTTCTTCAGAGCCCTTCCCAATTATGTGTCCAGACGGACGATTGAACAAGTACAACAAGAGGTAAACAAATTCATCTGGCATAACACAAAACCTCACTTAGGCAAACAAATGGTGTATAGACCAAGGTCCAGGGGGGGTTTGGGTTTACCAAACCTATGGCTGTACTACCTTTCAGCCAGATTGCTACAACTAACACAACGGCATACCTACCCAAACAGAATCCCTTAGCGCCGCTTTGAGTGGGCCTCAATCGTCCCATATTACCTTCCAGGTCTATTATGGGCCAAAAGCATCCGCCGTATAGATATCTCTACCCTAAACGTTGTGATTGGTCAATCCCTACATCTGTGGTCCCTATATAAAAAGGGATTCTCCCTTCTCGCCCAAAGATGGCGTCTTTCATTGGTGACCCCTCTTTCCTGGCAGCATTCCCCAACCCAAATTCTTTCAAGCTTTGGATATCGGGGGACCTGACCACTCTAGACTCCTTACTGAAGGATGGGGTGATCCACTCCTTTCTATCTTTGGAATTTTCCCACTCCCTTCCCCGAACAGAATTCTATAAATACTTGCAGATCAGACACTTGTTTGATATACACTATCCCAGGAACAAAGCCATTCCTATCACAACATTTGCAGCTCTATGTGGCCCCTCTTCCAGGGATAGGGGCACCATCTCCCTATTGTATGGTTTTCTTGGTAGCTTAGGCCTTTCAGAAAAATCCTCTGATATAAATAAGTCAGAAATGGGTGAGGAGGCCTCCCCTGAGGAATGGTTGGTCCGAATCTCTAACATGCACAAAATCTGTGGCTGTGAAGGAAACAGTAGTAAAGCTCCATACCAGGTGGTACTATATCCCTGCCAAATTACACAAATTCTTCCCCACAGTCACAGAGAACTGCTATAGAGGGTGCCCTGATAAGGAAACCAACTTACACATTTTTTGGAGTTGTGACTCTTTAAGGGTCCTTTGGCAAAAGGTCACCGCAAAGGTAGCTGAAATCACAGGGATCCCAATCACCCTCACACACCAGATGTGCTTATTTTTTGCAAAAATTCCTGGGGCTACCCCTCCCGACCAAAAGCTGGCCCACACCCTGTTTAGTGCAGTTCATTGGTCTATCACCCTGTTTTGGCGCACCCCTGGGGTCCCGTGGGACCAGGTCCTCAAACGTTTAGGGGCTATCCAGCTTATGGAAAAGGTGTTCCACACAATCATGGACACAATACCCGTCTACGATCTGAAATGGAGGTCCTGGTCCCCCGGACCATAAGCTTTCCACTCCCACCTTTCCAATTTGTGTTTTTTGTGTCAAGTTGCTTGACTACCTGCACCTCCTTATTGGATATCCTGTAGCATCCTTTGATTCCTTTCTAATTGTTTGAGTTTTTTTGTTTGTTTTTTCTTGTCTTTGGTTTACCCGTTTTTGTGAAATGGGTGGATGGACGTTGCGTGGCGAGTTACCAAGCCTCTCCTGCCTGAGCGAGATCCCTTGCTCCAGGCACCCTCCTCACGCGACCTCCACCCTTCTAACATAGCCTTGTGTAAATCGAACACAATTTTGTTATGCAAGTATACACACTCCATATTGTGCAATTTTCTATGCTCAAAATTTTTGTACTTGTCTATTTTTTCCAATAAAATCGTTTGTATTAAAAAAAAATTAAAAAAATGCTACATAAGAGGTGTAGACAAAAAAAAATGTAAGGAAAACAGCAGAAAGGTATTCTTAAGAAAAACTATTTTAGTATAATGGTTAATCACTGTGAAGTGAAGTGGTCTCTTATGGTCTCCTTCCTATTTTCATACAACCTTAATGGAGACAAACTGGACCTCATTTCAAACACACATAAAATATATGAATTGTAGGGTCTGGAAAGTATCTACTTTCTGCAGCACCTTGACTATAGAGATTGGAAGAGGAAACTGAGCAGATTTACCTTATACCTTTAAATCAGAAGTAATGACAAAATTCTAAAATCATTATATAGTTGCATAGTCAATTAAGCCAATTAACCTACCTGCAAGTCTTTGGAGTGTGGAAGGAAACTGGAATACCAGGGGGAAACACACGCAGGCACAGGCAAAACATGCAAACTCCAGGCAGGTAGTGTCGTGGTTGGTATTTGAACCAGCGACCCTTTTTACTGCTAGGTGAGAGTGCTACCCACTACACCACTGTGCCACTCTAATTCTTCTGGAATATGAATGTGCTTTATAGAGCTATGCAAATTGTAGCAGAAAATATAAACTAGAGATTTACAAATTATAGTTCTCCATGAAGCTAAGGAGGAAGCATGATGATAGCCATCTCCCAAGATGCACCTGGAAGAAAAAAATCTGCTAGTGAAAAATAAGTGTTGGTGACCCAACATTTGCAATAGAAGATCTTTCAGGAAAAATCGAAAAGCCGCAGTGTAGACCGTAGACTGTAGGCCTGCTTAAAAGCCTTATTTTATTAGCCAGAACACATCGCTATAGATCACATGTGTCAAACACAAGGCCCACCAGCCAAATGAGGCCCGCCAAGCCATTTCATGTGGCCCTCGCACATCTCTTGCAGCTGTGGCAAACCCTGTTCTCCACCCACATGGTCTCTGTAGTTGGCAGCAGAGAGGACAAAAACACCTCCATCAGATCCTGCACTTTTCCTTGCAGCTGAGGAGAGGCTCCTCTCTGCCCCCTCCAATGTCCCCCCCCCCCCACCCATCTCAGCAGTTGGTAGCAGATAGGACATGGCTCCTCCTACAAATCCTGCACCTCTCTGTGGAGCCACAGCACCCCCTCATCTCCACCTCACCTGGTCTCAGCATTCAGCAGACTCCAGCAGCTGACTTCAGCTCTCTGCTGGTCCTCCTCCAGACCCTGCACTTTCTGCTTCCCAGCTCCGCCCCCAGCTTATTCCCAGTAGCAACATTGTGATATAAGGGAGGGCGGGGGCTCTTGACATCTGATGTAGGGGAGATGGGGTGCTTTGGACATCTAGTCTTACAGATACAACTGGGCCCTTTCAGGCCAACCATGAGGTTGATGAAGGATGCAATGAACTTGATTTTGACACCACTGATATTGATTAATGGAGCACAGGACAATAAACTGTTCCTTTTCAAAAAGTGCTTACACGTGCATCCATTCAGAGAGAGCATTCTAAATGTAATTACAAGGCATCTAATCACACAACTCGGGAATATATATGTCCCATTATTTAGCGTATCAATTCAATGAAGACATTTTACGGACATATACAAATATCAATGAACAATATAAAAATATTCCTCACTGATCCCAGCGCTCAAAAGGAAAGGAAGTTATCAAAATCTCATCCAATTGCAAGCTGCTATCATAAATTAAATTACAAATCATATAAATATATAGTATAGATCATTCCTTATCCTTCATAAACTTATACTATAAACTAATATACATAGAAAATATATACGGAAAAGATGACAGTTCATATATTGCGAGGAATCCACCAAAAGGTTTTTTTGCAGCCCAAAACAAGTGTTTATAAGCCATCCATTGCAGTATTGCAGATAAGACTGTCCATTTCCTTGGAGCAAAGAGGGAGTAAATTGTTGCTTTTTATCTGGCAATGAAGGTCATCATAGACTGAAAACTCTGTCTGGCTGTAAATCATGTGTTCCAGTTTCTTGATCTGAATTGTGGCGACTTGTCTGCTCAACTTGAGTTTATCTCTCTAGCCTGGAGCCCACTGGACTGTATCCGAGTCGAGGCACCAGCTTTTAAATCCGATTTAGGGATCTTTTCACAGTTGTGTCCTCTTCTCCTTTCCTTCACCCCTCTTCTCCACTCCACAATCTGTATATATGTCAGGTTACTGCAGCAAGGAGACCAGACATGTAGCTACATGAAGAATCTTTCAATGTCATTGCATGGCTTTGTAGAGATATGGAAAAATTCTTGTCACTGTTGGCGCTCTTTTGTTCTGATGGGCCTCAATCGTATGGGAACTGCCTTGTGCAGGCTTTCAAAGTTCCAAAAGATGTCAAACACTTTAAAATATACAGCATCAAAACTCGTGCGGTTGCACGTTTGGTAAACATGCGTCCCCTTTCAGCAAAAGCACTGTTCCATCCAAACACTGGAGTTCACCATGAACACAGCACAGTGAGAGAGAGCACGATCTGGAGGCAGGTGGATCAGAGGTCAGGACAGTGAGTCCTGACCTCTGATCCACCTGCCTCCTGGGATGTCAAGAGTAAGACACAATGTCCTGGTAAAGATGGAAGAAAGAAACAAACCTGGAGAGAAAAGGCTTCAGAACAACTTTGTCTCTAATCCACCAGAATAGGTTCTTTACAAAATAAGGTCACCAACTCTGAAACTCTCATTGCCAAAGTGATAGGGACAGCATCTGAAGAACATACAAAACAAAGTTTGATCCCATGGAGTCACTAAACGTAGAGAAGGAACAAAGTGTGCAATCCCCTTTTAAAAAGAGAAGGCAAACATTTCTTTAAAGAGAATCAGAAGGGACAAGATTTGGCCCTTGGTGGTACTCAAGGCCAGATGTTACAGACTGCAGAGAAGACAGGAATCGTCCCACAGAGTCGTTTGAGACGTAAATGATTTGCTTTTCACAATAAATATGGCTTTCCAGGTCCAATGGTAGACTGCCTAGCTTTAGTTACAACAGAATCTGATAGGCCTCCACCCCTCCTGATCTGGGATTCAACAGCTAGGCCATTAAAGCCAGCAACAAGGAAGCAGGATGGTAAACCAATCAGTGGAAGATTTGGATGAACTGGTAGAGCCCAGAGAGTCTGCTAGGAGTCTGAGGCCCAACAACCACATCTGACTGAGCCAGCTTGGTGCAATGAGGATCCAAAGAATAACTCATCTTATCCCTGCAGAACAAAGGGAAAAAGGCATAGATCAGGTGGAATTGATCCCATGGAGCCACCAGAGAATTCACTGTGAAGGCTAAAGGATTGTTAGGCCTGGAGACAAACTTGTTCAGTTTATTGTTGAGCCTAAAAGCCAGGAGATCCACATCTGGTATTCCCAATTTCAGATAGAGGTCTTGACACTTTGGGGAGAAGGGGCCAACGTTTGAGAAGAAAAACTACTAATCTGGTCAGCACTCACTCCAGAGTCAGACCCAGGTAGCCAAATTTCCTGGACAGGGCTAGAGGGGACCTTGGGCAGTTCGGATGTTATTCAAACCTTTACAGGAATTATACCAACACATGGAGACACAGGGCCCCTCCCGAAATGGATGGCTTCTGTCCCCCTTCTTTGGTACCCCCAAAAGGTTCAAGTTATAGACCTCCTTGGCGCTCACAAAAGGAGGTCCACGAATCTGGAAACCAGCGAATATGTCCCTCCCACCCCAGCAATGGGTGTGGGCAGACCTTCATGCTGAAAGAGTCATGTCAGTGGATCTGGAGAAGCCTGCTCTAGGTTTACCAGACCAAGATTACTTAGAACTTCCTGGGGAAGACTTGACAGATCGGTTTCCTTTATCTGCAGTCCCGGGAGCCTGGAAGAATTTCTTATGGGCTGAGAAGGAAGGCACCACCTGCAATGAGGCTCCTTCCCTTTCCTAGATTGAGGCAGAAAGGTACTCTTTCCCCCTGCGACACCCTTAACGATGTCATCCAGGGTAGCCCCAAAAAGGCGATCGCCTTGAAAGGGCAGATCAATGAGGGCTTTTTTTTTTAGAGGCTTGGTCTGCCGAACAATTCTTAAAGCCACAGCACACGCCTCATCACCACCGCTGAAACAGAAAGCTTGGATAGCACAGGAGCTGTATTCAAGGCTGCACCACAAATATACTGCAGCCCAGGAGCCCGGTGGAGGACACGGGGGGGGGGGGGGGGGGGCGGTGCTCGGAGGACCCCGGGGAGCCAGATGAGAACACAGGGGGCAGTCGGGGGTGATCAGTGCGGCAGTTACAAGCACAGATCCCCCTGTATAGCTTTCAATAAAGCATCTGAAAGCAGCGGGAAGGAGAGGAGAGGACGCTGTCAGCTGCTTCATTGAAAGCTATACAGGGAGATTGGTGCTTGCAACAGCCCCCACCATCGCACCGATCACCTGTGAGGCTGCCCAGGTATCAGATTAAGCATCAGAGCATTTGCACAAGTACAAATGCTCGGTATGGGCACCAATACCAGTATCGGTGCACACATAAATGGGACCATCACTGTGGGTATGAAACTCAGGCAAATCCTAGTAGTGGCTTAGGATTGGCGCTAAGCACCACCCTCACACATTCCTACTAGCCCATTACATTGAGAGACTAGATTAATTGGCAAACATAAATGTGGAGGAGGTACCAGACATTTCTTGCTCATCACTATAAAGGGCACACTCGGTGATCAATAAACATGTGCAGAATGCAGGAAATACCAAAGCTCTGCCTGTTTGAATGGCCTGAAATTCAGCTGGTAGCAAGGTTTGGAAGGCTGCCTGCATCAGTTTTTCCCAAAGAAAATAGTCTCTCTAAAGCCCACATGTACATGATCTATGGGATTATGGGGAAGGCAATAAATGTGATTCCACATTTCTTTTGATAGGCTGAACAGATCTCGGTGAAGGGTTAGAAACTTGGGCCGGCAATACGCAGTTCGAATCTCGCCCACTCAGCAGGAACTAGCCTAGATTTGAACTGTTACTGTACCAAGTTGAACGATCGATCACCTTGGGTAAAACCAGCCTGCCGCATTCTCTTACGACTATCACTAGCAGCTGCTATCGCCTCCAGTAATAATCACGGTCTTCTCCCGGCAGAGATGACTTACCCATGGTTGCAGGAAACAAATTAGGCCTTAGGTTTTTTTTTTGTTTTTTATTGGGTTGTCAATCTCCCTAATGAAATTTCTCCTTACTATCTGTCTCAAAGATCTTTGTTACTCATTGAGGACAATTAAGATCCAACAAAAATTGTATGACTCTATTAATGTCTGTGTCCCAGGCAGAAGGCTCTCCCTCCCACCCCTGAGATAGCACCCTTTGAGTGTATCATCCAAAATAATATATTGGAAGGCATATATTAGCTGGTGACACAAGTAGCTCAACGGACTACGGTCAAAACCTAGCAAAGGGTCAAACCTTGCTCCTCTCTCATCCAAAGAGATGTCTGTACTTTCAGGGAGTGTTTCTGCAGTAGCACCAAAGTCAGTCCGAGACTCACCACTAGAAGCAGAGAACATAAGTTCCAAGTGCTGGTAAAGATTCATGAAGTCAGCATTTCGACCAAGGTCATTTCGTGCTCGAGACATACCTGACAAAGAAAGATTAACAATGTTAATGTCTGCAACTAGCATATAAAAAAGTACTGACCAAAAATATGACATTCCCAAACATTCGTTTTACTTCTACCTACAGGTGAGACACTTCTTTAACTCTAAATCCCCGACCTTAACCCTTGACACCCCCACAGCTTTTGAGCATCTCTGCGCTCAAGGTCCACATCAACTTAATTTAATTTCCTCTATTCACCGCATCCTCCATGAGTCGACCCCTCTAACTGAATTTACACATCTGTATATGAGTAGATGGTCTCAGCTGTTGGACAAGCCTATCTCCCTGCAGACGTGGGATAGGATTTGGTCCTCTACTTTCAAATCCTCTAGGTGTGTTACGCAAAGGGAAACAGCAATAAAAATCCTTATGTTTTGGTATAAGACCCCCGATGTCATCCACAAATACGATCTCTCAGTCTCGTCATCTTGTTGGCGATGTGGCCTTGACGTTGGGTCATTGTTCCATATCTTCTGGACATGCCCTTTGATACGGCCTTTCTGGATAGCGGTGGGGTCTTTGGTGGTGGAGGTGACGGGGGTATCCCTCCCGATTGATCCCCTATATTGCTTGCTGGGTCTCCCTATACCAGGTATACCTAAAAACACCAATCGACTGGTTTCCTACATTTTGCTTGCTGCTAAGAGGCTTATCCCATTGTGTTGGTTGTCCAATGCAACTCCCCCCTGGCCTAGGTTACTCCAACTGGTGTCTGAAATTCGGAGAATGGAGTATTTGACAGCCTCGGTGCACGATTTGGTACCCCAGTTCGAAAAAGTGTGGGAACCCTGGGATCGATCAGCATATGGGGCCCCCCCTGCCGGTACGTCCATCTGACTGCAGCTACCGATCGGGGCCCTTTGTTGATAGCTTCCGTCCCCCCCCCCCCCTTCCCTACCCTGTCTTGGCCCCCTCCCCTCCCGGGGACATACTATGTTGACCATGTGAATATCCGTTTTTTTACCTCTTTTTGGCCTCCGGCCTTTTGATGCTCAGAATAGTTTGTTCGCTTTTCATCGACTGTTTGTTATTTATGGTACGAGATATGGATACGCAGTTCACCCTTGTGCCTGCGTTTGTGGACATTTTTCTCTGTTTGTTGTAACGTATGCCTTACATCTTGATCTATATCTTTCTATATTTTCTGATTTTTCTAATGCTTTAGTGTATTGTTTTTGTTTTTGCTTTAAAAATTAATAAAAATTACAATTATAAAAAAAAAAAAAAGTACTGACCAAATAAGCTACACAACACAAGCATATTGGGTGCTGAAAGACTGCCTCCCCATCATAGTGTCACGATCACAGCTTACGCTCAAGAGTTAATAATAAGCACAAATAAAGCAGGACAGCCAGAGTGTCCCCAGGGATGGTGGAGAAAGAGTCTGTACACCAAACCACTGCCAGGCGCTCATGCTATAATGGACATTTTACATTCTGGTGCATTATAGCATGAGCGCCTGGCAGAGGTTTGGTTGTATACGGACCAAATATAGGCAGACCCTATGTATGAAAAAAAAAAAAAAAAAAGAAGAATATAAATTCACTGTATTATCAAAAGTATTGGGGCACCTGGCTTTACACGCACATGAACTTTAATGGCATCCCAGTCTTAGTCCGTAGGGTTCAATATTGCACCTATAACAGCTTCAACTCTTCTGGGAAGGCTGTCCACAAGGTTTAGGAGTGTGTATGGGAATGTTTGATCATTCTTCTAGAAACGCATTTGTGAGGTCAGGCACTGATGTGGACAAACAGGCCTGGCTCGCAGTCTCCACTCTAATTCATCCCAAAGGTGTTCTATCAGGTTGAGGCAGGCCAGTCAAGTTCCTCCACCCCAAACTCGCTCATCCATGTCTTTATGGAACTTGTATTATGCACTGGTCCAAATCATTTGGTGGAGGGGGGGGATTATGGTGTGGGGTTGTCTTTCAGGGGTTGGGCTTGGCCCCTTAATTCCAGTGAAGGGAACGCTTAAGGTGTCAACATACCAAGAGAATTTGGAAAATGTCATGCTCCCAACTTTGTGGGAACAGTTTTGGGATGGCACCTTCCTGTTCCAACATGACTGCGCACCAGTGCACAAAGCAAGGTCCCATAGACACTCAAAACTTGTGGACAGCCTTCCCAGAAGAGTTGAAGCCGTTATAGCTGCAAAGGGTGGGCCAACTCAATATTGAACCCTACAGACTAAGACTGGGATGTCATTAAAGTTCATGTGCAGGGTATCCCAATACTTTTGACAATATAGTGTATATTCAATGCAAAACAAAGTACGCAGCCAATGAAAATTAAGCTAAGTTGGGGGTCTGGTGAGAACACATACCATCATGTTAGATGTATGTATAGTTTATGTTCACATGCACACTATGGCAAACTTACCTTAGCATTTGCAGTTTTCCAGCAACGACAGTTCTGAACAAGGATGAGTGCAGGCGTGTTCGTGGGTGCACGTGCCCACCAGAAAGCTGACACTCCACAGCGCCAATTACAGGCAGTGAGACATTTCCCGATCCACGACTGCACAGATTGGGAAATGTCTCACTGCCTGTATTTAGCACTGAGGAGTGCCAGCTTTCTGGCGGGCGTGGAAACTTGCAAACACGCCTGAGCTCATCCTTGGTTCTGAACTCTTTGTAAGGCGATGTGCAAGTCTCCACCTCGTCCAATTAGAATTTAGAAAATGAGAAGTGTTCTATGAATGGCGCCCTTGCTGAGCAAGCAACCTGTGTTCCTTATGTTTAGGGCAGCTTATTATAGAAAAATGGGTGGCCTCACAAAATACTGTAAATTGAATAGTAACAAATACAAAATGTACCATCATCCAGATTCAAATGGAATAGAAATTTGGGAGTCTGGTCCCCAACCAAGACCCACCAAAGGAAAGGAGAATTTGGACTATCTCGGTACACACAGAAATTTTCTCATGTATAAACGAATGTATAGACAAACATAAAATTTAAACAATTTATTGATACAAGCAAGAAAAAAAAAATTGTTTTTTTCTTGTTTGCATCAATAAATGGTTTACATTTTATATTTGTCTATACATTCGTTTATACAAAAAAAAAAATCTATGTGTACCGAGATAGTCCAAATGCTCCTTCCCTTTGGTGGGTCTTGATTGGGGACCAGACTCCCAAATTTCTATTCCAGCTTATCTATTATAGGTAATAAAAAACACAGAAGGTATACCCTATAACATGACTACAGTATTTTAGGCTGATCACAAACATATAGGCCACACTGCCTGAACAAGTTTTATTTTTGTGTATTCTAATCTTTACCAACTCTGGTGGTAGAAACACGTGCCAATGGAGCAACATTACAGTTGGCTTTACCATCATACTCAGTGGATAGTGAAAAGGTGGGACCATCGGGGCCAGTCATTGAAATACAATGGTATACTGCCAGTTAGAGTTCCACGATTAATCGTTAAGAATCAAAATCGTGATTCTTTTCCCTCCCCGAGCTTGAGAACAGCATTTTACAATTCTTTCTAACAAGTGCAGAGAGAGTTCTCAAAGCTGAAAAAATTTAATAAAAATCCAGGCAATCTGCCAAGTTTTATCACAACATTGTGGATAAGTATAAACAAAGTTACATTTCTTATTAGATCAAAAGAATGAACTTCTGCCTGTAGATGAGGGAAGTTTAACCACTTAAAGACTAAACCTTTTTTCTGGCACTTGCTACATACAAGTTAAGATCAATATTTAATGCTAGAAAATCACTCTGAAGCCCCAAATTATATTATATATAGATGTTTTTTTTGTTTTGTTTTTTTAGCAGAGACCCTAGAGAATAAAATGGTGGTTGTTATAATATTTTATGTCACATTGTATTTGCTCAGCGATCTTTAAAACGCAATTTTACTTTTTTTTTTAATACACTTTAATGAATTAAAAAAAAAAAACTAAACGGTAAAGTTAAACCATTTTTTTTGTATAATGTGAAAGATGACGTTAAGCCGCAAGAATTGTGAATAAATAAAATTGTGATTCTCATTTTAGCCAAAATCGTGCAGCTTTACTGCCAGTTAACGGTAAAACCATCTTTGTCAATATTCAGAATGTGCAGGGGCACCCTAAGGCCCCTTTCACACATGCGGACATAATGTCCGTATTTCATCCATCCGTTTGCGGATGAAATACAGACATACATGCATCCCTATGGGATAGCGGGTGTCTGCGGATGAACATCCGCAGACACCCGCTACTGTCCGCCTCCGCTATGGTCCGATTCTGCAGACGGAGGAAAATCCTATTTTTCTATCCGTCTGCAGAGCAGATCGGATGAACACGGACAGACGGGCCGTGCTCATCCGATCCCCATAGAGGAGAGCGGAGAGCTGACAGGGCGGTCCCTGCAGTGTGCGGAGACGGCCCTGTCCACCGCCTGGCTCAGCGGGGACAACGGAGCGATCCCCGCTGAGCGAGCGGATCATCACGTGTGAAAGGGGCCTAACAAAACCAACACAAAGCCAGGAAGGCTTCCAGTATGATTTCCAAATGATGGCCCTTAAAGCGTCTTACCTTTGGACCCATCCATTATTGATCGTAGATAGTAGTACAAAGAACGTGTTCCCATCTGTAATAGAAGCTCATAGCCATGATATAAGCTTATACATAAAGCAAAATCTCCTTCCATCACTCCCATCTGTGCCCCCTGCATTAGACAAATATTCAGTTATTACTGAGTATATACACATTACTTCACAAAGCAAATGTATAAAAACAATCTTCATAAGCTGCATTACAGAACTGTCTTTTTGTGGAACAGGAGAATCCACTCACTTCATCATTGAGACATCAATCAGGGCAGCATCAACAGTCAGTGAGAAAATGGTACCTACACATACACACACAATATATATATATATATATATATATATATTATATTATATTATATTATATTATATTATATTATATTATATTATATTATATTATATTATATTATATTATATTATATTATATTATATTATATTATATTATATTATATTATATATATATATATATATATATATATATATATATATAGCGCGTTATCTGATCCCTGTTTAGACCTGCAATCACAGCATCTGGTAGGCCCCATTCACACCTGAGTGTAGCGTTTTCAGGCAGAAAGCGATTTTGGCCACATTTTTTCCTGCGATTTTGTGCAGGTCAACAGGTCACCAATGTAAAAAGAAGAAAAATGCCCAAATCTGACAAAAAAAAAAAAAAGTTCCAGAACTTGTTTAAGCTTCAGGCATTTTGGATCTTCTGGCTTCAGGCGTTTTGGAGCGGAGATGGAAACCATGTGAACCAGAGAATAATTGATTTTTTTCCCCTCCAGCGTTTTGTAGCTTCAGGCTTAAAGCTACAAAACGCTCAGGTGTGAATGAGATTGTAGAGGACATTTTTTTTTTGCATTGATTTCCTTTGAGGTGCTAAAACATCAATTGACAGTCCAAAGAAACACAAAGGAGTTTAATGCTGGATGATTTAGGATGTGTGTCACAGTAAACAATGTCCTTTGGGAACAACCACCTTTCACAATGCCAGAGGCACCATGGAACATTTACTAGTCCACCAAAATCTGTACCTACCATTAAAGGGCTACTTAGTAGATGCAAAAAGCAATAAGACTATAGAATAATCATGACAGCCAAGCAACTAGCACTTTCAGAGGGGTACCTGTAATAACAGCCTCTATTTCTCTTATGGCAGGTTTGGTCAACCACAACCCTTATGCCCCATACACACGGTTGGAATTTCCGACAGAAAGTCTGACTGGATTATGTTGTCGGAAAATCCGATCGTGTGTGGGCTCTATTGGACTTTTTCTGTCGGAATTTCCGATGGAAAAAGTTTGAGAGCTGGATTTAAAATTTTCCGACAACAAAATCCAATCAGACTCTTTCCGATCGTGTGTAGAGAATTCCGACGCACAAAGTGCAATGCATGCTCAGAAAAAAAAAATTGGAGACGAAAGCAATTGGCTACTGGCCTCTATGTAGTCCCGTCGTACGTTACGAACGTCACCTTGTTCCAAATGATTGGATTTTCCTACAACTTTGTTTGACCATGTGTATGCATGACTAGTTTCCAACCACAACATCTGTCGGATTTTTTCCGAATGTCCGACCGTGTGTATGGGGCATTAGAGTTAATGTAGACTGATGTTTACAGGTGCCAAGGCCTGTCACCTCAACTCTCCTTTTGAGCAGAGCCAAGGGCAACAAGCATTTAGATGCACCACAAGTGCCAGTCCAGGGCAGCCCTACTGTACAGAAAGTTGGTTGTTTGTCTGCAAGATGAATCAAGAACACTTACCACAATATTGGAAGGTGGGTTCTTCCGGAACTGATCTCGAGACAGAATGATCTGATATTTTGTTAGGCTGGGGATCTCTCTCCGTGTAAACACATTTATTTGTATCAGACGACCCGCAAAAGTCTCCAGAACCTGTGGGGAATAACAAAAACTATATTAAGTTTGCAACGGCCTGATCAAAAAAAAAAATGAAATTAGATGTGGAAGACAAAAAAAAAAAAAAAAAATGATTTTTCAGCTCTGATTTTATTTCAAGTTACCCCAACAAAACTACAAACTGGAAACGGACAAGCAGACAAAACACAACCTTAGAAATATAAAAGGAATGCAAAACAGTCGCCTGAGCCTTCTTTGTGCTTGGATACATAATCACAAACTTTCATAGCTACCTGTGTCATTGCAAATATAACACACCAGCAATTTGCAGCAACATTTACAGTACATTCACTGTTTCCAACCACTGATCCAAGGCTTTTGGTGTCCCATGCCAATAAATGTGGATAAGTATCCTAATAATTGTGGATAAGCAACTGTCCCAAACTGCAGTAGGACTCCTCATCAGGCTCCTCTTTACATTACGGCAAAAGAATACAAAGTGGTGCCAGGCCATAACATTTGCCAAGGTTTTTTTATTCAAACTGAACACAAAGAACAAAAAGGAGGTAACCATGAATCAATGAACTACATGATAAAATAATCAACAGATTCAGAGATACTTGCAGCTGAATATATTTGCAAATCGTAGTTTTCCAAAGAGTCAAGCCAGGTCCTTACTACATCTGCTCCTCAAGCCACCATGTAGATACTTTAATTTGACAGGCAACCTTATCTGTAGGAGACTGGGATTTACATATAGTTTTAGAAGTTTATTTGTATTGATAATTTTTACCTGCAGTTTGACTGGTGGACACTCACACATTTGTTTTTTTTTAATTGCTTAAGTTGGTGAAAAATTTACCTAAATTGGAAATTGTGCCATGGGGACACATACCCAACACAAGCTCTTTTATAAATATATGCAACAATCATCTTCACCTAGCCCTGTAATATAAATTCAGAATAACCAGGAAAATAAAAACCATTACAGTATTTCATATTTTGGCATTACAGATTCTGGCATTATCTGCCTGTCCTATGCCTGGACAATAATTCAGCAATGTGATGATGGTAACTCATAGCCCACAGAGCAGACTGCTGGCAAATAGAGAACATGGGCTGAACCAGGGAACAGGAGCCTCACCTGCCTTTATTTGCCCAGCAAAGGAGACATTTTTTGAATTATGTGAATAACAGTTTATTCTTTTTTTCTCAAAGAAGTTTATTGGAAAAAATGAAGAGCAATCAGAACAACACAGGTTCCAGATAATATGCTACAGCCGTATTGATAGAAAATCAGTGTCCAGCATTGAAAAACTATATACCGTATATACTCGAGTATAGGCCGACCCGAATATAAGCCGAGGCCCCCAATTTACCCCCCAAAAAACTGGCAAACTTATTGACTCGTGTATAAGCCGAGGGTGAGACATGCCTGTCCATCCCTGTGTGTGTGTCCGTCCATCCCTGTGTGTCCGTCCATCCCTGTGTGTCCGTCCATCCCTGTGTGTCCGTCCATCCCTGTGTGTCCGTCCATCCATCCATCCCTGTGTGTGTGTGTGTCCATCCATCCATCCATCCCTGTGTGTGTGTGTCTCCATCCATCCATCCATCCATCCCTGTGTGTGTGTGTCTCCATCCATCCATCCATCCATCCCTGTGTGTGTGTGTCTCCATCCATCCATCCATCCATCCCTGTGTGTGTCTCCATCCGTGTGTGTGTGTGTGTGTGTGTCTCCATCCGTGTGTGTGTGTGTGTGTGTGTGTGTGTGTGTGTGTGTGTGTGTGTGTGTGTGTGTGTGTGTGTGTGTGTGTGTGTGTGTGTGTGTGTGTGTGTGTGTGTGTGTGTCCAGCCTACCTTTGTCCCGAGCCTCCGTCCCGTGCCTTGCCTCCTTGCCTCCGTCCCGTGCCGTGCCTTGCCTCCTTGCATCCGTCCCGTGTCGTGCCTTGCCTTGCCCCCGTCCCGTCCCGTCCCGTGCCGTGCCGTCCCGTGCCCTCTTCGTCGGCGGCCATTGTAAAGTTCAAAAGCTGCGCCGCCGCCTTCGCCTGTGATAGGCGGAACACTGAATTTCCCAGCAGCCTGTGTTCCGCCTATCACAGACGTCGTATCATCCTCGTCCGTAGTACGAGGATGATACGATGTCCGTGATAGGCGGAACACAGGCTGCTGGGAAATTCAGTGTTCCGCCTATCACAGGCGAAGGCGGAGCCGGAGGCGCGGCTTTTGAATAGAATGGCCGCTGTCTGTCTGCTCGACACGCTGATCGAGCGGGCAGACAGCGATGACTCGAGTATAAGCCGAGGGGGGCACTTTCAGCCTCAAAAAAGAGGCTGAAAATCTCGGCTTATACTCGAGTATATACGGTAGTTTACCCTCAAAACATAACCACTGTACTACAGAATAGGGCCAACATAGCAGTAAACAAACAAGTAGTTATTCATATCCATATCGACAATTGTATTAAACAAGTCTGTCCAAGACCAGGTCTACTGAAGAGAGGGCCGGGGTATCTAACCACGAAACTATAATTTGTTAAACCTGCCAATGTGTCCTTGGTGTTGGAAAATATAATTTTCCAAGTGTAGGGTATCCCCCATTAGTGTAGTCCACTCTTTCAGTGTAGGACAGTCATCTGCCTTCCAATGCCTGAGAATAAGCTTACAGGCCTGGAAGAGGGCTCTGGCAATCGCCTGTTTAGGATTATCCTCAATTGGAAGGTCATCCAGAATACCTAGTATAAATGGTTTAGGGTCCACCTGGATGTTGCCCTGTAATACCCTATTGATGGTATTAAAGTTGTGTTCCGGCCGCCTCCTCCTGCAAAAATTCAAAGTCAGCAACTACACATACTGTAGCTGCTGATTTTTATTAGGATATTTAACTGGTCTGGAATCCAGCGATGTTAGCACCCCAGCCAACGTTTCCGTTGTTTGCTGCCGCTGCCATTGCCTGTAAGGGAACCCAGCAGTGAAGCCTTGCAGCTTCACAGCCGGTCCCTGCTGTGCTCTCTTACTGGCCCAGCAGCTAGGGAAGGAGGGAGGAGGAGGGAGCCGGACTTCTGACGTACTTTGCTGTGGCGAGGTCCAACGGAAGTGGGGACAGTTTACCTGTCAAAAACAGGTACCCACCCGAAAGGTGCCAAATGTGGGGGATCAGATTAGCAGAAGTTCCACTTTTTGGGTGGAACTCTGCCTGTAATAACATCTGTCCAGTATAGATGTAACTTCGAGGATCTCTACATAAGGTGAATTAGGTCTCCATGGTCCCTAGAGCATCTAGTGCACTCAGAGTCCTCTTATGGCCATGCGGACGTGAAGTGCACCCGCAGGAGAATATATAGCTGAGACAAGCATTGTGCTACATTAAGAGACCACATATGTACTGGTTGCAGGGCCTCCTCCCACTGTTCCTCCTCAAATGTGCCTACCTGTACACAACCCTAGATGAAAAACATTGAATAACACCTGGATATAATTCCCTTGTAATGGGATACTCTGACATATAGTGAAAAATAGGCATTGGGGATTGCAACCATAAAGCTCCACCTGATTGTGCCCTAACATGTTGCAGCTGCAAATAGTAAAAATACATACTGTAGATTGTGGAAGCCTAAACTTAGCATGCAGATCAGGAAAAAGGCATAGTTTACCATTGGAGAAGATGTGTGTCAAGTGTGTGACTCCACATCGTTTGGCAAGGATTGTAACTAATAGTGTACTATTTGACATCAGGGAGCAATAGCAATATTACCGATTGAAAAAATAGAAATTAAAAAAAAATAAACATGTTTCAGTGGCAAATTGGTTGTCAAAGTTGGTAAAAACACTAAACATATTGCTCCATTGGTTAGAATTTACATGTACAGATGAATATACACAACTGCTTTCTGGCTGAAGACCTTCTCACACCCAGTGTTAATTTTGGCAGCAAATTTCAATTTAGTTCTAGTCTTTTGACTAAAATGCCATTTTAGTTGTAGTCCCATTTTAGTCATCTGCAATCATTTTAGTTTTAGCCCCATTTAGTCTATTAAGTCTGCAGTACATTTTAGTCGACTAAATCTGCAGTACATTTTAGTCGACTAAAATCATTTTACTTGATTATAAATCGAATAGGGTTAGTTAAATTGTAAGGCATTATTTAAGCATTTCTCTAGAACGTCCAAATTTAAATGATATTATCCTGGAGTAAAAAATTTGAATGCGTTATGTATGGTATTAAGGTTTGGACAAACTCACCAGATAGAGAGAGATTTAAGCTCTCTGAATTATTTGAGGACACATTGCTATGGACGGTTATATGAGAGGCCTGTAATGCTCCATAGTGCTCTGGATGGTGGTCTGAGGGGAGGCCTGTAAAGCATATTGTTCGGGGATTGTGGTCTGAGAGGCCTGCCATTCTGCACAGTGCTAGATGGTGGTCTGTGGAGAGGCCTGTAATGCACACAGTGCTCTGAGGGGATGCCTGTAATGTACACACACACACACACACACACACACACACACACACACACTGTGCTCTGCTCTGGATGGTTGTGATTTGGGACTCTTGTCGGGAGGCCTGTAATGCACAATGCTGCTCTGAAACATCGTTTGAGGAGGTCTGCGTTGCTGCACAGTGCTAACTGCTAAGCATGAAGCTCCGTGGAAACCAGACATTCACGAGGGTAAAAGTCCCTCCCTTCACATTTTCATACGTTAATGAAAGGAACCGATTTTCATCATAGTTTTTGTCAGTGTGGGAAAACGTGGTATAGTTTTCGTGACTGTAAAAGGGCAGCTGATGAAAATTTATGAAAATGTTTTAGTTGACAAAATAACACTTCTCACACCCAGTATATATGTACTGTGTCAGCAGCCCAAATTAAGTTCTGCGTTCGGTGTATAGATCACACTTACTGGCACTGGCTCCCTTCTTGCAAATTCTTGTACATGTATTCTCTATTAGCAACTATTATATTGTTATTGCTATTGTCACGTACCTTACAGTGGCGTCCAAAATGCTCAGGGTGACCTCTTGCACGGTTCCGGTCCCAACACCCAGCAAGGTTTCTGTAGAAATTGGAGGAGAAAGGCTGAGACCTTCTGAGGATCCATTGTCACACCCCCAGTTGATATTACCAGGCTGAGAAAGTGAATGGTCTGGCGCTCAAACTCACATTTCTCGGCTTTAGCATAAAGTCCGTTTTGACTACATCTGCAAAGAACTTGTTTCACATGGTTACGATGTGCTTCTAGGGAGGTCGAGAATATCAAAACGTCATCCAAGTAGACAATCACGAATAAGTCCAAAAAAGTCTCTGAAAATATTGTTTACAAAATGTTGGAAAGTAGCCGGTGCGTTACAGAGTCCGAATGTCATAACCAGGTACTCGTAGTGGCCAAAGCGTGTCCAGAAAGCCGTCTTCCACTCATCTCCCTCACGGATTCTGATTAAATTGTAGACACCCCGTAAATCCAGCTTTGTGAAGATCTTCGCCAAACAAAGTCTCTGGAATAGTTCTGGGATCAGTGGGAGAGGATAGCGGTTTTTAACTGTTATTTTATTCAAGTCCCTGTAGCCCACACATGGGCGGAGGGAATGATCCTTCCTTTCGACAAAGAATATTCCAGCACCAGCTGGAGAAGGGGAGTGTTGGATGAACCCTTTTCCTTAACGGCCAAGAGAGTTTGGGTTCCAACAGAGGAAAGATCCTTCCAAAAGGAATTTCTGCCCCTGGTAATAGTTTGATTGGGCAATCATAAACCTGGTCGGGGGGGGGGGAGTGTCCGCCTTCTGTTTATCAAATACATCCAGGAAGCTATGGTATACAGATGGGACAAGTTTTTGGGATTCAGATGCAGATTTTAAGCAGCCGATGAGGGACCATATGGTGGCAGGCCTTGAGGCAGTTCTGGAGGCAGTAGGTAGACTAGAAGACCACCTCACCAGTAACCCAATTAATTTGAGTGTTATGGCCTTGCAGCCATGGCATCCCCAGAATGATTGGAAATAGAGGTGAGGAGATGACGTCCAGGCAAAGTAGTTCCTGATGGTCGGGTAGTATGTTGGAGGATAATGGTTGGGTTTCATGAGTAATAGGCCCGGATTTGATGTTTAACCCATCTGTTAGCTGTATGGAGAGTTGTTGTTGCTTGGGTGTTAATGGAATGTTGAGTTGCAGGAAGAAGGCATGGTCAACGAGGCAGCTGTAGGCGCCAGAATCAATGATAGCCTGGACCCAGAGTGTTCCTTCTGGAAGCTGTAGTGAGAGACAGGGACAGCAAAGTGAGCGGATTTCAATGGACAAGGTTCAAGTCAATGCACAAGGTTCATGGAGGCAAAGAGTTAAGCTTACGGGTCTTATTTGGGCACATATTTGCATTAGTGGCCGGCTTCCCCACAATAGAGGCAGAGGTTGTTCTGGCGCCGACGCTGCTTTTCTTCTGGTGACAGTGGTGAACAGAGCAGGCCTATCTGCATTGGCTCTGGAGCCTCAGAGGTGGTGGCAGGTACATGGGAAGCAGGAATAGGAGGATGGCTAGGAACTTTAGGCAACTTCCATGTGGGACGAATTTGGTTGTTTCTTTCAGATCTTCGCTCTCTTAGACGACGATCTATCTGGATGGACAACTGGATCAGGTCTTCCAAAGAACTGGGAATTCCAACACGGGCCAACTCATCTTTCAGTGCCTCAGAGAGTCCAATGCGGAACTGATAACGGAGGGCAGCATCGTTCCACAGTTTATCGGAACTCCACAGCCTAAAGTCTGTTACGTAGTCCTCCACTGGCCTACGACCCTGCTGGAGGGCATGGAGACTGGCCTCTGCGGTTGTCGCACGCTGAGGGTCATCATACAATTTGCCCATTTCATTTAGAAAAGAGTCCATAGTGTCCAACAGAGGGCTGGCCTGTTCCAATAAGTGGTGAGCCCAAGTTTGGGGTTCCCCCTGGGAGTAGCGAGACTATGAACCCCACCCTTAGTGCTCTCCAAAGAGAAGGTACAGGGTTGTAGAAGGAAGTACAGCTGGCAGGTATTCCTGAAGGCACGAAACTTGCTATGATCTGGAGTGGGAGGCTCTGGGGGTGGCACCACTTCTGCGGGTGGTGATGCTGAGGCTGCTGGGCCAGAGGGCCGAGATGCTGTGGCTGCCTGAGGAGTCGAGGTGCTTGAAGGCAATGACTCCACTCTTTATTCAAGTTGAGGATGGCCATCTTGCAGGCCCTGGACTGCCTGGGTAAGGGCTGAGATCTGCTGGCACAGAGCTTCCAAAAAGTAAGGCCCCCCCTTTCAGACTCCATTTTGGCTGGATCATACTGTCACGTAGCTTACAGTGGCGTCCGAAATGCTGAGGGTGGTCTCTTGCATGGTTCCAGTCGCAACACACCTGGTAGTGAGCACAGGGAGGGCTGGGGCAATGAAAAAGTGCAGGTGCATGCAGGCGGAAGGCTGGAGCTCGGAGATACAAGATCCTCTCGAAGGAAGGCGTGAAGACTGATCACCAGAACTGTTCAGCGGACGCCAGGCGGGTAAGTATGGATTCAGGAACACTGCCACGTCAGGAACAGGCAAAGGTTGGCAACTGGCTGGCAACAAGGTACATAAACGGAAGGCAAGTTCATAGTCATTGACAGGCAGAGGTTGGCAACAGGCCGGCAGCGAGGTACAGAATCAGGAAGCAGAGCCGTAGTAGAGAATCCAAGCCGAGGGCTGTATAATCAGTAAAGGTAGGTAACAGGCAGGGGTGATCCAGGAGAATGGTCAAGTAAGCCGGATTTGTCAGGAGCAGGGCAACAGGTCAAACAGCAATCAGGAACAAGCTATAGGCACGCACTGGTATCAGGCAGAGACTGTTTATATAGGGTGCCATGCGCCAGGATTGGTGGACGTGAATGTGCATGCGCAAGTGCGCACACACGTTCGCATTGGTGTGTGTACGTTTGTTCCCGGGAACTCGTTTGCCTCTGTCGGGGACACTACACATGGCCATTGGCATTAGCAGAATGGGAATTAGCCACTGCTGCACGGAGACGGGCATTAGCACTGTGAGTTCTCTGAGAGCTATACATATTTTCATACCTTCCTGTACAGTACTGTGGAAGGGAGTCCAACGAGAGCTGCTTTTATTTAAATTGCTGGACAACTTGCTTTTAAATTAGTTTTTTTTCTTATAATCCTATGCAAATTTCCTGCTGATTCCATGCAAATTATTAGTTTATGATTTATGTACATTGCACCTGTTTCTTTGCACCTAATTTTGGCAAAGTGAAAGTTCAATTTACAGAGATCGGCTTTTGTATAGCTTGTTAATGTTCTAGGTGTACATTCCCCAATTTAAAAAAGAAAGAATACAAAAAAATAAAATAAAAAATGCAATATTGCAACTTTAATGCCCCGTACACACGATCGGACTTTCCTACAACAAAACTGTGGAATTTTGTTCTTAGGGTGTTGGCTCCAACTTGTCTCGCATACACACAGTCACACAAATGTTGGCCAACAATTATGAACGTGGGAACGTGGTGACGTACAAGACGTACGACAAGCCGATAAAAAAGGAAGTTCAGTAGTCATGCGATATCTCCATTACAAACGCTAGTTTTAAAAGACTGGGCGCTTTCGGCTCATACTTGATTCAGAACATGCATGGAATTTTGTGCAACTGACTTGAGTACACACGATCAGAAAGTCCGACAACAAAATTTGTTGGCCGAAAATTTGAGAACCTGCTAGCCAAAATTTGTTGGCGGAAAGTCTGACAACAAATGTCCGATGGAGCATACACACGGCCAGACTTCCTGCCAACAAGCTCACATCCAATATTTCCCGTCAGACAATCCGATCGTCTGTACGCAGCATAAGTCTCCATTCAAAACTGCATATGTGAAGGAATACGTCACTCGCAGAGAACAGCGTTTCAGAAAGGCTAGCACAGGGTAACTTTGCTCCAGCTCTCAGGGAACCAAAGAGTTACATTGTAAATGTCAGTTTCTGCCATTTAATTTCAATTTGTGCCAGGGAGGAGGCAATCAGTTATTATGATAAAAGCATTGATTAACATCGTTTTTGACAGTGGTATCAGTACAGTTTGCGCTCTTCACTAGACATAATTTAATGTTCAGCCATTAGTACAGAAAATAAGGCTATTAAATGAGCCAAAAACTAGGTTAGGTCTCTTGAACACTGCATTAACACATTATATACATAATACACTAGATTATGGTAGGTGGTGTCAGCTGTTGAATTACATGGAATGAGAAGTAAAAGAGGCATTAAAATCTTATAAGTCATTAAAGCTGCAGGCTAGCTTCCCACCTCACCCCCTCCCCCATTCCCGGATGTCTGTTCCCTTTCAGCAGATATACCATCTCTTTCCTACAGCCTTCAGGCCACTCCAGCTTTACTCTATCAGCAAGCGCTACCATCCCTCCGATCCACTGCACAGTGCATATTGTTACCCAGCGTCTCCCAGCATACTTGACACTCAAGGGCGATTTCCTGCATGTCTTGAATACAGTTGCATTATACATGCACCGACTCTGGGACAGTCTACTTAAGTTAGGGTCTGCTAAATATTTCTGGTCTTTGGCTCCGTAAATGCCATGGGGTGGGTACTCCTAAGCATCCCTTACTCACTGCGCTTTGTGGGCTGTACACATGATTGGGTCTTTAATGGACCTACCCCTGATCCAACATTTTACTAAAGGGGGGTGCTTGGGGAGCGGCTTTATGTTGGGGGGGGGGGGGAGAGATTGCGCTTCTATTGTTATTTGATGTATACAGAATTAAAGTAATTATTTAGCGGCAGCTGTTGGGTGTTTGTTATCCCGTTCCTTCCTCTTTCTGTGCTTATATGATTTTGGTCACACTCATCTTGCATTGAATAAGGGAGCCCCACTTGGTTATTGGTATTTAGATAGGATTCCCAGGACCACCACACATTTTTTTTTGCCTGCACTCCAGCAAGATCACAGGTTCTTTTAATCTTTGTTTGGGAAGATGGACCACCCATTACCAACCTGAGCGTGGTCTATACTCAATCCAGGAGTACTGCAAGACAAGAAGAACGTGATAATCCACCCCCCCAAGGGTATGTCCTTTACAGCCTGGGCTCATATGGAGTGAGTTGGGTGATATTCAATCAGGGATGGAACCAGTACTGGGCACAGACAGTTAAGTATGTGGGCGACAGTACTGTGAAAGGGGGAGCCGCTTTGATTTAAAATGGTGAACAACTTAGTTTTAATTATTTTTGTTCTGTTGGAGAAGTGGAGTAAAAGGCTGCCAATTTTTTCCTTTAATTACAGACACAAATGAGGATATGGGTTCTGTGGCTAGATAAATGAAAGGAAGCCAATTAGCCAGAAAACCGCTTATGATGTTGAGCATTGCTTGCATTTTTGGAGCACTTAGGCACACTATTGATCTTTTCTGCTATTGGCAACTTCCTAACATCAATAATCAATAAAGAGGGCAAAAGGAACAACTCGCCTGTTTATAGGGTGTCATTCGCTGGCTGAACTGCTGTAGAATCTCACATCATGGAATCAGCAGCACCTCGCTTGTCCAGCCAGCAACACCGTAGAAACAGGAGAGTTGTTTTTTTGTCTCGTCTTGTGATCCTTTTACTGGGGAGTGGTTGGAAGCAACAGGATTTTTTTTTTTTTTTTTTTTTTAAATCAGAAAAAAAAAAAGGTTTATTGGAGATACAAAACGGATCTATATCCATACATGACACATGCAACACTTCACATTACATATGAAAGGACATATTATGTATAGATCGTCAAAGAATAAGTGTTATATGCGTAGTAAGTAAATTCAATCAATTAACGGAGTTGTATCATGTGGCATAAGTATGAAGTACAATAGGTTATCAATATTTTTTTTATAATAATTATATATATATATATATATATATATATATATATATATATATATATATATATATATATATATATATATGATATAATTTTTTTTTTTTCCAATTACATATAAAAGTAAAAAGAGAATATAACAAGAGCAGTAGAAAACATCTACTGGAACTTTACCATGACTTACCTAGCAAGAGCATTACAAAAAGGAAACAAAAAATACAAGCACGACTGGTTACTACACTCCTGCCTCATTATTATTATTATTATTATTATAATACAGGATTTATATAAACGGAAACAGTTTACACAGCACTTTACAATATAAAAAGGAGACAATACAGTTACAATACAATAAAATATAAGAAGATTAAGAGGGCCCTGCTCAGAGGAGCTTACAATCTAATAGGGTGGGGCAGGTGGTACGAAAGGTTGTAACTGTGGGGAATGAGCTGATGGAAGTGGTAGGAGATTAGTTGGAGACATGATAGGCTTTCCTGAAAAGATGAGTTTTCAGGGATCACCTCAAGGTAGCAAGGAGTAGAGGATAGCCGGCCAGTAAATAAGGTTTACCAGTAGGTGAAATGAATATCTCCTAAATGTGCACCGTTTAGGAGATGTTAACTCTGGATGTAGCCAGTGACGTCACTTTACGCCGGACCTTTATAGCACCATGCTGTAACCGCAGGCACACGGGAGTGACATCATCACGGCTTTACACAGCCGGAGTCCGTGAACCCCAGATGGAAGACCAGGGGAAGATGGAAGCCCTCATTGGTGAAAGGGCGTGGGTGGAGGGCTTTGTTTAAAAGGTATTTCATCATTTTTTTTTTTTTTTTTTTTTTTTACAGCGGTTTAATACAGCTTTAAGAAGGGCAAGCAGAACACCGTAGCACATTCATTTTAATTGCCTCAACTCTGTGCAGTTCTGTTTAAAATAAATTCAGTCCACTATGCAGGTTAATTACGGCTTTAAGTAAAAAAAAAAACTAAAAAAATAAAATTCTAACTTTTACAAGAAACTGGTTTTCCTACCCAAAGAAAGAAGCCCAAAGACCTCTTATTAAGTGCTCAGAACAGCGTGTTCCCAGCAGAGAGGCCGTGTATACAAAGATGGAATCAAAGCTTCTTCTATCTGCTGCAATCAAAAAGTAAGCAGGCAATACTTCATGTTTCTGAGAGCTGGCAAAGAGCCACGTGAAGGAAAGAATATGTATTCTACTTCAGGAGGCATGAGTGGACTACGAAAATAGAAATGAAAAACTAAGCATAGGGTCAGCCTTGGGACCAACTCACATTAAAGAGTTTTATAAATACTGGGTGTAATTACACTTAAAGGGTGTGTATTTTTCCACAGTAAAGGTAGACTCCATTGCCAAAGTATTGGGATGCCTGGCTTCTCACACACACACACACACAAACTTTAATGGCGTCCCCGTCTTCGTCTGTAGGGTTCAATATTGAGTTGGCCCACCTTTTGCAGCTATAACAGCTTCAACTCTTTTGGGAAGGCTGTCCACAAGGTTTAGGAGTGTGTCTATGGAAATGTTTGACCATTCTTCCAGAAGCACTATTGTAAGGTCAGGCACGGATGTTGGACAAGAAGGCCTGGCTCACAGTCTCTGCTCTAATTCATCCCAAAGGTGTTCTATCAGGTTGAGGTCAAGACTCTGTGCAGGCCAGTCAAGTTCCTCCACCCCAAACTTGCTCATCCATGTCTTTATGCACCTTGCTTTGTGCACTGATGCGCAGACATGTAAGAACAGGAAGGGTCCACCCCCAAACTGTTCCCACAAAGTTGGGAGCATGAACTTGTCCAAAACGTCTTGGTATGCTGACATCTTAAGAGTTCCCTTCACTGGAACTAAGGGGCCAAACCCAACCCCTGAAAAACAACCCCACACCATAATCCCCCCTCCACCAAATTATTTTGACCAGTGCACAAAGCAAGGTCCATAAAGACATGGATGAGTGATTTTGGAGTGGAGGGACTTGACTGGCCTGCACAAAGTCCTGACCTCAACCCAATATTGAACCCTACAGACTAATGCGCCGTACATACAATAGGATTTTCCAATGGAAAATGTTCGATGGGAGCTTGCTGTCGGGAAATTCCAACTGTGTTTGGGCTCCATCGAACATTTTCCATCAGAATTTCCGTCACACAAAATTTGAGAGCTGGATCTCAAATTTTCCAACAACAAAATCTGTTTGCGTAAATTCCGATCGTGTGCACAATACAGACGCACAAAGTTCCACGCATGCTCAGAATCAAGCAGAAGAGCAGCACTGGCTATTGAACTTCATTTTTCTCAGCTTGTCGCATATGTGTTGTACGTCACTGCGTTCTTGACGTTCGGAATTTCCGACCAACTTTGTGTGACCGTGTGTAAGCAAGACAAGTTTTAGCCAACATCCGTCGGGGAAAAAAAAACATGGATTTTATTGACGGAAAATCCTATCATGGGCATTAGGACTGGGATGCCATTAAAGTTCATGTGCATGAAAAGGCAGGCGTCCAAATACTATTGGCAATATAGTTTATGTATTCTATATGCAACTAGGCCTGTTGCTCAAAGGCACATACAAGGTCATGTGTGCATTTTTGAAGCATACAACTTTTTTAAACATTGGGCCCCAATAGTAAAGTACAACTTGCATCTAGTGCCTCTTGTGGCACAAATAAAAAGATATAGTAGAGAAGGTTCAGAGGGTGGTGGCCTTGACCCCTCTTGGCTTATAGACAGAGCATAGAGATCTATACAAGGCAGCTACAAGTGCAAAGCAGAATGGGTTTTAACTGAACAGTCAGCAGGATTCCTGGGGCAAAAGTGGATTGGGTTTAGCAGCAACAGAGGATAACCATCTCGTTTGATTCAGTCCCTAAACATTTGTTTTTTAAAGAGCCTAAAACCATTGGATAACATGAGTGTAAAAAGACATGGACCACCAGTGAACGTAAGCTTTACTGCCAAGTGGAAGAATCACGGAGAACAAATGTTTACCGTGCTGCCGAGTGGCGCCTGTTCTCTACCTGTTGTGAAGCTCACTGAACCTGCTCCTTCCGGAGTCTGACCGGCCATTTGGTCAAAACATCCGAGAAACTGATATCTTACACCTTTATGCCGCGTACACACGACCAGACTTTCCGGCAGACAAGGTCTGATGGTCTTCCAGAAGGACTTTTCAGGGGAGTTCCAACAGACTTTCTGAACGAACGGACTTGGCCACACGTAATCACACCAAAGTCCGATGGATTTGACCGTGATGACATACGGACTAGAATAAGGAAATTCATAGCCAGTAGCCAATAGCTGCCCTAGCGTTAGTTTTCATCCGTTGGACCAGCATACAGACGAATGGATTTTTCGAACGGAAGCGAGTCCGTCAGAAAGATTTGAAACATGTTTTATATCTAAAGTCCGTCTGACTTTTAGACAGCAAAGGTCCCATGAAGCCCACACACATTTGAATTGTCCGGCGGATTAGTTCCATCAGACCTTTGCTGTTGAAAAGTCTGGTCGTGTGTACACAGCATTAGACCCCTTTCACACTGCGGCACTTTTTCAGGCGCTTTTGTGCTATATAAAAAAAAAAAAAAAAGCTTCCCATTAATATATCAATGGATGAATTGAAAGACCTTCAAGCAGCATGTTTGGAGCCCTCAAAAATGCCCCTTTCTATTGAAATGAATGGGAAGCACGTCAAAAGCGCCTGAAAAATGCACGAAAAGTGATTCAAAGACACCTCAAAATTGGCTCTTTTGAGTCACGCGACCTAAAAAATAAAAAGCGCCCAACTCTGCAAAAGCGCCCAACGTTTTATGGGCAGTTTTCAAGCGCCTCAATGTGAAATAGGTCTTAAGGCTCGTACACACTTAGAAAATCAGGCAAATGTTTTCGTCTAAAGAATTTTCATACGATTTTCGTATAGTGTGTACACAACTTTCAACAGCCGATTCTGAATTTTCGTACAAAAATTCCCGAAGGGACAAATTCCCAATTAAGTGTCACTTTGTGTTGGTCTATCACATAAAATCCCAATAAAATACATTTACGTTTTGGGTTGTATAACTTGACAAAATGTGGAAAATTTAAAAGGGGTGTGAATACTTTTTCAAGCGCTGTGACCATTTAGCTTTTTGGCCGCAGATTAGCTTTAATTTGGATAAAAGAAAGCTCATCTAAAATTACCACTAGCCACTAAACCCCGTAAGAGATGAAAGGCGACCTTATTTACCAAATTGATTAAGAGGCACTGCATACGGTCTTACGTAAATTCCCATTTGTTTCCATTGGATAAATCTCTTCAGTATTAAAACTGATTCCTCAAATCGGAGCTCATGAATCCTACAACTCCAATGCGACCAAAGATGTGAGATCTCAAAACAAGTTAAGAGTGCGGGTTAAAGGATTTCATTTTGAAATATTTTTTATGGAGTCGTATAATCCCCCCCATACCAGCAGCAGGTGGGTAATTCAATCTATCGGGGCCAGTAAACATAACCTAGCTACCTAGGTACATTTCCTAATCAGAAGCTGGGTTATAAAGTACACCGCGGCACAGCTATGCCTCGAGTAACCGTGTAACTCAGGATTCTCTGCAGGCAGAAGGAAACAATTTTTATAATGAGTAAAGGGGGCATGAACTCTTCAAAAAGAAGTCAATATTACAACAAACCCAAATTCTCCGGTACGGTGCGTACCCATTCCTTTCCAGCGAGGCCGGCAAGAATGACTTACAAGAGGGCGATCAGAGCACATTTCTCATGAATGAATGAAATGAATGAAATACTTGTATAGCGCACAATGCGAACTGAATCGCCTCTAACTCATGTTAGGCTAGTAACTCCGTATCGAGCATTTATAATTTTTGCATTATATTATTTACATAGTGTTAACATGTAAGTACAGTGGAACTTTGGATTACGAGCATAATCTGTCCAGGAGAATATCAAAGTGAGTTTCCCCATAGAAGTCAATGGAAACGAAGATAATTTGACTTCTATTGCATGTAATACCGCATGGGAAAAAAAGATGGTAAATGCCACCAACCCGCGCAGATGGAAATCTCAAAATAATATATGTGAAATTTGCATAGTTGTATAAAGTTGCGTTGTATAAAAAAATAAATGAAAAATAATGAATTAAAACAGTTAATCTCTTAACACAAAATTAGTGAAAAATGCTAGTTATAAAAAAAAAAAAATGCTGAAAGAATAATACAGGTCCAATCGTGAAAACACCACATAAGTGTTTAGCGATAAACAAATAGTGTTCCAAATAAACAGTTCTGGATAAATTCTGGGTAAAATCTCGGTAATAGTCAGCGATCAGAGGGATTAATCTTCCACCACCATCACCGGTCACACAGTCTACTCACCAGAATGTAGCGACTCCCATGACTCAAGTAAAAACGCTTATTCAGCAACCACATTTGAACAGATTTAAAAGCCCTGCACCTTACAAAGTTAACAAAAAAAAAAAAGGATTAACATGTCTAGGGCTGCAACTAACGATTATTTTCATAATAGATTAGTTGGCCGATTATTGTTTCGATTAATCGGTTAATAATCTTAAGAAAAAGTGTGGTGTATAATTTAGTTAATATGTAAAGTTAAAAAAAAAGGCAATTTATTCTTAAATATCTCTGTATGCAGTGGTAAAAAAAAATAACTATATGGTAAGTATACTGTATATACCACCATTAGAGGAGATATACTGTATATACAACCTTCGAAAAACAGCGCTGGTCTAAACAAAGTGCTAGACAAATATGTATGAAAAAATCAAGTGTAAATAAAACAAAAACTTGATATTAGTGTTAATACTGACAGTAGTAAGTTCTTGCTGCAACCCAATGCGAGACACACACAATATACAACAATCAAAAAATATGGCTGCGCTAAAACCTATAAAACAAAATTATAAAGTGACATAATTCTAATTTTCAAAAAATACCAAAAACATGCAAAAATAGTGCCAAAGTAATAATTTCCAGGCATATAAGCAGTCCAAAGAAAAGGAAAGATGGATAGGATGCTGAATCTTAGTCCATTTTCGGTGACTCTCAAAAACCACCCTTTACACACGTAGCAGGTGCACCCAGAGTAGAAAGAGATTATCCACCACCAAATTAGAGGAGGCTTACCAGCTGTCAAGATCTCTTTTTAAGGAGATCATACGGGCTTGTAAAATGTTACGTTCCTGGTCCCCACACTGGGCTCTGTTGGTAACACCAATCTATCTGCTCCCTCTTTATGGTATATCTCGTTCCACCACAATCATTTAGTACGGCAAAGAGAGAAGAAAAAAAGCTCCCATAGCATAATTCCGTAAAGATTTATTAAAATATAAAAAGTAAAGTAACAACTCACGAATTCCCAGCAGAGTGTAAGCGTATAGCGTATAAAAAACGAGCCGGCCGGCTCTCTTGTTTGCACTGCCCGCCCTTCCGGATTAACGTGGAAATGCGGTGACGTCAGCACGCCGCTCACCCTACGTCGTTTCGTCAAAAGTGACTTCTTCCTGAGGTACCCCAGGAAGAAGATTGAGAGGGGGCTTGTGTGAGTATTGGGGGGGGGGGGGGGCTGAGTAGTCCACAAAACTTTTTTTTTACCTTCATGAGTAGAATGCAAGAAGGCAAAAAAACCTTCAGCCTTTACAACCACTTTAAAAACAAAAAGGTACACCCTTATAATTTCTATGTAATAAAATGGTGTTAAACAGCTGCATAAAGAATTAAGGAATTAAGGAAAGAGTAGATGGGGGTTGGTCAGTAAATTGGGCTCACATTCCAAATACAAAATAGTAAGGGATCCCCCTAAGAGGAACTTTACCAGCCCAAATGTTATTATATAATAATCATCAAAAGGTGAGTTAACAACAAAATATATAAAGATTCCTATACATTTTATTAGACAAATTGTTAAAAACATGAACAATCGTGGCTGAGATACAAACAAGTCAACATAGTGCAAGGGTCAAACTTATGTGGGTTCTACTAAATCCCTGAACTCTCATGATGAGGTCACCACAGCAGTATGAGCCAGGGGAAATACCGACGCGTTTCAGAAGTTAATTTCTTTCATGAAGGGTATGTATTTTAATAGAGCCAATCACTTAAAGTGATTGTTATTTAATTTTTTTTTTAGGCTTTACAAACATGTCATACTTACCTCCACTGTGCAGTTCGTTTTGCACAGAGTGGCCCCGAACATCCTCTTCTGGAGTCCCATGGCGGTGCTATCAACTCCTCCCCACATCATATAATCCCCTAGGAGAAACTTTCTGGGGGGTTACCTTGCGGGCATGATCCCGAGTCCAGAATATGCATCTATAGATGCAGAATGTAGGACTCGGAACCGGTGCCCGTGTCATTGGATTTGATTGACAGCAGCGGGAGCCAAAGGCAGCACTGCCATCAACCTGTCAAATCAAGAGCTGGGAACCCCTGGCAGAGAGGTCCAGCGTGTCTCAGTCGAGGGAATGAAGGGGGTAAGATGAGTAAAATGGGGGGGCTGGGAGCGGTCACTGTCAGAAGTTTTTTCACCTTAATGTATAGGATGCATTAAGGTGCAAAAACATGAAGGTTTAAAACCCTTTTAATAAAACAGACAACGCCAAAACAATGCCAAAAGAAGAACCACAATGGCAGGCAACCTATCTGTATTGTATCTGTGGTAAACAGTATACTAATAGAAATTTTACCAAACCTGCCGGGCATTGGAAATGCCATCCACTACATGGAAGGAAGCCTCGTGTCCCTTCCCCTAGATCCAGAAGATGGATGGGGAGGTACATGCAGCGTGGTAGATGGACCGCGGGAGGAATAAGCAGCTGCATAAAGCCCCTTTCACACGTCAGTTTTTCCAGGCGGACCCGATTGGACAACCCATTGTCCTCTACGGGGCAGCGGATATCTGCGGACACCCGCCGGGCCACAGATTGAAAAACAGACGTTTGGTGATACGGTCACCTTCGTCGGATGGAAATGAACATGTAGTGCGTTTCCATCCGACCGCCCCAAAGAGATGAGCGGGCTATGTCTATGTCTGCACTGCATAGAGGAGCGGACACAGACCTGTCATTCGGCTACTCAGTGAGGGATCAGAGGGGATCCGCTGAAGGATCCCCCACTGAATAGGCAGACTCCACTTTCATGGAATCTAGGGGACCCTAGTGGTACAAGGCAGCAGTACTAACCACTAAGCCGCTGTGAAATGGAATAGGCATGGCACAAAGTTCACTAAACAGCTTGTCTGGAAAGAAATAAAATAAAAAAACTTTGGCCTCGGCTTCAAAACACCATAATAAGGCTTTATGCACATTGGTTTATTGTAAAACGCTGGCAGGAGAAAATCAGTGTTAAAAACTCATTGGGCATTTCATTAATGGGGCCTTGCTTTGTGCACTATTCCAAATCATTTGGTGTGGGGGGTTATGGTGTTTTTCAGGGATTGGGCTTGGCCCCTTAGTTCCAGTAAAGGGAATTCTTAAGGCGTCAGCATACCAAGACGTTTTGGACAAGTTCATGCTCCCAACTTTGTGGGAACAGTTTGGGGGATGGCCCCTTTCTGTTCCAACATGACTGCGCACCAGTGCACAAAGCAAGGTCCAAGGTGCGAGCCAGGCCTTCTCATCCAGAATCAGTGCCTGACCTCACAAATGATCTTCTGGAAAAATGGTCAAACATTCCCATAGACACACTCCTAAACCTTGTGGACAGCCTTCCCAGAAGAGTTGAAGTTATAGCTGCAAAGGGTGGGCCAAGTCAATATTGAACACTACAGACTAAGACGCTATTAAAAGCTCATGTGCGTGTAAAGGCAGGTGTCCCAATACTTTTGATAATATAGTGTATGGTCATCATTTCCATCAGGCAATTAATGGAGATCTTGACTGGACTGCATTTTTTTAAACGGGGGGGGGGAGGCAGGACTCGGATGTAACTAGATGTAAACACTTCCATCCGTTTATATCTGCCGGCCCATAGACATACATTGTGGTTCCGTCTGGATCTGTCTAAAAAGCTGACAGTCAGATCCAGACTAAAAGTCCATGTGAAAGTGTTCCTTCACAGCAAAGTTTCATGAGATTGAGTGGACTGCAAACCAAGCCGCCCAAATTCCAGGTGTTCATAAAGATACAGAAAGGAGCACCAGACCAAAATCTGATACCTGTCCAAGATCATTTCGATTGCCTATAAAACAAAAATGCCTATAAAAACAGCCCAACCTGATTGGAGGGCAACACCCCCAGTTCATCAGGGCTTAACGCAGGATAAAACATATCCGCCCCCTGAGGTGCGATTTTATTCAAGGACACCAATGAAGGGCACAAATCCTCCCAATGACACCAACAATGGGGCACACGTCCTACCAGCAATGGGGCCCAATTCCTCCCGACAACACCAACGATGGGACCCAACGGCACCAACGATGGGGTCCAATTCCTCCCGACAACACCAACGATGGGGTCCAATTCCTCCCGACAACACCAACGATGGGGTCCAATTCCTCCCGACAACACCAACGATGGGGTCCAATTCCTCCCGACAACACCAACGATGGGGTCCAATTCCTCCCGACAACACCAACGATGGGGTCCAATTCCTCCCGACAACACCAACGATGGGGTCCAATTCCTCCCGACAACACCAACGATGGGGGACAGCGACACCAAGGATGGGGGACAGCGACTCCAAGGATGGGGGACAGCGACTCCAAGGATGGGGGACAGCGTCTCCAAGGATGGGGGACAGCGTCTCCAAGGATGGGGGACAGCGTCTCCAAGGATGGGGGACAGCGTCTCCAAGGATGGGGGACAGCGTCTCCAAGGATGGGGGACAGCGACTCCAAGGATGGGGGACAGCGACTCCAAGGATGGGGGACAGCGACTCCAAGGATGGGGGACAGCGACTCCAAGGATGGGGGACAGCGACTCCAAGGATGGGGGACAGCGACTCCAAGGATGGGGGACAGCGACTCCAAGGATGGGGGACAGTTCTTTCAAATAACACCAACAATGGGGCCCAATGCCATCAATGATGGGGCACAATTCCTGCCAATGACCCTAATGATGGAGCCCAATTGCTCCCGATGACACCAACAATGGGACGCAATGACACCAATGATGGGGCACAATTCCGCCCAATGACACCAAGGATGGGGAACAATGACACAAAGGATGGAGCCCAATTGCTCGCATCAACAATGGGGCCTAATGACCCCAATGATGGGACACAATTCTGCCCAATGACACAAAGGATGGGGGACAATTCCTTCAAATAACACCAACAATGGGGCCCAATGTCATCAATGATGGGGCACAATGATACCAATGACACCAAGGATGGGGGACAATGACACCAAGGATGGGGGACAATGACACCAAGGATGGGGGACAATGACACCAAGGATGGAGCCCAATTGCTCTCATCAACAATGGGGTCTAATGACACCAATGATGGGGCACAATTCCGCCCAATGACACTAAGGATGGGGGACAATGACACCAAGGATGGGGGACAATTCCTTCAAATAACACCAACAATGGGGCCCAATGTCATCAATGATGGGGCACAATGATACCAATGACACCAAGGATGGGGGACAATGACACCAAGGATGGGGGACAATGACACCAAGGATGGGGGACAATGACACGAAGGATGGAGCCCAATTGCTCTCATCAACAATGGGGTCTAATGACACCAATGATGGGGCACAATTCCGCCCAATGACACTAAGGATGGGGGACAATGACACCAAGGATGGGGGACAATTCCTTCAAATAACACCAACAATGGGGCCCAATGTCAAAGATGGGGCACAATTCCGCCCAAGAACACCAAGGATGGGGGACAATGACACCAAGGATGGGGGACAATTCCTTCAAATAACACCAACAATGGGGCCCAATGTCAAAGATGGGGCACAATGACACCAATGAGGGGGCACAATTCCGCCCAAGAACACTAAGGATGGGGGACAATGACACCAAGGATGGGGGACAATTCCTTCAAATAACACCAACAATGGGGCCCAATGTCAAAGATGGGGCACAATGACACCAATGAGGGGGCACAATTCCGCCCAAGAACACCAAGGATGGGGGACAATGACACCAAGGATGGGGGACAATTCCTTCAAATAACACCAACAATGGGGCCCAATGTCAAAGATGGGGCACAATGACACCAATGAGGGGGCACAATTCCGCCCAAGAACACCAAGGATGGGGGACAATGACACCAAGGATGGGGGACAATTCCTTCAAATAACACCAACAATGGGGCCCAATGTCAAAGATGGGGCACAATGACACCAATGAGGGGGCACAATTCCGCCCAAGAACACCAAGGATGGGGGACAATGACACCAAGGATGGGGAACAATTCCTTCAAATAACACCAACATTGGGGCCCAATGACAACAACGATGGGGCACAATTCCTGCCAATGACACCAATGATTGAGCCCAATTGCTCCCAATGACACCAATGATGGGGCACAATTTTTCCCAATGATGTGGCACAATTCCGCCCAATGATGCCAAGGATGGGGGACAAGGACGCCAAGGATGGGGGACAATTCCTTCAAATAACACCAACAATGGGGCCCAATGTCAAAGATGTGGCACAATGACACCAATGAGGGGGCACAATTCCGCCCAAGAACACCAAGGATGGGGGACAATTCCTTCAAATAACGCCAACATTGCGGCCCAATGACAACAACGATGGAGCCCAATTCCTGCCAATGACACCAATGATGGAGCCCAATTGCTCCCAATGACACCAATGATGGGGCACAATTTTTCCCAATGATGTGGCACAATTCCACCCAATGATGCCAAGGATGGGGGACAATGACTCCAAGGATGGGGGGACAATGACGCCAAGGATGGGGGGGACAATGACGCCAAGGATGGGGGGGACAATGACGCCAAGGATGGGGGGGACAATGACGCCAAGGATGGGGGGGACAATGACGCCAAGGATGGGGGGGACAATGACGCCAAGGATGGGGGGGACAATGACGCCAAGGATGGGGGGGACAATGACGCCAAGGATGGGGGGGACAATGACGCCAAGGATGGGGGGGACAATGACGCCAAGGATGGGGGGGACAATGACGCCAAGGATGGGGGGGACAATGACGCCAAGGATGGGGGGGGACAATGACGCCAAGGATGGGGGGGGACAATGACGCCAAGGATTGGGGACAATGACGCCAAGGATGGGGGACAATTCCTCCCACTGACACCAATGATGGGGGATTGTAAACTCCTACTGGCTATGGGATATTTTGTTCTCCTGATGGCCGCAGTCTGAAGGACAGTAAACCAGCCGTTTGTTTAGAACATTTGGAGACCCCTGGACTAATTCCAAATGTCTGATATGAAAATTGCCGAGCATGGTGGATTGCAGGACTGAAGATGCAGAGTTCGGATCTCATCAAGGCACCAATTATGTAGAGTTTGCAAGTTCTTTCTTTGTAAGGCGAACTCTACAACTTCTGCTGAGAACCTTTGACCATCTGAAGATCTGAACCCTTCATAACTGAAGCCAAGATTTTCTTGACCGATATTCTATTCTCCCCAAAATAAAAAACTGCAGAAAGTACTAGGCTTTTAGCCCATGTACAGGTAGGACAATTCAATATTTCACCACTAGGAGGTGCTGTGCTTCAACTAATTACTAAGTTGCATCCCCTGTACCTGACTTCAAATACGTAAAAAAATAAATAAAAGGACTTTCCAAACCACAAATCCATTTTCAATACTTTAGTCCCTCTGAATCTCACCCAGCAGTACTGCATTTAAGGGCATTTTTAGGGGCATCTGTACCATAAATCGGGAAACATTTATATAAAATATAAAAACCGTAATATATTGACTTTTTATAGCCGATCTTCAAAGATGCATTTACACCAAGCCGTAGTCAGGATCCCGATGACCATCCACAACTGAAACACCAGCAAAGCAAAAAGACAATTGCCCAACACTTCATTTTATTTTTAATAAAAGTAGTGTTAAGTACATGAAATTGGCCTCTTGCCATCTCCTGTACAGCAGAGCTCAGACTGGAAGAGAGCAGTACAAGGAACCAGTAAGTTTTGCTGCCATTCTGATGTGGCAACATGGGATGGACCTCCACCTTTAAAGTGGAGTGCCACCAAAAGTGGAAGCTCTGCTAGTTTGCCCCCCCCCCCCTTCCCTCCTCTGCTGCTACATTTGGCACCTTTCAAGGAGGGAGCGGGTACCAGTTTTTTACAGTTACCGGTCCCCAATTCCTGGAGACCCTGCCGTAACGAGGTCCCCCCAAATTCAGCCCCCTCCTCCTTCCCCTGGCACACCATTCAGAAAGCGCACGTGCAGTAGAGAGCCAGAGGTTAAGGCTTCCCTTATAAGGAATGGCGGCGGCAGCACCGAAGAGCCGACTGAAAAATTGGCTGGCATGCGGACATCGCGGAATCCCTGGACAAGTAACTGTCCCAATACTAAAAGTCAGCAGCTACAGTATCTAGAAGCTCCGCTTTAAGGTTTCATTCTCACGAGGCCGATCCGCTGCCTCGGAGTCTGCCAGCTCAGCAGGAGAACACCCAAACACAAAATAAATAAATATTAGTAGTAGTAATTTATTTTTTGTTTAGGTTTGGACGTTTATTATTAATAATGCATTTTAAAAACAATGCAAGGTTAGAGGGCTTTATGTATTATTACATAAACTTTTTTTTATCATTTACGATGATTTTTTTTTTTTTTGTGTATTTTACATTCATTCATAGATATTAATTTATTAAAAAATGTTTAAACAATATATATGAATGAATGTAAAATAAATACACAAAAAAATAAAAAAAATCATAAAAATGATAAAAAAAGTTTATGTAATAATACATAAACAAAGCCCCCTAAACCTTGCATTATTATTAATAATGTATTTTAAAAACAAACACCCAAACAAAAAATTTAATGACTACTTCTAATAATTATTTATTTTATGTTCGGGTGTTTAATGATTTGTTATTTATTGTTATTATTTTATTTATGAAGCTAGCGGCGCTCGACAAGCCTCTCCCCGCTCAGTGAGCGGAGAGGGACCTGTCATCCGTCGGCTCAATGGAGAGATCTCCCGCTGAGCTGGCGGACAGAGGCGGACTCTGAGGCAGCGGATCGGCCTCGTGAGAATGAAGCCTTAAATTTTTTTTTTCATTTGAGCAGAAAGTGGTGCAAACGCACACAAAAAACACGCAAAAAAGGAGCGTTTCTATCCATTTCTTTTGGAATAAAAAAAAAAAAACGCAACAAGAATGCTCAAATCTGTCCAATTTGAGCTACATTAAAAATCTCCAGAACTTTTTGAGCTTCAGGCACCTTGGAGTGGAGATCCTTCTCCATAGAGAATCATTGATATTTTTTCTCCTCCAGCTTTTTGGAGCTTCAAGGTGTGAATGGGGTCTTAGCATCGGGATTCTTTGTCAAGAGTCTGTCCAGTTTCCCATTAGAAAGAAATAAATCTTGTAGAGTAGAGGTGAACAACTTACATGGTATATAGGTGGCACAAATGTGGCCCCTGAGAGCTCGTCGCCCAGAATATTCAATATATGACAGAAGATTGTCAGACTTCAGAAATAGAATAGGAAATGGTTAGACGGAGAAGTAGATGGAGACTGAAGACACTCTGTAAAAGGGACTGTGGATGTGCTACAGAAATCTGATAGAAATTGCCGTCATTACAGCCTCTTCACAAATAAATGGTTGCATTAGTGAATGCTGGGGGTCTGCAGGGATGAGCGGCACAGCAACCATCAAAGGGCTGCTGCATGCGGCTGTTGGGCAGAGCAAAGGGAAGCTACACAATGATCATGAAATCTGGGGTACGTTATTTTTTGATAAAAGCTTCCCATCTTTTTTATTGTTTTTTGTAGATTATATAGCTCCTGTTCTTGGTACTTGTACATCATTTTTCACATATTAGCATCAAGGTGACTGCTGGGTGGGGGCTCCTTCCCTCTCCCTCTCCCTCTCCCTCTCTCTCTCTCTCTCTTCTCCCTGACCAATGTTTTCATATTATGGCTGTTTCCATTCCTTTTGCATATTATATATGAGTATTTTACATTCACATTATAAGTTACAATAAGCATATGATTGAATGTCTTGTATATTTTATAAAAAAGGTTATTCTATTTTATGTGAAAAAAATATTTTTGAAAAAAAATTTAAAATATATTTTAAATCCCGCGTTGTAGAGGCGAAAAAGTAAGGAAGAACTGCTGCCTCTACCAATATGTCCACCTGAGGGGAAATATAAGATGAATAAAAATGTATTCTATTTTACAGCTTGTGCTGCACTATAATATTAGCCCTGAAGAAGGAGCTTTTTGACTCTGAAACGCGTTGTCTATCTTTATGACAAATGCATACAACTCCATGTAACCATTTTGTAATGAGTGTAATAAAATGGCAGTACAGCCAATCTGTATATAAAAAAATAAATAAATAAAAAACAGCCATTAAAAGTGGTTGTAAAGGCAGAAGGCGCATTCTATGCATTAAGATAAAAAGCCTTCTGTGTGCAGCACCCCCCCTCTAATACTTACCTGAGCCCCATCTCTGTCCAGCGATGTCCACGAGTCCTTCAGCAGTCCGGTACTCTCCTCCTGATTGGCTGAGACACACAAGTGGTGCCATTGGCTCTAACATCTGTCAAAGTCAGTTAACCAAGTCAGGAGAGAGAGAGGGGGGCGAGGCCAAAACAGCAGCTTTGTATCTGAATGGACACATGGAGCTGCAGCTTGGGTGCCCCCATAACAAGCTGCTTTCTGTGGGGGCACTCAACAGGAGGGTGGGGCTATGGGGTCAAGATCCACCATCCCAAACTCGCTCATCCATATCTTTATGGGCCTTGCTTTGTGCACTAGTCCAAATCATTTGTTGGAGAGGGGATTATGGTGTGGGGTTGTTATCCAGGAATTCTTAAGGCTTCAGCATACCAAGACACTTTGGACAATTTCAGGCTCCCAACTTTGTTGGAACAGTTTGGAGATGGCCCCTTCCTGTTCCAACATGACTGTGAACCAAGGTTCATAAAGACATGATTGAGCAAGTTTGGGGTGGTGGAACTTGACTGGCCTGCCCAACCTCAACCCAACAGAACACCTTTGGGATGAATTAGAGTGGAGACTGAGCCAGGCCTTCACGTCCATCAGTGCCTCACAAATGTGCTTCTGGAAGAGTGGTCAAACACTCCCATAACAAAAAAAAAAAAAAAAACCCCAATCTCCTGTGCCTGGGTACTTAGTCTATAATTAAGTGGTGCGACAAACTCTTTAAATCTAGACCGTGCCTGCAGTCTTGCAGCCCTCCTTGGGAACAATGGGTATTCTCAAAAGTAAAACAAGAAACAAAGAAGGAGGGCGCAAAAGGGCGCACGACCTTATACATTACTAATGGTAGAATTTTATTAACAGCATAAAAACAATGTTTATACTCACAAACGAGCATGTAAAGGAGGCTTGTCAATAGGTGAGACTGCTTCTCAAAACAGTTGCAACCTGGACCTGATGTTCAGGGGATCAGATGATATCCCTAATTTCTGACACGTTTCAAAGAAGCACCCTTTTCTTTAGAGCCTAAGCAGTCAATAGCTTGTCTCTCCTAATCACCCCTATATGTGTCCACGTGCCCATACCCCAAATAACACCTATTAGAGAAGGCTCACAAACTTTTAACCCTAGAGGAACCCCAAGTCTTGAGGAACCCTTACTAAAACCAATTCATCAGGGGTCAATAGAACAATGCCCCTTATACTGGTGGTCAATGGGAGGAATGTTCCCCTTAAAGTGGTGCTCAGAATGCCTCTCTTAAAGACAGCTAAGCATATATTTTGTGTCATGCTGCTGGCTTTGTTAAGTGATGATGAATCTTGAACAATGTAGGCACCATCAAAAAGGTGGTTCATCGGCTACAGCTCAAGGAACTCGTAGCAACCTCTGGAGGAACTCCCAAGGTTCCACGGAACCCTGGTTGAGAATGGCTGTATTAAAGGAAGGGCGCGTGATGTATCTGAGCCACCTTCTTGTAATGCACAAGGTTAGTGCGCCTTCCTCCTTTATTTATTGTTTTAGTTTCAAACATTCCCATAGACGCACTCCTAAACCTTGTGGACAGCCTTCCCAGAAGAGTTGAAGCTGTTATAGCTGCAAAGGGTGGGCCAACTCAACAAAGAACCCTACAGACTAAGACTGGGATGTCATTAAAGTCCATGTGCCTGTAAAGGCATGTGTCCCAAAACTTTTGACAATATAGTGTATGTTAAATATACCCTTGGTGTAAATTTTGATTGCAATCCTTTGTCCAAACCTTTTTTATTTTTATTGAATAAAGAGATAATTTTTTACACAATTGTTTGTTGTTTTGGGTACCTATTCCATATTTTGTAAATTTTGTTTAACCAGGGATGGAGGTACTCATATCTGTACATGGTCAGGTGAGAGCAATAAAATTAGAGAGATTCGGATAGGATTGATAAAAGTCTTTTGTTGGGTGACCTCTGCACTGTATTGCCCATTACCTGGTCTGGGCGTGCTAAAGATTTGTTTAATGAAGATTAGCAATGGAAAGCAATCCCACCATACATACAACACTGGCTGCAGATTGACTTGGGCACAATTAAAAATTTTATTCTTTCTCTTTCTTAAAAATAGGCAAATCTGTTTTCACTGCAAGCGTATAATTAGAGAACAGAACTATAGCATGGAATATGCTGCATCTCCATCAAACCCCAGAGTTTACCATGTGGATTACATACAGGGCCAACTTATATTAGGCCCCTTTCACACTGGGGCGGTGGGTGCAGCTACTTTTAGCGGTGCTTTACCGTCGTATTTGCGGGGGTATTTGGCCACTAGCGGGGCACTTTTAACCCCCACTAGCGGCCGAAAAGGGGCTAAAACCATCCGCAAAGTGTTACAAAGTAGCGGTATAGCCGCGCTGCCCAATTGATTTCAACGGGCAGGAGTGGTATACATACACCGCTCCAAAGCTGCTGCTAGCAGGACTTTACCCTCCTGCCAGCGCACCTCTCCAGTGTGAAAGCTTTCGGGGCTTTCACATTGGAGTGAATGGAGCGGCTCTTTCATGGCGCTTTGCAGGCGCCATTTTTAGCGCTGTAGCACCTGCAAAGTGCCCCAGTGTGAAAGGGGTCTTAGGATTAGTTTTCTTTTATTGAGAGCTCAAGGCCGATGGCTACACACAAATCACAAATTAAAACTGCAGGTAAAGTGGTTCTAAAGCCTCATCTATTAAATCTTCTGCCCTTGTTGTTGTTTTAACTTTGGATAGTAAAACATTTTTTTTTTTGCTAGTAAATACCTTATACAGCCCACTTCCTGTTTCTTGTCTGGTAATAAGCCTAGGCTTATGACATCATGTACAGCTCTCTCTCTACACCCTGGTTCATATTGCATGTCAAATCTGTGGCAATTGCCAGCAATGGCACCGTCCTAATAGATTTCAAAAAGTAGTTTCTATACTACATTTTGTGATTTCGGGCTGCGATTTACATTGACATCTGTGCAGATGTCTCTGAATACGTGCCCGAAATCGGGACTGACATGCGGGAGTGAAATCGTTCAGCTGAACTCCCGCAGCTTCACTCCCGCAGCGCAGTGTGAACCCGGGCTCACTCGGAGAGGGGGGGGGGGGGGGGGGGGACAAGTCATAAGAGTAAAAAAGAGTAACGGGGCAGAGGAAAATAGATACCCAACATGCCACGCTTTAAAAATTATGTACACTCATGGAATGGCTCCAAACGTCGGTACATAAAAATCTCCATAGGCGACGCTTTGAAAATGTGAAAACTTTTACAGGTTACCAGTTTAGCGTTACAGAGGAGGTCTAGTGCTAGAATTGTTGCACACGCTCTAACGCATGCGGCAATACATCAGATGTGTGGTTTGAACAGCGTTTACATATGTGGGCCGCGACTTACATGTGCATTCACTTCTGAACGCGAGCTACCGGGGGACAGGGGCGTTTAAATGTTTTTTTTTATTTTTTACTTAATTTTTTTTATTTTTACACTTTTTTTATCACTTTTATTCCTATTACAAGGAATGTAAACATGCCTTGTAATAAGAAGCTATTGTGACAGGTACTCTATATGGAGCGATGCGGGGTCAAGAAGACCAGACATCTCTCCTCCAGGCTGGAAAGCATGAGATTGAGAAAAAAAATTCACCGATCTCATGTTGACAGCCATGATCGCGGCTCTGTTTACTGCTGGGAACTCGGGCGGGATGTCATAACGTCACGCCCGGGCCTCCGACTGTCATAGAGATGACCATCTGGTCACTGGAAATCTCTATCGTCATCATCCAGCGCCGGACAATTCTTTCTACGGGCCCCGATGGCACGGGAGAGCCCGGAGAAGTGCCGGGTGGTGGTGGTGGGGGGGGGGGGGGGTTGGGGCAACATCCCCTCCCGTTGCCTATAAGAACGATCAAGTGGCGGGACTGCCGCTATGATCATTCTTGTCGTGCACAGAATCACTGGCTAGAAAGAATTATATCTGAACGATGCCTGTAGCTACAGGCATTATTCTGATATCCCCTCACAAACTCAAGGATGTCATATGACGCCCTAAGGTATTGAAGTGGTTAAAGCGGAGTTCCACCTAAAAATGGAATGTCTGCTTTTCGGAAGCCTCCCCCTCTGGTGTCACATTTGGCACCTTTCGGGGCGGAGCAGATACCTGTCTAATCCAGGTATTTGCTCCCATCCACTGGGCATAGACAGCCGCAGTATCCGTGGATATCTACGCCATGTCTGGCGCCTTCTCCCCCCTCCCCCCCGTCCCCCCGTCTTCTGGGAGACACACAGGTCCCAGAAAACCGCAGGGACCAGTGGGATAGAGCAGCGCAACTCGCGCATGCGCAGTAGTGACCAGGCTGTGAAGCCGTAAAGGCTTCACTTCCTGATTCCCCTACCGAAGATGGTGGCGCCCTGGACAGGCAAGTGTAAAAGTCAGCAGATGCAGTATTTGTACCCTACCGTAGTTTGTCACTATTCAACAAGTGTGTGCAATTTTAAAGCGCGACATGTCAGGAAATAATTTACTTGACTAACATTTTTCACAATATACAAAAAAAATTATGCTAAAACCTTTTTATTTCTTTTTTTATTCATTAAAGTAATTTTTTCCCCCCAATAAAAATGCATTTGAAAGAACGCAGTGCAAACACAGTGGGATATAAAATATTGATCGCCATCTTATTCCCTAGGGTCTCTGCCAAAAATATATATATGTGTTTGGGAGTTCCAAGTAATTTTCTAGCAATAAATATTAAAGTGGTTGTAAACCCTCCTAAACATGTTTTGTTTTGTAGATAATACTTTTCTCAGGCAGCTGATCGCTGCCTGAGAAAGTGCACTTACTTGTGTCATTTTCGAAAAAAAACGCAGTTTTGATGTCCATGACGTCAGCCGCGCTTGCGCAGTATTGACGTGCGAATGCGGCGTATATTGTATTGCCGCCTTTGATCTTCCTGCTTCTCTGCCTTTGTTAATACGAGGCATTCTCCTCATCGCGTTGTACAGATATCCCTGCTCTTCCTGACACTCCCCCTTGTGACTGAAGACGGCAACCGAGATCGAGGCTTGGTTAGGATTTGTTATGACGCTACGGCGCATGCGCGAGATTTCCTGAGGGAAATCTAACTAAGGGCGGAAATGACGTCCGCAAAGGACGTCAAAACCAGACGTTGCAATGGCGCGGGCGATACACGGAAGGGAGAGCTTTTTGAAAACGAGAAAAAAGGTATTTAGAGCGCTCGTTTTGAGGAATTAGATAGATCGTATGAAGGCTGATGTATAGTATAATAGAAACAGTAGAAAATTTGAATTTTTTTGGTCGGGTTTACTTCCCCTTTAATTTAAACGTGTAAACAAAAAGTTCTAGGCCTGTTCAGCACGTGGTTGGTTGTAAACCCTTCCATATACCCAGTAAAGTGGCTGGCCTCAGGTTATAAACAGAGATTAAATCCTCTGATACAAGTTGTACCTGTTTATCTGCCATCTTTTCTACATACAAAGTCCAACATTTATAAAGCTGGTCTGAGGGCTCAGACGAAAAGGAGCAGAGAGAGGTGAAATGGCATTCTGAGAGCTGATTGAGGAAAGACACCGCCACCCCGCCCTACACAGGAACACAGCTCAGGCTGTCAATCAGGAAAACAAACGTTTTTCAATTTTTTTTACAAATAAATGTGAAAAGTGGGGGGTACATGTGTATTTAACCCCCCTGAGTTAATACTTTGCAGAACCACCTTTTGCTACAATTACAGCTGCAAGTCTTTTAGGGATGGATCTACCAGCTTTGAATATCTAGAATGACATTTTTGCCCATTCATCTTTGAAAAAAAGCTCACGCTCTGTAAGAATGGATGGAGAGTGTTTGAACAGCAATTTTCAAGTCTTGTCACAGATTCTCAATAGGATTTAGGTCTGGACTTTGACTGGGCCATTCAAACACATGCATATGCTTTGATCTAAACCATTGCATTGTAGCTCTGGCTGTATGTTTAGGGTGGTTGCCCTGTTGGAAGGTGAACCTCCACCCAGTCTCAAGTCTTTTGCAGACTTTCTTCTAAGATTGCCCTGTATTTGGCTCCATCCATCTTCACATCAACTCTGACCAGCTTCCCTGTCCCTGCTCAAGAAAAGCATCCCCACAGTATCTGCTGCCACCACCATGTTTCACAGTGGGGATGGTGTGTTCAGGGTGATGTGCAGTGTTAGTTTTCCTCCAACCATAGCGTTTCGCTTTTAGGCCAAAATGTTCAAATTTGGTCTCATCTGATCAGAGCACCTTCTTCTACATGTTTGCTGTGTCCCCCACATAGCTTCTTGCAAACTGCATACAGGACTTCTTATTGCTTTCTTTCAACAATGACTTTCTTCTTGCCACTCTTCCATAAAGGGCAGATTTGTGGAGAGCATGACTAATAGTTGTCCTGTGGACAGATTCTCCCCCGAGCTGTGGATCTCTGCAGCTCCTCCAGAGTTACCATGGGCCTCTTGGCTGCTTCTCCGATTAATGCCCTCCTTGCCCGGCCTGCCCGTTTAGGTGGACGGCCATGTCTTGGTAGGTTTGCAGTTGTGCCATATTCTATTTTCGGATAATGGATTGAACAGAGCTCCCTGAGATGGTCAAAGCTTGGGAAATTGTTTTTATAACCTATCACTGCTTTGTACTTCTCCACAACTTTATCCCTGACCTGTCTGGTGTGTTCCTTGGTCTTCATGATGCTGTTTGTTCACTAAGGTTCTCCAACAAACCTCAGAGGGCTTCATAGTACAGCTGTATTTATACTGAGATTAAATTACACACAGGTGCTCTATTTACTAATTAGGTGACTTCTTGCAATTGGCAAAGGCAATTGGTTCCAATAGATTTTAGTTGGGGCCACTTTGTGTTGGTCTATCACATAAAATCCCAATAAAATGCATTAATGTATCTAGTAACATGACGAAATGTGGAAAATTTCAAGGGGTGTGAATACTTTTTCAAGGCAGCTTGCTATAGAGGCACCCGAGCCGAGTCACAGCTCCCTGTGTCCATTTAGACACAGAGCCTCGATCCTGCCTCGCCCCCTCTCCCCTGATTGGCTAGCTGACAGGTTGGCTCCCGCTGCTGTCAACAGCGCCGCTGCTGTGTCACAGCCAATCAGGAAGGAGAATCTAGGACGGCACTAGTGGACATCGCTAGACAGAGGGGGACCTCAGGTAAGTATTACAGAGGCTGCTGCGCACAGAAGGATTTTAATCTTAATGCACTTTCTACAACCACTTTAACCTGAGCACCACAGTCTGACCAAGCAACTGTCTACAAAACCTGTTATTGTGTAGGGAGTACAAAAATACCCATAGGATTTAGGCAGGCCATACAAGGTGCGAATTGCACGATTCCCCCCCCCATCAACACAAACAGTGCTGACAGGGGAATAAACAATTGTCTCCTCCCAGCAGCGGCAGCCAATCCGGCCTAAGCAGCCACATGCGATAATGGCAAGTGAATCTGGCAGTCTGGTTATACCCAAGTTGATTGATTAACTTGGCACATTCAGTCTGGGCATTAACAGTTGGTATCTGGGCTGGATCCTGCTGAACTGGCCAAGATTCGAACTGTGTTTTGCTGGCCTTAAAAAGCATATTTATGAATATAAATTGACTTTTTTTTTTTTTAAATGCACAACATATAGGCAACTGGGCCAAACCACAAATGACCAATAGCAACCATTCTTTGCTGTGGGTTACTGTACTACACCAATGTTGCAATATACTACTTGACATTGAAGTGGTATTCCAATCACCTGTGGAAAAAAAAAAAAAAAAAAAGTCAGCAGCTACAAAAACTGTAGTTTCTGACTTTTAAAAAACAGCCACTCGCCTGTCCCATGATCCAGCGGTGTGCTCACTCGAGTTGGTTTGACCCACTGTCCTCTTTCCTCGGTGCCGGCATCTTCACTATGGGCACTTAGCTGTGACAGCTTGCAGCTTCAGTTGGGTGCACAGTGCACATGTGCAAGCAGCATAAGCACATCATGAATGGAGTCCTCTGGGGCCGGTCAGTGTCCCTGAAGACTGCAGGGGAAGGGAGGAAGGAGAACTTCTATTTCCACTGACAGGGCAGTGGGAACGGAAGCGCGTACCTGTCAAAATTGGGTACCTGCTCCGCACAGTGAAAACATGGTTAGCACTTCCACCTAGCAGCACCCTGGCACAAAGACATTGATGAGCGAATTTGGGGTGGAGAAACTTGACAGGTCTGCCAACAGAGATTGTGAGCCAGGCCTTCTCATTTAACATCAGTCGCTGACTTCACAAATGTGCTTCTGGAAGAATGGTCAAACATTCCCATAGACACACTCCTAAACCTTGTGGACAGCCTTCCCAGAAGGGTTGAAGCTGTTATACTGCAAAGGGCGGGCCAACTCAATATTGAACACTACGGACTAAGACTGGGATGCCATTAAAGTTCATGTGCTTGTAAAGGCAGGTGTCACAATACTTTTGGTAATATAGTGTATATGAAACGAATTCCAAAAACAAATCATTCTAACATAATGAATATGACAAAACAAAAACTATTTACTTAAAGGATGCATCCGATATAAAACCAAATTTTTCTGCCATCGTGCTCATTTCTAGTTGCTATGAAAAACTGGAAGTTATGAAAAATGTGCCCGGATCAATGATCGGGTCAAGAACAAGTTGATACCTTTCATGAAGATCAAATTTGGGGGGGGGGGGGGGGGTGGAATGACCTATGCATGACCAGCCTTAGTTCATCTTTTGCAATTCAAAGTGCAAAATTGGGTGCTTTGCCACGCCTGGGTATAGGATTACGCGGCACGACAATGTCGTTGAGGGTAGACAGACTACCTACATGTAACCGAAGAAGAGGCAGAATGAAGTTAGGGTGAGGCTGGGCCAGAATCTCAGGTGGCTTCAAGACTAGAAATTCTCCTTTGCATGTTGACAATTTTAAAAGTCATGGATTCAAAAAGGGAGCTCATTAGTTGCTGCACACAAACAAGCGCACTGCATTGACACAAAACACACGTCAGTGTCTACAGGGATCCGGCAAGGGAAGAGTTAAAGTGCAGTTGACAGCGTTCTCCTCCCCCCCACCTGACTGAGAGCATGTGTGTGTCTGTATGTATGTGCCTCTCCCCTCCCTCAAGGGCTTCCTACCCGCCTCCTCGAAGCTCGGCTTTTAAAAGGCAGCTACAAGTAGAGACACAGCAACAGACAAGGCTGCTAAAGTCCGCTTTACTTCCAGTGACCAGAAGAAGTGTGCTGATGTGGTCTTGTATATAGAGCAGCGTCCATTTCACCAACAAAACTTTTCTATAGGTTCACCTACTGTGCATTGCTGCATTCTGGGTAAGCACAGTCATTTTGGGTACAGGCAAAAAAAAAAAAAAAAAAGTTTGCAGCACTGGATCTTTTTGATAGTTTGGATAGCTTTTAGCGCTCTACCAAAAACACAGTAGTAAAACTTCAGTAGCATCTAGACCGAGCTCAAAAAAAAAAAGTTGAGAACAGCTGTAGGCTATAGTCAAGTTCAGGGTTCTAGGTCAAGAACTGGATTCCCAGCTAAGCTAGACCTTCATACTTGTGGACCACCATGCAACGTGAAGGATGCAGGATGAGTGGAGGGGTCCAGGAGCCGGCCACGGCTGGGATGATCACTTTAGATGACCTGGACAACATGACCGATGATTTGGGCTCAGATTCTGCTTATAACAGTAACGGGAGTGTAGAGGAAGAAGCGGAGCCCATGGAAGATGGAGAACAGGACCGTCTACTGAATTACTGGCAAACCGTAGCTAGAGGACATCAGGTGGAGGTGCCAAATGGTAAGAACCAGTGTGTCATGTTTATAGGGACTACTTTGGTGTTTTAGCATAGCTATACATGTATGCACTGTTGCAGATACAATGTACTGTGACCAAACCAAAAATGCCATTACAAATACGGGTATTGTATTCGTGCAAATACTTGGATACTAAAACCAATACCGTTATGTCCAGATATACCGGTATTTTATTTGTGCACATGCTCCAGTACTAAAACTGATCATTTCAAGTCCACATTCATTCCATAACATGTGAACCTGTAGCCTTTTCAATGAAGCCGGTTCACCCATGTGCGGGCTGGTCGGCCACGGCGCACTTTTAAAGAGTCTGGTACGATTTTGAGCATGGTTCAGATGGAATTTCCATTGTCATACAGCTTGACAATTTGCACCCAAACCGCTGAACAAAGTTGCATCAAAAGGGGGGGGGGGCGGGGGGGTTCAAATCCCTCTGTCAAAATGGAAACACACATATCTGAACTGTGTACAGGACACTAAAAATAGGTATTGGTACTCATACCCAGTGTGGGTACGAGCTGGCATTAGTGCATCCCTTAAAAAGATTTCTTGGTTCTTTCTGCAAACTTCTTTGACATGTATACATATTCATGTGGCCTCACATGGGATTACGCCAAACAGATCAGAGAACATCCATAATAGGCTTTCTATTCAGGACCACATGAATGTATATTCCTTGTGCAGGCTCGGGCACAATAAAAAACAGTTAACTGCATTGCTGGCACACTTATGGTGCGGTGTATGCATGGCATGGTAACAGTTGTTGTTCAGTCATTTAGTCCGACTCTTCGTGACCTCATGGACCACTATGGACCATAGTGCGCCAGGCTTTTCTGTCCTCCACTGCCTCCTGGAGCTTGCTTATTTTCATGGTAACAGTACCAATGTGTTAATATCTATATTCCAGTATATGTTGGAAAATAATTTCCATGTGATTCTAAAGTATTAAGTGGTATTACCACAGTAATTATTGTATTCATGTGACAATTATATCATAACCCCTAAAATGAGTAACACATTGGGGGGAGATTTACTGTGCATAGTATCCAGCTTCTAAGTTCAGTTTGTTAAAAAAGAAAAAAAAACTAGAAGCCGATTAGTTACTATCCACATCTGCACCAGATTCCGAATGCCCCAGTTTTAATAAATCAGCTACGTGGTTAGCACTTCCACCTAGCAGCACTGGGGGGGCCATCTGTTCGAATCTCAACCATAGCAATACCTGCCTGGAGTTTGCATGTTCTCCCTATTCCTGTGTGGGTTTCCTCTGGGCACTCCAGTTTCCTCCCAACACTCCAAAGACATGCAGATAGATTAATTGGCTCCTGTCTAAATTGGCCCTAGTATGCATGTATGAATGTGAGTTTAGGACCTTGGATTGTAAGCGCCTTGAGTGCAGGGACTGATGTGAATTTACAATGTGTGTAAAGCGCTGCAAAAAGTGACAGTGCAATATACAGTGAGTACCTGTAATGAATGAAAATCTCCCCCCTTAGAGTACATGACACTATACACACTAAGGGCCTTGCAGATCAAAATAAAAATAAAAAAAGCTGCTTTTACAGGCATTTGAGCTTTTATTTCGGCTTGAAGAAGCTTGTACTTATTTGGGCTCTTTTGCACATTTTTATTGAGCTTCTTTGAGTATAAGTTTTTTTTTTTTTTTCACGAACCCTGCCCTCAGTCCATTTTTCCAATTTTTTTTTTTGCGTTTTCAAACTTCTTTTTGTGCACTTAGGCGTCTTTTCATCCTGGTTGCCATTGCAGGAATTTGGCATGTGATTTGACATGTCAAAAATGCATGCCAAAATCGTCAGCTATTGTCGGCAATGGGTCCGTCCAAATTGGTGCGACGCCCCATTTGCGGTGCCGCACCGATTCCCAAAAGTCGTTTCTGTACTACTTTTGGCGACTTCATGGTGCGATTTCAATAGACATCTGTGCAGAAACCCACACAAATGTCTCTGAAATCACCCCCCGAAGTCAGGACGGACATGTGGGAATTAAATCATGGAGTTCAGCTGAACTCACATGATTTCGTTCTGGCTGTCAGTGTGAACCTGAGCTTCTGCTCGAAAAGCTCCTCTCAAAAAATTGCGAGTTTTGTGGGGGGGGCTTCTGCCTGCAAGAGCATTGACTACACATAACAGAACTATAGGACCACTCCTGAGAATGCTAGACGCCTGCCTGACCCTGGATTCAATACTTTTGATTCACTTTATCTGCCCATACATGGTCAGATTTTCATGCAAAGATTCCCACGAAGAGCCTTTATTAGGTCAGTTGATAAAGCCACCAGTGACTAGGCAAAGTTCCTATTAAAGTCCTGAACATTTTGGTTCACTTGCAATGAGAATGTTATGAAGTGTAACATTTCAAGATATTCAAAAAGTCTTAAAAAAAAAAAAAAAAAGAAGGTTCTACTTACCTGCTCTGTGTAATGGTTTTGCACAGAGCAGCCCTAATCCTCCTCTTCTCGGTTCCCTCTTCGGTGCTCCTGGCCCCTCCCTCCTGCCAAGTGCCCCCATAGCAAGTAGCTTGATATAGGGGTACCCAAACCAAGCCTCTGCTCTGTGTGTTCATTCAGACATGGAGCCGCTGCTTGGCCCTGCCCCCTCTCTCATTGGCTCACTGCTTTTTATGGACAGTAGCGTGAAAAAAACGGCACCTGCTGTGCCTCTCAGCCAATCCGGAGGGAGAGACTTAGCGCTAAGCATCAGCACAAGCAGGTGTAGTTACTAACCGGTCGTTGGCTGTTGTGGTAATAATAGAGTATATCACCAATGATCAGCAGAAAACAGGATCAACATTAAGGCCACGTTCACAGAGTCGCTTTACAGGTGTTTTAGCATTAAAAATAGCATCTGTAAAGCGCCTCTCCCGTCGCTCCAGTGTAAAAGCCCAAGTGCTTTCACACTGGAGCGGTGTGCTTGCAGGACGTTAAAGTCCTGCAAGCAGCATCTTTGGGGCAGTTTAGGAGCGGTGTATACATCACTCCTAAAACGCTCTTGCCATTGAAATCAATGGGCAGTTGCGCTTCGGGGGGGGGGGGGGGGGGGCGCTGCACTTTTAACCCCCACTAGCGGCCGATGAAGGGGTTAATAGCACCCCACTATAAGCCAAAAAGTGCTGATAAAATTACGGCTTTACCGCTGATGCAAACTGATCTTGCACTGCAACCACAGCATTACCACCACTTTAGCCATCTGTTAAGATTACTTCAACTCTTTCTAGCATTCTAGCCTTCAGAGCAGACATCACCTTATCAATGTTCTGCTAAACCTTCATTGTCAGATGGCAAGTCAGAGACAATAGACGAATACTTCTGGGTGGAGATGGGCGTTATCTGTGCACATGGTGGATACTTTCAAAATGTGTAACATATACTATAAAAAGTATTGGGACGCCTACCTTTACACACACACGAACTTTAATGGCCTCCCAGTCTTAGTCCGTAAGGTTCAATGTTTAGTTGGCCCACCCTTTGCAGCTATAACAGCTTCAACTCTTCTGGGAAGGCCGTCCACAAGGTTTAGGAGTGTGTCTATGGGAATGTTTGATCATTCTTGCAGAAGCGCATATGTGAGGTCAGCCACTGATGTAAGACAAGAAGGTCTGGCTCTCGGTCTCCACTCTAATTCATCCCAAAAGTGTTCGATCGGGGTGAGGTCACGATGCTGTGCAGGCCAGTCAAGTTCCTCTACCCCAAACTCGCTCATCCATGTCTTTATGGACCTTGCTTTGTGCACTGGTCCAAATCATTTGGTGGAGGGGAGATTATGGTGTGGAGTTGTTTTTTCAGGGGTTTGACTTGGCCCCTTAGTTCCAGTGAAGGGAACTCTTAATACCTCAGCATACCAAGACATTTTGGACAATTACACGCTCCCAACTTTGTGGGAACAGTTTGGGGAAGGCCCTCTCCCATTCCAACGTGACTGTGCACCAGTGCACAAAGCAAGGTCCTGCCTCTGTAGAACCAGCGCCTGTCCCTGGCGGAGTGATACCAAGTGCACTTTGCCTGGGGCCTTTCTAGCTGTCCTTTTGAGAGCAATGCCAGCAGGAGATTGAAGAGGAAAAGATCAGTGTATTAAACATCACACTTCACTTTTGTAATGGCCATATTAGCACATATAAAAAGGGTCATTAGGCTGCTTTCACACTGATCCGTAGGTACAGTACAGTGCACCTACAGCATTCCTGCAGGTTAGCTGCACTGAGCCCTAGACTTACAGTGGGGGAAATAAGTATTTGACCCCCTGCTTATGTTGTACATTTGCCCACTGACAAAGAAACGATCAGTCTATAATTTTAAACAGTAGGTTTATTTTAACAGTGAGAGACAGAATAAACAAAAAACATCCAAACGCATTACAAAAATGTTATGAATTTCTTTGCATTTTAATGAGTGAAATAAGTATTTGATCCCTTTGCAAAAATATGACTTACCGTAGTACTTGATGTCAAAACCCTTGTTGGCAAATCGCAGAGATCAGACGTTTCTTGTAGTTGGCTCCCAGGTTTGCACACATCTCAGGAGGGCTTTTGTCCTACTCCTCTTTGCAGATTTTCTCCAAGTCATTAAGGTTTTGAGGACGGCGTTTGGAAATTCGAACCTTCAGCTCCCTCTACATGTATATAGATTTTTTTTTTTATGGGATTAAGGTCTGGAGACCGTCTAGACCACTTTAGGACCTTAATGTGCTTGAGCCACTGATTTGTTGCACTGGGCATGTGTTTTGGGTCATTGTCATGCTGGAATACCCATCCACGACCCATTTTCAATGCCCTGGCTGAAGGAAGGAGTGTCTCACCCAGGATTTGGCGCTTCATGGTCCCATCCATCATCCCTTTGAAGCAGTGAAGTTGTCCTGTCCCCTTAGCAGAAAAAAAACCCCAAAAGCACCTTTCCACCTCCATGTTTGATGGCAGGGATGATGTTCTTGGGATCATAGGCAGCATTCCTCCTCCTCAAAAACACGGCAAGTTGAGCTGATGCCAAAGAGCTCGATTTTGGTCTCATCTGACCACAACAATTTTCACCCAGTTCTCCTCATCCAGGAGACAACATCCAACATTCAGTTCATTGTTCATTAGCAAATTTCAGATGGGCCTGTACATGTGCTTTCTTGAGCAGGGGGCCGAGCAGGTGCTGTAGGATTTCAGTCCTTCACGGCGTAATGTGTTACTAATTGTCCCCTTGGTGACTATGGTCCTAGCTGCCTTGATATCACTGACAGGATTCTCCCGTGTAGGTGTAGCAGATGCCTCACTGTTCTCATGACCAGGTGAGATCTTGCATGGAGCCCCAAACGGAGGGAGGACAGTTATTTTGGGTTTCTTCCATTTGCGAATAATCGCAAGAACTGCTGTCACCCTCTCACCTAATTGCTTGGTGATGGTCTTGTAGCCCCCATTCCAGCCTTGTATAGGTCTACAATCTTGTCCCTGATATCCTTGGACAGCTCTTTGGTCTTGGCCATGGTGGAGAGATTGGATCTAATCGATTGCTTCTGTGGACAGGTGCCTTTTATACAGGTAACAAACTGAGATTAGGAGCACTCCCTTTAAGAGAGCGCTCCTAATCTCTGCTTGTTAACTGTATAGAAGACACATGGGAGCCAGAAATCTTGCTGATTGGTAGGGGAGCAAATAATTATTTCACTCTAAGTGAAAATTTATAACTTTTTTGAAATGTGTTTTTCTGGATATTTGTTGTTATTGTTGTCTCACTGTTAAAATAAACCTACCATTAAAATTATAGTCTGATCATTTCTTTGTCAGTGGGCAAACTCACAAAATCAGCAGGGGATCAAATACTTATTTTCCCCCCTCACTGTATATCCTGCGGGTTTGATGCGTTTTCTGAAAGTGCACCAAATCCACAAGATGTAATATAAGTCTATGGCTAGGTGCATTGTACTGCACCCACAGTGCAGGTAAACTAAAGGACATCAGCATAAAAGAAGCCTGATAGGGAGGGGGCTCAGGACAGTCTGGTTTTGTTTACATTTTGCAGTTAGGGGGTGCTAAAAGCCCATCGTTTATTGTGGCCCATGACCAATTACCAAAATTTAAAGTGGTTGTAAAGGTAGAAGGTGCATTCTATGCATTAAGATGAAAAAACCTTCGGTGTGCAGCAGCCCCCTCAGCCCCCGCTAATATTTACCCGAGCACCATCTCGATCTAGCAATGTTGCACAAAAGACTCAGTTGTCTGGGACTCTCCATTGGCTCATGTTGCCCTCAAATTCAGTGAGCCACTGAAGAGAGAGAGGCGATGGGTTTGAGCCATGGCTCCATGTCTGAATGGACACACAGAGCAGCAGCTCAGCTCTGGTGCCCCAATGGAACACTGCTTGTTGTGGGGGCACTCGGCACTAGGAAGGAGTGTTGCAGGCAAGAGACCTGGGAAGAGGAGAATCTGGGCTGCTTTGTGCAAAACCACTGCACAGAGCAAGCAATTCTGACATGTTTGTTATTTTTACACGAAAAAAAAAAACAAAGACTTTAAATTGTGAAGCGCCCCTGATTTAGACCATAAACAAAATTTTCCATCTTGCAATGTAATAAATGTAAACTCCTTTCACACAACCTAGATAGAATCAGAATCCTTTTATGTTTTATTGTCAAGGCTGCTGGCGTGCCAGAATCATCTTGTCTTTGCGTTGGAAATGTGCTGGACGAGGCAACCCAGGGTAGCCCAGAAGAGCCCAATAAAATGGTGGTTGTGACAGGAATCACTTTGGGTGGGGGGCTCGAGGAACCCAGCTTACCTTGGAGAGCTCTGGAAAATCTGTGTCCAGCTCCTCTGGTACCTCCTATGTGTAAATTTGGGGCACAGGGTGACCAAGAACCCCAGTCTGATCTGTGCTAGTCAGACTCGCTGTATGGCCACACTGTAAAGTTGAATATATGTATAGATTGTGTGTTGTCTCATGCTGTTCATAGACTCTTTGCTGGGATCGTTTGAAGTGTTGCTGTGTCCCATTGTTCTGTTGTGTCTGTCTGCCTTAGGAGAAATGTATTATGGGATGGAGGTTTGAATTGGTGTTCCTGGCATGTAAACTGGGGTCAGAGCAGAGAGGGGAGAGGAGGGGTGGGAAATCCCTCCAACAGCCCTCCCTGCTGATAAGCTGCTCTATTGTTCAAATGTTTCAATGCCTGTGTGTCCCCGATTGCTGACTGGGCAGTTTACTCCGCCCTGAATCAAGGTGGGGGGGGGGGGGGGCGATTGTCCCCGAGTTGTATATCTGTTGTGTTTGAATTAAGAGTCTGTTTTCACCCTACATTGAGTTACAGCTAATGACTGGGTGCTCTGAGGGATCTTGGATCGTGTGGTACCGGATGGAGGAAGCATTTACAGGCATAGTCCTGTTGAGGACATGGGGTCCATCACAGTGGTAATGGGCCCTTACACTCTGCCCTGGGGACCAAAACTGCAGGACAGAAAGTAATGGAAAATCCAAAATTTTACAGTGTTCACCAACAAGAGGTGAAAGATCTAAGGCCGGCCACAGATTTCTTTCCTGCAACCACAAGAGATGACTGTGATTATTGCTAGCAGCTATTTCTAGCACTAGGGATAATTAAAAAGTAAATCCAGCAAGGTGTTTGTATGCAATTTGATTGATCTATCAACTTGGTACATTCAGCCTGCCCATACATGGTTCAGATCTGGGCCGGTTGCTGCTAGACAGGCCAAGATTCAAGCTATTCCATCTATGGGCGGCCTCAGAGGGGAATCTCTCCTTTATAGAGATTTCTTCTCCCTTTCTGATGCATCTGCATTACAGAAAGTTCCCCTTACTATTCCAGCAAAAAAAAAAAAAAAAAAAGGAAGAAGGATGGCTGCCTGAACCAGGAGCTCCTCACCACCCCAGCGGTGCCCACAACGCAACGGGAACGGCACCACGACAGTCCTAACATCACCAGGCGGATCCAAAATGGCGGCCGCAACGAAGCCTCATGCTCCCAGCTTGGAGGATCCCCAGGATCACAGAAGATAGCCCCGGCTTCTCTGAACTTCACCCCTTTGGTCCATGTGAGTACCAAGCAGACCATCTCACCGTCCCCTGCCTCCACAGAGTCTGATTGGCCACACCATAGAAGACTATGCCTTCTCCCCTATGGGGCTTAACACAACCAGCCATGCAGACGCCTTACCTACTGACTACCAGGCCACAGCCTCTGCCTTCCCAGCAGCTGACCTGTACCAGAAACTGTCTGAACTCCTGGAAAAGGGTATATCCCAAACAGGAGCCAAGATTACAAGGGATTTAAAATCAGATTTCCAGAATCTGGGAGCCAGAATGGACTATTGAAAACAAAACTAGACAAAACTCTCACAGCTACAAACCAAAACTCAGACGATACTCAGGCATTACAGGAACAAAAGGATGTTGCCCTCTCCAGGATCGAGGATTTTGAGAACAGATCCAGAAGATACAATATCACAATCAGAGGTCACCCCGAATGCATCACCAACATCTCAGCAGCGGTGCAGAACGTAATCCAGAATCTGATTGCAAAACATCCCACAACACTGCCTAGAACTAGACCAGAAAGGACAGCTCGCCAAGAGACGACATTGCCAAACCCCATTACTATGCAGTAAAGGAGGAAGTCATGAAACAATCCCGATCTATGCCCCGGGTGCAGTGTCAAGGTCACCCTATTCAAGTCTTCGCAGACCTATCCCCCTCCACAATGCAATGCAGAAGATCACTGAAACCACTGCTCTCTGTCCTCACACAAAAGGACGTTGAATACAAATGGGTCTTCCCATTCGCAGTGATGTTCTCTGATAAAGGAAAGAACTAATTTCTCAAAATTTTCCCGATGGTGATAACTACTCCTACACCTCAAGTATATCTCCCAAGAAGCTGCCATGGACACATCCCACAACATTCCTGGATCAACCAAAAAACCGACCCCCACCAGCCCACAATCACTGCTCTGGAACAATACCAGGACCAAAGGAGGCTAAAGACAACAGTCCCTCTTGACCGCTACCCAGAAATGGTTTCCTGATTTAACTGCTCCAGAGGACTAGAATTCCACCTCTTCAATGTCCTAATTGTTTACCTTGTGAGATCTATTTTTTTTTCTTTTTCTTATGACCCCCTTACTGTCGTGGGAGGTTCCACACTTCAATCTCTGGGCCCCCTCCCTCCTGGGCTCCCTAGGGAGGAGGATGGAGGGATCTCCCAGTCAAACCTAGGTCCCGATTTTTTTTTTCTACTACATTTTTTACGGTTGTTCCTGGTCCCTTTTATTAAGCACTTATTCAGCGTTACCAGGGTCGTCCTAACTAGGAGTAGTCCCCATGTGCCTCCACCATTCACTCAGAGGCCCTCCTTATCCAGAAGACGTCAAAGGGTGAGGGACAGTAGAGAAAAAACATTGCCCATCCTGAACTCCATGGCTGATCCCACAAGAGTGCCCTTAAAATTGCCACACAACGTCCAGGGCCTAAACTCTCCCCTAAACGGAGGCAAGTCTGACAGTTATAAATCCCTTAAACTAGACAGTCTCATGATCCGGGAGACCCACTTTCCTAGTTGGTACAGTCTAAAGTTCCCCCACTCTAATTTTCCCCGTTTTTACTTGGCAAATGCCAAAGAGGGGTAGCGATCCTCATCTCTAAATTCAGTAATTTTGAGTACCTATCGGAATTCAAAGACCCAGAGGGCAGGTTCCTCCTGGTGAAGGGCACATTAGAGGGACACCTATACCTCCTGATCTCCTATTAATTCCCCAATAAAGGGCAAGAAAAATTCTTCACACTCCTATTGGACATCCTAAATCCCCTTTTTGGAAAGCACTATCGTATTGGGCAGGAACTCCAACACGGAATTTGACCAGGGGTTAGACAAGTCCAAGCCTCCTTCAGCTCAACTAACCCGACCCACCAGGGCGAGCCTCAAAAATTGCAAAAATGCCCGGGGACTATCAGATGTCTGGCGAGAATCTAACCCCTCCAAGAGGGATTTCACTCACTACTTCCACCCATACAATACTTAAGCCAGAATAGACCATATTCTGGTCCCCTTGTACCTTCTTCTGGCAGTTCTCAAATCTCAAATTTGAGATATGGCCCTGTCAGACCACTCTATGGTAATCATGTCCATCCACACCAACACCCATATGGCAAAACCGGGACACTGGAGACTGAATTAATCCATTCTCTCCCACCCCAGCAAAGTCACGGAAATAACACACTTCAGGAATAATTCAATATCAATAGCGTAGAGGGAACCTCAGCAGAAACACTGTGGGCAGCCCACAAGGCCTTCAGAGGCGAGATCATTAATCTAGCCACACAAAAATTAAAATCAAAAGAGAACACAAAAAGTTGATATTGAGAGATTGGAGAGGTCATACACAGCCCTGTGGGCGCAACACAAAAAGAGCCCCTCTAACGCTTCAGTAGCCCAAATAAACAAAGCAAGGCTTGAACTTGGCCCTCACAATGAAAGCAGAGAAATCCTTATGCTGGAGCAGCAATACACATTACAGACAAAAAGACAAGATAGGTCATTACTAGCTGCCAAATTAACCCCCAGATCAAGGAGTTACACTTCGCCCAAGATTCGAATTGTGGGACAGGAACCCACAGCCAACCCAGCCAAAATCCTGGAGGCATTCCAAGAATACAGCCTCCTAGAGACTTAATAGTCAAATTTCTAGATAGTCTGCCCATCCCATCCCTAGACACTAAGCACACAAGATATTTGGGAGCACCCTTCATGTTGGGAGGAGGTAATGTCCGTCATCAAGGTCCCCTACTGCAAGGCCTTTGCAAGCACCCTAGCTCCACATGACAAGATTCTTTAAATGCCAAAACTCAGGGCAGCCCCTTGGGCACTCTACTCAACAGCATACATCACGGTTATACCCAAACCAGATAAAAACCCAGGAGAAGTCAGCAATTATCGTCCCATTTCCCTCATAAATAATGACCTTAAAATACTAACCAAAATTCTGGCCGACTGTCTATCTTTCTTTATCAGTAAATATATCCATAAAGACCAGGTGGGTTTCATCTCAGGCAGACAAGGGCCTGATCAAGTGCGAGGAGAAAACCCTGTTTTGGTCCACCGTCTCACTTGATCTATAGAAAGCCTTCGACTCAGTGTCCTCATACCTCTTCTCCCCTTTGGAGCAATGGGGGTTCAGCCCATGCTCCATGAGGTTTATCCCATGCTCAAAAACGCTTACAAGGTCACTAATCAACCCTGATATACAGAGGTACCAGACAGGGTTGACCACTCTCCCCAATTATATTTTCCATAGCCATTGAAACCCATTGAAACCCTAGCCATAAGCCAGAATCCGGACATTAAAAAGGTGTAGCATGTGGAGACCAAAATCACAAATGCAGACTTTTCACGGATGATATACTCCTATTCCTGACCTCTCCCTTAACCTCTTTACCCAACCTATACAAAGTACTATCAGAATTCTACAAAATCTCAGGGCTTCATGTAAACTATGCCAAAACACAAGCCTTACATGTCTCTCTTCCACCTCCCAGTCTCCCTTATCAAACAGTCCTTCAAATTTGATTGGGAGTAAATACTCTATCAAATACCTTGGAATTAACCTAACAGCGAGCACAAACGCTTTACGCCAACAACTATTCGCCCGTTTACCAAATACTGTAAGCAGAACTTGATCTAAAAACAACTTCTCCTAGCTAAGCAAAATAAACTCCATTAAAACTACTTTACTTATTGGGATGGGGAGGGTGCGGAAGTAAAGGATTCTAGGGAGTAAATATCTGTTAAATTCCAGAGTAAAATAATCAAATTTGTCTGGGGTAACTCAGGATACAGAATCCCCCAACACTGTTTCTTCACAAAAAGAAAGGAGGTCTCGGATTGCCCCACCTATATAAAAAAAAAATACTACTTAGCCCCTAGACTGGCCCAACTCTCCACAGTATACTCATGACTGGAAAAGCTGGATTGGGTTCTCATAGAAAGGCAGGCAAGTCACCCCACCCTGGACTTCCTGCTTTGGTGCCCCCAGAAAAAAAGAAGACCTCCAATTTTGTCCCCTACCCTATCTCACTCCTATTCCCTCTGGGACAACATTTGAATCCTGCCAGGTCTGGTTTCAAACAAAGCACCTATTGCCCACTTATTTCACAACCCAGACTTCACCCTGGACAAGACATCAAATCCTTCAAAATGGTGGCTGGACAAAGGCCTGTACCGCATAGGACATTTTTTCACCTCTAAGGGCCCCCGCAGCCTAGGCCACTGTATTAGCAAATTAGACCTCCCGGACTCGGAAAAATTCAGATTCAGGTAGATTTTGCACTTACAAAATCTAGACAGACAAACCTATCCCACCCAAATTTACAGATTACGAACTTTGGTGCAGACCAGCCATGGGGTAAAGGGGAGGCATCACAATCTACTCATCACTCATGCGCCGACAGATAAATCATGCCTGGGCACAGGTTGATCCCATTTTTGTTGACATGCCAGGGGAAGTAGCCCAGTTGTCTTTCACTCCACTCCCATAAAAATCGAAAAAAAAAATCTTATAGGGCGTTCTTGCTATTGATTTGTAACACATCCTCCCCATTACAATGTCAAATTTCAACATTTCTATGTCCTGTTAATATTCTGTTCTGTTTTTCTCTGCAATGAAAAATAAAAATCTTTTGAAAGTAAAAAAGTTTTAGTGACTGAAATGCAAGTTAACAGTCTGGTGGCATAACCCTACAGATATTACAGTTCATCGGGAAAAATAAAAAAATAAATAAATCAGTTGAATGGTAGAAAATGCAGATAAAGGAAAAAGCTGAATAAATAAAGGTCTAGATCGCTAGATATAAACAGGAAACATCAAACACCATGAGATTGTTCCGCTTTATAACAGAATTTCATAAACATCTATTCCAAGTCACAATAGCCCTTCAAGCCTCTTATGCAGCGTACACACGATCGGACTGTCCGGCAGACAATCCGCCCGTGTGTGGGCTCCGGACTTTTTCTTTCCAAAAGTTGGACGGACTTAGAAAAGTTTTGACTCAAAATTCGCCCGTCTGTGTGCTAGTCCGCCGGACTTTTGAAATGAATGGCTCCAAGTAGACGGGACTAGCGAAGGAATTCAAAGTCGCCGCTTCCATCGGTGAGATTGACACCTCGCTGGCCCCGTCACCTGGTATGGATTTAAAGGGGAACCCCTACGCCAAAAAAACGGCGTGGGGGTCCCCCCAAAGTCCATGGCAGACCCTTATCTGAGCACGCAGCCCGGCTGGTGAGGAAAGGGGGTGGGGGATGAGCGAGCGACCCCCCCCTCCTGAGCCGTACCAGGCTGCTTGCCCTCAACATAGGGGGGTGCTTTGGGGGAGGGGGGGCCCTGCGGGTCCCCCGGATAAGTCCGGTCATGTGTGGGCAGGTCCACTCGTTCAGAAAGTCCAGCGGACCTCAGCTGCAAAGTCTGGCGGTTTGTCCGTCGGATAGTCCAATCGTGTGTATGCCAGCCTGCCATAGTCACTTTTCCTAGTGGGGACGACTCCCCTGCTGGGACAAGACAATGGCCCGGCTGGAGGGATTCTCACATCAACACCGTGTTGATGAGGAAAATCAAGCAAATTTCTTTCCGGCAACCCGTGGTTGCAGGAAAAATGTGCACCGTGTATGGCCAGTGTAAGGGTCCTACATACTATAATAGGAAAGCGCTAAAATAAATCACACACATCCTGTATAACACCATATTGTATAAGCTACATGTGTGGTATGAGGCTTTTAAAAATTATGGTAACGCATACAAATTGAAATATTAACAAATAGTGTAGCGCTACCTGAAAATTTAAATAAATAAAACTTCCATTATAAGCAAGTGAACATAAACTAATATCATAAATAATGTGATCTCCAAATACACAAGGTTGTGCACAATTCAGATTGCAGATTTACTTCTACCATCATAGCCAAAAAGTCTTAATATTCCCAATGATCCACAAAATACAGGAAAAGACACGCCACCCAGTGGCACATACATCTGCTCACCTCCATGTATGATCTACGTTACATAAGAGGTCAACAAAGCTCTTCCCAGTGACAGCTAAATCACATGGAACATGGAAGATTAGTCGCAATTCTTTACACAGTGACAAACATGGAAACCGAGGTCAGCTGACACATCACTCCATAGAGTGCATTCCAATGAACTTATTTAGACTGTATAGTGGAATGTCGGACAGTTTAATAATGCATTCCTGAGTCTCAATACAGAACAAGAAATAAGCATGGCATCAAAAAAAAGGAAATGCATGCTGATCTAGTGACTTCAGTACTTTGGAACTCCTGGTCTGCACATTTTCTTTCCGGTCTGTGACCCAATTACAGTCATTGCAGCCACTTTTATTTTTCACCTGTATAGCAACATACTGTGAACAGTCAACCTAATCAAATCCAACACTTAAAAGGACCCTATTAAAAAAAAAGTTAATCAAAGCCACCCAGTAAAAGACAACTTTTTAGTTTTACCATTCTAATGGTGGAATCGTTGCTTTCATGAAGAGCTCGTAGGAATCCATTGGTATTCTTTAGTGATGTAATAGCCAACGTGATGAACCATGGTGACCAATGGGGGTTCAAGGGGGTTTTGCTATCCGACACATCTGGAAATGTCTAGTAGAAGCAAAACCCATTAAGCACTTCTAAACCTGGTCAATTCTGGCATTTCTCTCCTACGTGTAAAAATCTTTTTTTTTTTTTTCTAGAAAATTACTCAGAACCCCCAAACACACACACACTAACAAAAAAAAAAAATTATATTATATTAATATTTATATTATGGCTGTTACTGATTAAAATTTTCATGTTTGATTAATCGTTTTTTTTTGTTTTAAATCGGCGGGGCATGGCTAGGATGTCACACGTCAATCTCAGCCTTACCGTGCCCACAATCGCAGCCTCATTGTAGTCAGTGCCTGTATTACACAGTCTGCGAGCATCTCCCGTTGTGCGTCTCCGAGCAGAGTGTGAAAACTCCCACCCTCCTCCTAGAGCAGCTTGTGTAAGACAGAACACTGCGTCTATCACACGAGCTGATCTAGGAGGAGGAGGAGGGTGACAGAGGAGGAGGAGGAGGAGGAGGGTGACAGAGGAGGAGGAGGGTGACAGAGGAGGAGGAGGAGGGTGACAGAGGAGGAGGAGGAGGAGGAGGGTGACAGAGGAGGAGGAGGAGGAGGAGGGTGACAGAGGAGGAGGAGGAGGGTGACAGAGGAGGAGGAGGAGGGTGACAGAGGAGGAGGAGGAGGAGGAGGGTGACAGAGGAGGAGGAGGAGGAGGGGGGTGACAGAGGAGGAGGAGGAGGAGGAGGGTGACAGAGGAGGAGGAGGAGGAGGAGGAGGAGGAGGAGGAGGAGGGTGACAGAGGAGGAGGAGGGTGACAGAGGAGGAGGAGGGTGACAGAGGAGGAGGAGGGTGACAGAGGAGGAGGAGGGTGACAGAGGAGGAGGAGGGTGACAGAGGAGGAGGAGGAGGAGGGTGACAGAGGAGGAGGAGGAGGAGGGTGACAGAGGAGGAGGAGGAGGAGGGGGGTGACAGAGGAGGAGGAGGAGGAGGGGGAGGAGGAGGGTGACAGAGGAGGAGGAGGAGGAGGAGGACAGAGGAGGAGGAGGACAGAGGAGGAGGAGGACAGAGGAGGAGGAGGAGGAGGAGGGCTGCACCCACAGCTTGGCCAAAAGCAGCCCCAGGGCAGGCAGCAGATGGAATTCATATCCATTTTCCACATTTTGTCATGTTGCAACCAAAAACGTGAATGGATTTTATTGGGATTTTATGTGATAGACCAACACGAAGTGGCACATAATTGTGAAGTGGAAGTAAAGTGATAAAACGGTTTTACAAATTTTTTAATAAATAAATATGTGAAAAGTGTGGCGTGCATTTGTATTCAGCCCCCCCCCCCCCCCCGAGTCAATACTTTGTAGAAACCCCTTTCACTGCAATTAGAGCTGCAAGTCTTTTTGGGGATGTCTCTACCAGCTTTGCACATCTAGAGAGTGACATTTTTGCCAGTTCTTCAAAGCTCTGTCAGATTGGACAGAGAACGTCTTAACAGCAATTTTCAAGTCTTGCCACAGATTCTCAATTGGATTTAGATCTGGACTTTGACTGGGCCATTCTAACACATGAATATGCTTTGATCTAAACCATTCCATTGTAGCTCTGGCTGTATGTTTAGGGTCGTTGTCCTGCTGGAAGGTGAACCTCCACCCCAGTCTCAAGTCTTTTGCAGACTAACAGGTTTTCTTCTAAGATTTTCCTGTATTTGGCTCCATCCTTCCCATCAACTCTGACCAGCTTCCCTGTCCCTGCTGAAGAAAAGCATCCCCACAACACGATGCCACCACCACCACCACGTGTCACAGTGAGGGTGTTGTGTTCAGGGTGAAGTGCAGTGTCAGTTTTGCGTCACACTTAGCATTTTGCCTTTAGGCCAAAAAGTTCAATTTTGATCTCCTCTGACCAGAGCACCTTCTTCCACATGGTTTCTCACAAACTGCAAATGGGACTTCTTATGACTTTCTTTCAACAGTGGTTTTCTTCTTGCCACTCTTCCATAAAGGTCAGATTTGTGGAGAGCACGACTAATAGTTGTCCTGTGGACAGATTCATTAATACAAATCACTTACACCAACAATGGGGCTAAATTTGCTCCCGCTTTCTTCTGTGTGCCTTGAATACATTTTGCATTCAAATACAAATTTTGCTTTCCAGCAATACTTTTATTTCTGAGTTTTTTTTTATTTTTTACCTCTTGGCGCATGGAAGGGTTATTTACTGGGCTCTTGCCTGACTAAGGTTAAGAAAAAAAAAAGAAAAAACTGTACTTATCCAGTCTGTAGGAGAACAGCATGCACACTTGGGAAATGGCATTGAGTGCATTTAGTGACCTTGCATGTTGATCCTTGAGCCGTTACCATGTAGACTCTGCAATGCTCAGAGAGTGCTTTCCATGGCTGAATCGTGTGTAAGCCGCAGTAATAAGAGGATTTATGGGAATTGCAGTAAATCTCCCAGCCCTACATTCAACAAAACAATGCTGCTGAATTTCATAGATAAAAGGCAGCTTGTTGCTTTGATAAGGGCCAGTTAATGTCTCTAAGAGCCCTCAACACTAGTGCTTATACACTCGGATATGAGATGTAAGGTAAATATTACTGAGAAACATGCATTGATTAAAAGACAATAATGGCCTATTTATTATACCTATTGGCTAGGAACGATGACTTCTTACGTATTTTTAAAATAATCATGTATTCTGTAAAGGTAATTCAAAAGGGGGAAAAAAAATAAAAAATGTATTCAATACGAAGGTACAAAGCACAGATAACGAGCCCATAGACACCAAACAGGTATTTCAGATCAGAACAAACTAACCAGATTTATTTTCACTTTATATCATGGATCCATGTATTCCTCAATCATAAAATACATTAACCGAATCATTAAAAACACATTTAAGCTTTAACATTTTATATCAAAGCCATTTCCAGTATTTTTAAATTTGCAGCTTTCATTAACGCAAAACAGTGCTGCATCTGAGCACCAAACACTGAAAACACGATTTGTTTCAGTTTTTATATTTAAAGCCAACACACCCATCCATTCATGTCTCCATGATTTATTTTGCAGAGAAATCATTTTGAAAAATACCACCCCCCCCCCTAAAAATTCTGCCTATTGCCATCTTGACTAGGGTCAGAGGATTCATGTAGCATTTACTTCCTGGAATTCATCTGCCCTTAGTTTGAGCATGCAGGTGTTCCATCAGAATCGGTGACCCATTAGATTAGGTAACGGACGTGACGTTCCGCCATCTGAATACTTACTGTGCATGCGTAGCAGGTTTGCTAATCTGATAGAGCAGCTGCAGTCAGAAGATGGCAACGGCCATCTTACTACACCCAGCTACATCTTACATTTCACAGTCATTTTACCAATAGCGGGCGACCAATAGTGAGTGGTATAAATAAACATAGTATATTCAGATCTGCCATGCTGTTCTCATGTTACATTTTCAAAGCATAAAAGTTTAAAAAGGTAGCCACTTCCTTTTTACCCTTGTTGGGTAAAAAGCCTAGGCTTATGACCTCATGAACAGCTCTCTCTCTCCTGTGAGAGTTTGCCAGGAAAAGATAGGGGTTGAGTAAGAAGAGGGCCAATGAGAGCTGCAGAGCTGGGTGTGTGTGTGTGTGTGTGTGTGTGTGTGTGTGTGTATAAATCCAGGAAGTGAACAGGCAGCAGCTTCAGTTGCCCACAGTTAAAATGGTTGCAGCCAGACTCGGAGGGAGATTTCTGCAGCATATTTGGCAAGTAAAGACTTACAGTATACATAAAATATGCAAAATGGTTGGAGGGAAGCTTCGGAATGGCAAAGATGTTTTTATTACAAATTATGTAAGCGGATTGTGGTTCCTCTTTAAACTTAAATACGCTGCTCATAGTATTAGCAAAATTTCCATTCGGCGCACCAGACATGAATACAGGAGATGGTCAGAGAGATACAAGAGATCAATGCAGCCTCAACAGTGCCCGCCAGATGTAGCCTCAACAGTGCCCGGATCAGAGCAGCGATCTTCTGCTGTCAGAAGATCAGAGCTGGATTTGAATTTCCTGGGCCGGGCGACCGCAGTAACAATGTCCAGCCTCCTGTGATACATGTCACTCTGATTCAATTTCCTGGCACATCAGTGTGCTCTGCGCGAGGAAGAGGGAGGGGAGGGGGGGGACTGACTGACCCCCAATGCCCCCTCTACTCTGGGCATTGGGGGTGCACGACTACTGCTAGCCCTCTCCCTCTACTCTGGGATTGGGGGTGCACAACTACCACTAGCTAGGATACAGGTTATGGTCACAAGCCCATGCTTCTGGGTCAGCATGAACCCCAGAAAACTATTTACAAGTTAAAATTTCCATAAGTGTCCCCTGCATTCGTGTCAATGTAAGTAACAAAAGCCATACAGAATTGATGTAATGCTTTAACAAATGTGACGGAAATTTGCTGGAGTGCGTCAGTCCCATGTCAGAATGAATTGGAAAGCAGAAATAAATAGATTTTAGGCGTCTGACTTCAGTCTGCTCCTACGCGGTAATAAGGAGGGATTGTAGGGAGTTGGCAGCACTTGGGACCGAAACAGATCGGATTATGTCAGACACAAATCTTTTATCAAGCTCAATTCACTGCCGTTTGACTCGGCAACGATGTGCAATATCAGTGGGTTGGAATTGTTTAACTGCTGTGGGTGGAAGTTTATACCGAATCGTAAAATTGTAAATTGCACCCAGAAGTGACAGTTACACATTAAACACAGTTCTGTTGGAAACTGAAGATATTCATTTAAAAAGAAGAAATGCTGAAATGACTATTCATAGCCAGTTGTCAATTATAAACCTTTTATTTATTTTTTATTTTTTTATAAAGGCGGTTGTTAATATGCCAGTAGACTGCCTGAAAACCTTCAATATTGGTAGGCGCCCGCCCTCCTCCATCGGATAAAGCCAAGTAACCGCACCAACTACAAGCATATGATACAGCAAGCGCACAGCTGCGTCTCCAAAGAGATTGAAGGCTTGTACTACTGGCAAGTGCAACTTGCTTACATGTGCATTCACAGCCTGCATTTGAGATCATTTTAAAAACGCATACAAGATCCTCCAGAGCTCGATGACCTGCAGTCAACACTTACATTATTAGTCGGGCTAAAAAAATAAAAAAAAAGAAGACCATCTAGGTTTAACTAATAAAAAAATAAAAAAAACACACCATACAATCCTGTACCCACAGTTGATCCAGAGGAAGGCAAGAAAAAAAAAAAAAAAAAAGTAAAGCATGATTTAATTTGCTCCAGCAGGGAACCCCCCCTCTCAGATAAACAGATATTCCCTGTATCAACTTTACCTAAAAAATGTTACTATCCAGTTAAGTTTTGAACCTTAACCACTTCAATGCCGGGCACTTGGACGCCTTCCTGCCCAGGACAACTTTGAGCTTTCAGCGCTGTCGCACTTTGAATGACAATTGCGCGGTCATGCTACACTGTACCCAAACTAAATTGTTTTTATTTTGTTCCCACAAATAGAGCTTTCTTTTGGTGGTATTTGATCACCTCTGTGGTTTTTATTTTTTGCTAAATTAAAAAAAAGGCCGAACATTCTGGGAAAAAATAAAAATAAAATAAAGCTTTGGTTTTGTTTCTGTTATAAAATTTTATAAATACGTTTTCTCTTTCACTGATGGGCACTGATAAGGTGGCACTGATGAGGTGGCACCAATGAGCAGGCACTGATATGCAGCACTGATGGGTGGCACTGATATGCAGCACTGATGGGCATCGATAGGCAGCACTGGTGGGCACTCATGGCTGGCACAGGTGGACACTGAAAAGATGAGTATTTATTGGAGGCACTGATAGGCGGCACGGCTAGGCACTGATACATGGCATTGATATGAGGCACGGATGGGCATCCCTGGTGGCACTGGCAGGCATTGTCAGTGGGCACCAATTGGAAGCTGCCTGGGCATTGATTGGCAGCTGCCTGGGCACAGATGTGCATTTCCCTGGGAGTCTGGGGGGGGGGGGGGGGGTATACCTGTTGGTCCAGCGTGGTGGTATTCCTGGTGGTCCTGGGATCCATGGGGGGGCTGCGCTGATAAACAATCAGCACAGACGCCCCCCCCCCCCCCCCCCCGTCAAGGAGAGACGCTGACTCTACTGGCAGACGCAAGTGAGGAAAAGCCAATCACTGACTCTTCCTATTTACATCGTGATCAGCCATGATTGGACACGGTTGATCATGTGGTAAAGAGTCTCTCTCAGAGATCAGTGTTGCGGGGTGACACCCTGCAACAATGATCGCTGCGATGCATGCCCCCAGGGGCGCTCAGCAGCTTAAATATCCTGAAGACGTCATATGACGCCCAGTCAGGATATTGAAACCACTTTGCCGCCGTCATTCTGCTATATGGCGGATGGCAAGTGGTTAAGGAAAGAATCTAATGAGTTGGCCAGAACCACCTCTGGAGGGGGGGGGAATTCGACATTTCCACAGCTCTTACTGTGAAAAAAAGCTTTCCATATTTGGAAATAAAATCTCTTTTCCTCTAGACTTAAAGAGTGACCTCTTGTCCTCTGTTGACCGTAAAATGAATAACGCGACACCAAGTTCACTATATGGACCCCTCATATATTTGTACATGTTGATCATATCCCCCCTCTTCTCAAAAGAGAATAAATGCAGTTCCTCTAATCTTTCCCCATAGCTGAGCTCCTCCATGCCTCTCATCAATTTGGATGCTCTTCTCTGCACTTTCTCCAGTTCCCCGATATCCTTTTTTGAGAACTGGTGCCCAAAACTGAACAGCATATTCCAGGTGAAGTCTTACTAATATGTACAGGGGCAAAAGGATGTCTCTCTCTACAGTCTATACCTCTCTTAATACAAAGGACTTTGCTTACTTTGGAAACCGCAGTTTGGCATTGCATGCCATTAAGCCTTATGATCTACCAAAACCCCCAGATTCTTCTCCACCATGGATTCCCCCAGTTGTACTCCCCCTAGTATATATGATGCATGCATGTTCTTAGCCCCTAAGTGCCTAACTTTACATTTATCAACATTAAAACTTTATCTGCCACACAGTTGACCAATTAACCTATTGCCGCCCGCCCACTGTCAAACGACGGCGGGGCAGTGCAGCTCTTGTTCTGCGACGCCATCATATGCCATCGCCCCAGAACGGAGCGCGCAGCGCACCGATCATTGCTGTGACGCGGTGCTAAGACTGTAAAGAGCGGCATTCGCGGCTCTTTAACCATGTGATTGGCTGAGTCCAATCACAGCCAGTCACATGTAAAACACAAATATACTTTTCGTTTGGTAAAGTTAAATATTTTTGGCCCAGAATTTTTAAAACCCAGCACAGAGAGTCTAACAAGAATAACATTTTCTAACACAAATAACACTTTCTTCCACATAAGGTACACTCTGGAAAAATAAACAAGGTATTTTCTAGGCGATATTAAGAAGTTTCTTCACACCTTTATGAGGTTACACATAAGACAGTCTACTAACACCCGACAGAGGGTCCAACACAGCACTTTGGTTTATAACACCCGAAATAAAACCTATTTAATAAAAAAAATTATCTATTTTTATTTTCACTTTAATTTCTACTTATTACAAGGATATAATATCCTGATAGTGGAATTTGTCCTAGCACACATTTTTCTTCAGTAAATCAGTGTGTGTGTGTGTATGTATATGTGTGTGTATGTATGTATGTATGTATGTATGTATGTATGTATGTATGTATGTATGTATGTATGTATGTGTGTGTGTGTGTGTGTGTGTGTGTGTGTGTGTGTGTGTGTGTGTGTATATATATATATATATTATACACACACACACACACACACACACACACACACACACACACACACAAAGATAGAGATACAGTGGCTTGCAAAAGTATTCGGCCCCCTTGAACTTTTCAACCTTTTGCCACATTTCAGGCTTCAAACATAAAGATATTAAATTTTTATTTTTTGTGAAGAATCACCAACAAGTGGGACACAATTGTGAAGTGGAACGAAATCTATTGGATATTTTAAACTTTTTTAGCAAATAAAAAACTGAAAAGTGGTGCGTGCAAAATTATTCGGCCCCTTTACTTTCAGTGCAGCAAACTCACTCCAGAAGTTCAGCGAGGATTTCTGAATGATCCAATGTTGTCCTAAATGACTGATGGTGATAAATAGAATCCACCTGTCTGTAATCAATTCTCTGTATAAATGCACCTGCTCTGTGATAGTCTCAGGGTTCTGTTGAAAGCGCAGAGAGTATCATAAAGACCAAGGAACACACCAGGCAGGTCCGTAATACTGTTGTGGAGAAGATTAAAGCTGGATTTGGATACAAAAAGATTTCCCAAGCTTTAAACATCCCAAGGAGCACTGTGCAAGCGATCATTTTGAAATGGAAGGAGTATCAGACCACTGCAAATCTACCAAGACCTGGCCGTCCCTCTAAACTTTCAGCTCAGACAAGGAGAAGACTGATCAGAGATGCAGCCAAGAGGCCCATAATCACTCTGGATGAACTGCAGAGAACTACAGCTGAGGTGGGAGAGTCTGTCCATAGGACAACAATCAGTCGTACACTGCACAAATCTGGCCTTTATGGAAGAGTGGCAAGAAGAAAGCCATTTCTCAAAGATATCCATAAAAAGTCTTGTCTAAAGTTTGCCACAAGCCACCTGGGAGACACACCAAACATGTGGAAGAAGGTGCTCTGGTCAGATGAAACCAAAATCGAACTTTTTGCCCACAATGCAAAACAATATGTTTAGCGTAAAAGCAACACAGCTCATCACCCTCAACACACCATCCCCACTGTCAAACATGGTGGTGGCAGCATCATGGTTTGCGCCTGCTTTTCTTCAGCAGGGACAGGGAAGATGGTTAAAATTGAGGGAAAGATGGATGCAGCCAAATACAGGACCATTCTGGATGAAAACCTGTTGGAGTCTGCAAAAGACCTGAAACTGGGACGGAGATTTTTCTTCCAACAAGACAATGATCCCAAACATACAGCAAAATCTACAAAGGAATGGTTCACAAATAAACGTATCCAGGTGTTAGAATGGCCAAGTCAAAGTCCAGACCTGAATCCAATCGAGAATCTGTGGAAAGAGCTGAAAACTGCTGTTCACAAACGCTCTCCATCCAACCTCACTGAGCTTGAGCTGTTTTGCAAGGAAGAATGGGCAAGAATTTCAGTCTCTCGATGTGCAAAACTGATAGAGACATACCCCAAGCGACTTGCAGCTGTAATCGCAGCAAAAGGTGGCTCTACAAAGTATTAACGCAAGGGGGCCGAATAATTTTGCACGCCCCACTTTTCATTTTTTTATTAGTTAAAAAAGTTTCAAAAATCCAATAGATTTCGTTCCACTTCACAATTGTGTCCCACTTGTTGGTGATTCTTCACAAAAAATAAAAATGTTATATCTTTATGTTTGAAGCCTGAAATGTGGCAAAAGGTTGAAAAGTTCAAGGGGGCCGAATACTTTCGCAAGGCACTGTGTGTGTGTGTGTGTGTGTGTGTGTGTGTGTGTGTGTGTGTGTGTGTGTATTATGCATAAACACACAATAATAAAAACCGTGATCAATAATGTGCAAAAAAGCAAAATAGGAGTGAAAACGGGCTAAGTACAATAGATAGTACTTAAAGAGGAAGTAAACCCTTCCAAACAACTTGGACCTATAGGTAAGCCTAGATTAAGGCTTACCTGTAGGTCCAAGCAATATCTCCTAAACCTATATGGTTTAGGAGATATTTGCCCGAAAATGGGCACCGCTGTCTACGGCGCATGCGCCGTAGACAGCGGCGCGCATGCGCACTAAATGGGGCAAATCCAAGAATGGATTTGCCAAATTTGTCGACTCCCGTGCGCATGCGCGGGAGTGACGTCATCGCGGCTTCGCCGTATGACAGTGGCGGAGCTGCGAGGCGCGACTCCCGTGCGCATGCGCGGGAGTGACGTCATCGCGGTTGCGCCGCTGTGATTCGTCGGAGCTGCGAGACGCCACAAGCAACATGGATGCGGCGGACTATAGGGATCAGCGGCGACTTCGCTGGCTCCTGTGTCAGGTAAGTGACACATAATGAGCTACTATGCGATGCATAGTAGTCCATTATGCTTTACCTTTGCAGGGAAAAAAAGAGGAAGTAAACCCATCAGGGTTTACTTCCTCTTTAACAGCTAGCATAAATACTAGGGCTGAAACAACTAATCGATTATGAAATTATTCGATTACCATTTTCATAATCGATTAATTGGCCAGTAACATAATAGGGTTAAAAAAAAAAAAAAAAACTAAAAGTTAGCCCTTTATAGTACAAAAAGAGCAAATAATCGATACTGTAAATATTATTTTCACTGTTCTACAGTAAAAAAAAATGAACCCCTTACATTAGTGATTATCTGCTTTTTTTCTACTATAAAGGGCTAATTTTAGTTTTTTTTAACCCCATTATGTAAATGTCTTGGTTCACATCTATGTGTTTTTTGGTGCTTTTTCCAGAAATTTACTACAGTTCATTTACATGGTTTCCTATGGGACACGTTCACATCTGAAAGGGTCAGGGACTTTTAAATGCAAAACGCTTCTTTATTGGTTCAATATACTTCAATGGAGAAGCTGCAGAAAAGCATGTAATGCTTTTTTGCAGCAATTTGTGTTTTTTAATGTGCCCCAAAAAAAATGCAAAAATACAAATTGCAGTAAAATCACGTGCGCAAAAATCAAAAAACGCACAGCAAAAAGTACTGCAGAAACAGATCAAAAGAAAACTGTATAGGTGTGCACCAAGCCTTATGCTGGTCACACAGATCAATTTTCAGGTGAGAATATTCATACAAAAAAATCTTTGTACATTCGCTGAATGAAAGAATTTTTTTGAAATTTTAACTTGTTTTTAACATTCTGTTTTTAAAATGAATGTCATTTCTGGCCAAAAACCACATCCACTGTCTGAAAATTCCTTTTACTAAGAAGTTTTCTATTTTCAAATTTTCCCATCACTGTGGTTGAAAATGAACGTCAATTTGACCCACTTTTTTTTTTTTTTTTTTAAAGGATATTAACCAGATTAATCGAAACAATAATCGGCCAACTAATCAATTATGAAAATAATAGTTAGTTGCAGCCCTAATAAATACAATGAAAAAAAATAAAATAAAAATTGGCATAAATATAGCAATGAAGCTTCGGAATGTGCAACAAAACAAATTAAGGTGCAAGCGGTCAAAATAAAGTGTCTGAAAGTCCTTTACAACTCATAAACCAATAATAATCACACCATAAATAAGGTGAAGCTTCAGAATGTCCAAATGTGCAAAGGTGCAACAAGTGGTATAGATTCCACTTAGTATTAAGAAAGAATTGGAGTCAAAATGGGCTAAGTGGAATCTATACCACTTGTTGCACCTTTGCACATTTGGGCATTCTGAAGCTTCGCCTTATTTATGGTGTGATTATTATTGATTTAGGAGTTGTAAAGGACTTTCAGGCACTTTATGTTGATCGCTTGCACCTTAATTTGTTTATTTGCACCATGTTGCACATTTGGACATTTCCAAAGCTTCATTGCTATATTTATGCCCAAAAATTTTTAGTTTTTTTAGTCCGTTGTATTTATGCTAGCTGTTAAGTACTCTTCATCTATTGCACATTATTGATCACGGATTTTATTATTTTACCTATATATTTTTGTTTTGTCCCATATCCGTGTGCATGTTGTAAGTGGGTATTTATATTATCACAGTTCACATTTGAGTGCAACACCTTCACTTGATTGTTTTTGCAAATACTAGAACTCCATGGCTGGCACACAGTCATGGCACATTCCCATTGACGTCATGCAGTACCGCCTGTCAAAAACGTGACACTCCACGTTTGCCACACCACAAAGCAAAAATATGACCTCTGAACAAAGGCAAGCAGCAGCACTGTTATTTCCAATGTTTTTACCGCCCTTTTGCTATCTTTTTAAACTAAGCCTAATGCCGCGTACACACGATCGGAATTCCGGCCAGAAAAAGACAGATGAGAGCTTTTCATCAGAAAATGCGACCGTGTGTATGCTCCATCGGGATTTAGCTGTTCGAATTTCCGCCAGGCAAAAATCGATAGCATGTTCTCAATTTTCCCGACAGAAAAAATTTCTATCGGAAATTCCGAACGTGTGTATGCAATTCCGACATGCCAAAAATCACGCATGCTCAGATTAAATTACGAGACAGAAGCTATTGGCTATTGAACTTCCTTTTTCCAAGTCCCGTCGTACGTGTTGTACGTCACCGCATTATAAACAATCGGAATTTGGCGTGACCGTGTGTAGGCAAGACAGCTTGAGCCAAATTCCGTTGGAATTCCGCCGGGAAAACCATCAGAGCTTTTTCAGACGAGAATTCCGATCGTGTGTACGCGGCATGACAGTATATTTTACATTCTGAATTATCAGGAGGATAATGGGCAGTGAAGCCGCAAGGCTCCACTGCTTGTTTCCCTTAGTTGGAATGGCAGTGCCGGGACCCGAGAGCTGAGGGATGGTTGGCCTCGGGCGGCGGACATCGCGGGCACCCAGGACAGGTAAGTGTGCTTATTAAAAGTCAGCAGCTACAGTATTTGTAGCTGCTGACTTAATTTTTTTGCCCCCGGCTGGCTCTCCCCTTTAAATTCTGAAACACCCTCTAGCCAGAAACAAAAACTTGGGTTATTCCAGGTAAGGAGACGCTTCAACAAAAGCCAGTATCTATTGGGATTGGAGCATAGCGCTGCAAATCGGATTGGTGTGGGAGTTAGAACATCACTGCCCTCTTCAGCAGGGGCACAGGAGGAGATTTATGGAAAATAAGGTGTCTGAAGCTGCGGGTGGCAGGGATTAAGAAAGTGTATAACAAATAGGTGCCTCACCCAAATGAAATGCTTTAGCCATTATAAGCGGTATGACCGGTTCTCTTCCATTAGAGATATTTTGCAAGAGGGAAATTATATATCAAGTCATTACTAACAAAAATATCCCTAAAAATAATTAGGCGACGCACCAACTAGAATTCTGCCACCATGTTTTATTCCTGTGAGCCTCTCCTCTTCCATGGCATTCATTCCCTTGGCCAACAAAACTCGTGCTATCTGCAGGATTTCGATGGAGAATGATAACTCGCCTCCTCGGGGGAAATCGGATGTTGGGAAGTGGTTAATTTCTGTGAATTAGATGAAACTCTCCAGTTATTAAGCAGCACTTAATGCCAGCATGACCTGAATATCTCAATGAGATTAGCAAGCTCCCAGTCTTAGATGTTCCTGGCAGAGGCTGAAGGCAAAAATTACTGGATGAGGTTCATCAAAGGCCCACAGTTTAAAGAAAAGCACAAATAAAAAATAAAAAATAATAATAATAATAATAATAATAATAATAATAATAATAATAAATCATGTGCAAGGGATATGGGGCACCGAGTACATATCCGGTAAAAACTAGGAGTACCAAGCTTAAAGTGTGTAGACATGTCACTGGAGAAGTGATCGAGGGGGTGTACATCTCACCTAGGTTGCTACACAGTGTGAGATGGTAAATCCAGGATGGATCAGTTTCTCAGCAGCGATATGCTGCTGAGTTGTTATTTAATTTTGCCGGGCCTGGGTTTATATGGAATGGCAGGTAGGTTTGGTAGAGGGACCTGTCATTCCACATCCCCCGATCCAGTTCTGGGTTTGGGATCAGGTGAGCTTTGATCCTAATTAGCCTGGGAAGCTAAAGGCTCTGTAGGGTCTGCAGGTGATTGCTTGTCAGCCAGGGAATGAACAATCTGTGTGTTGAAGGAAGCTGCAAGCACAGCCACTGCTGGAGCTAAAACTCACCCTGCGATATCCAGGCGAAAGACGCTGTGTTTGTAAGTGTCAGATAGGTGAGCAGAACCTGTTAGTAAGCGCCCAGCCGGGCTAGGACTTTTATTTTTGTTGTACTTAGAAAGCACGGTGTTGCTGTATATTTTGTTTGCTGGACTGTTTGTACCACGAATAAACGCCAAGATCTGCTTTATCAAATTCCAAGTCTGCTGTGAACTGTGTCCAAACACACCCTACCCCGGGAAGATCCCTTACAATTGGTGGAGAATGCGGGCAACGCGGTTGCTAGGGGCAACGGTGTGGACAGACTTGGCTACAGCTGCTGATGTCCTGGGTGAAAGCTGCAACTACACTCCAAAAACAGTCCAGCAACATGGAGGAGATGCTGAAGCAGTTTATGCAAGTGAGTTTGCAACAACAGCAGGCTCAGACAGAGGCCAATAGACGACATGAACAGTCCATGGCTGAACAACAGCAGATGATGGCTGCACAACAGCAGGCTCAGATAGAGGCCAATAGACGACATGAACAGTCCATGGCTGCACAACAACAACTTATTGAGCACCTGATAGCAAATCGAGAGGCGCCTGTGGTGATGGGAGCCGCTCCAGAGATTTTTTCTGGGAGAAGGACTGTGCAGAAAGCGCTGCAAAAGATGACTGCTGAGGACGATGTTGAGGCCTATCTAACAGTATTTGAGCGCGTGGCTGAGCGAGAGAAGTTACCAGCCGCTGAGTGGGCAGAGGTAATTGCGCCCTATTTAACAGGTGAACCTCAAAAGGCCTACTATGACCTCAGTGAGCAAGAGGTTAAGGACTATACTCGGCTAAAAGAGGAGATACTTGCCCGACTAGGAGTTACTACTGCAGTCCGTGCCCGGAGGGTACGCAACTGGAGCTACAGTCTGGACAAATCAGCGAGGTCCCAGATGTATGACCTAATCCATTTGGCAAGAAAGTGGTTGGAGCCAGACACTTCTACTCCTGCACAAATCCTAGAGAAGGTCGTGATGGATCGCTACCTCCGAGCCCTTCCTACTGACTTGCAACGCTGGGTGGGACAAGGTGATCCTAAGAATGCAAACGAACTTGTCAACCTTGTGGAGAGGTTCCAGGCGACTGAGGACTACCTCCGTGATGTTCCTGCAGCATCTTCACCTCCCCGGAGCGCCAGATCTGTGCCGTCAGCTGGTAAGAGACTTCCATCTATTGGGGGAGTGTGGAGGGGTGCTGATGGGGGGAAAAGGGCTCAAGTGGTGTCTCAGGGACAAAAGATTGGTGATGGTCCCGGGTGGCTAAGGGGCTCTGAAAAGGACTCCTTGCCAAAGAGACCAGGCCCTATCCAGTGTTGGAGATGCCATGAGGCGGGACACGTGTCGGCCCATTGCCCTCTTACCTCTGAACCCATGGAATGTGACGCTAGCCGGCGTCAGTCGCTATTTGCGGAACCATCTTGTGCTGCAGTTCCTGGACTAGAGACTGAACCGCAAATCTGCGATATTACAATCAATGACTTTCCTGTTAAAGCGTTAATGGACTCAGGAAGCCTTGTAACCTTGGTGCATGCTAGCCTGGTGACTGGGGACTTAGAGTCTAAAAAGCATATGAGTGTTGTGTGCATACATGGTGATACAAAACTGTACCCTATAGTGCTGGCTAAAGTCGGGACTGAACAAGGCACCGTACAATATGAAGTGGGTGTGGTTAAAAACCTCATGCATAATGTAATATTGGGGCGCGATTTTCCATTATTCTGGGCTCTCTGGGAAAAAAGAAAAATCCCCAAAAGGAGTGAGGATACCTCTAAGGGGGTTGCCTTGTCCACTGTGAATGATAAAAGTATGCAGGATGAAAATGATTGTTTTCCTTTACAGGTCCTGGCTGGGGAGGAGGAGGCTCCTCCCACTGAGCAAAATATACTAGACTTAGAGGTGTCTAGAGATAATTTTGGGGCTGTACAATTACAGGACCCCACTCTCAAAAATGCGAGAGAGCAGGTTGCTGTAATGAATGGGGTACCTCAGGAACCAGATGCTGAAAAAAGATTTCCACATTTTTCGGTGACTAATGATCTTTTCTATAGGGTTAATAAGGTTAAGGATGAGATTGTGGAACAGCTTCTGGTACCTAAGCCGTACCGGCGTCAGGTGCTTGACATGGCACATAACCATGTTCTTGGGGGACACTTGGGGACTGACAAAACGCGAGAGAGGGTTCTCCAGAGGTTTTTTTGGCCGGCCATATATGATGACATTAAAAAATACTGTGAGTCGTGCCCCACATGTCAGGTTAGTGCCCCAGTGTCACATTTTCGCAGTCCTTTGGTTTCGCTCCCTATTATAGAGGTGCCTTTCGAGCGTATTGCCATGGATTTAGTGGGTCCCATTGTAAAGTCAGCTAGAGGACACCAGTATATTTTGGTAGTCCTGGATTATGCGACCCGCTATCCTGAGGCTGTACCCTTAAGAAACACTGCATCTAAAACAATTGCACGTGAGTTGTTTTATATGTTCTCTAGGACTGGGATCCCCAAAGAAATCCTAACTGACCAAGGTACGCCATTTATGTCGAAAGTAATGAAGGAATTATGCAGACTATTTAAAATCTCACACATCCGTACCTCTGTGTACCACCCCCAGACGGACGGATTGGTGGAGAGATTTAATAAAACTTTGAAACATATGTTGAAGAAAGTGGTGGCAAAAGATGGTCGTGACTGGGATCATTTATTACCCTACCTCATGTTTGCTATTAGGGAGGTGCCCCAAGCGTCCACAGGGTTCTCACCATTCGAGTTGGTCTATGGTCATCACCCTAGGGGTCTACTAGACATTGCAAAAGAGACATGGGAGAATGAGTCCACCCCATACAAGAGTGTTATTGAGCATGTAGCACAAATGCAGGACCGTATAGCCACTGTAATGCCCCTGGTAAGGGAACACCTCCAGAGAGCTCAAGAGGCCCAAAGTAGAATTTACAACCGGTCCGCAAGAATCAGGACATTCAACCCAGGCGATAGGGTCCTTATACTAGTCCCCACTGTTGAGAGTAAATTCTTGGCGAAGTGGCAAGGTCCTTATGAAATTGTTGAAAAGATCAGTGAGGTGAACTACAAGGTGCACCAACCAGGTAGAAGGAAGCCTTTCCAAGTTTATCACATAAACTTGATCAAGCCCTGGAAAGACAGGGAATCCTTGGGGGCGACAAATACTGTTAATAATTTGTCACAACCAATCCCTCCAGTCAAGGTAGGTGATACTCTATCAGTGTCACAGAAACAGGAGGCTCAGGAATTTTTACAGAAAAACAAAAACAAGTTCTCTGACCTCCCAGGGCGTACACACCTCATCCATCATCACATTGAAACTGAGCCTAGAAGCAGAGTAAACCTTAAGCCCTATAGGATACCCGAGGCACGTAGGGAAGCCGTATCTGCCGAGGTAAAACGTATGCTTGCTCTGGGGGTAATTGAGGTGTCACAGAGTGAATGGTCCAGCCCAATTGTGCTAATCCCAAAGCCCAATGGAACTTGGAGGTTCTGTAACGATTTCAGAAAGTTGAATGAGATCTCCAAGTTCGATGCGTATCCTATGCCCAGGGTAGATGAGTTGATTGAGAAGTTGGGTAACGCCAGGTACATAACCACCCTCGATCTCACAAAGGGCTATTGGCAGATTCCACTTTCTGACGAGGCTAAAGAGAAAACTGCTTTCTCCACCCCTGATGGGCTATTCCAGTATGTAGTGATGCCGTTCGGGTTACATGGAGCGCCTGCAACTTTCCAGAGGTTGATGGACTTGATTCTGCGACCACATCGTGATTACTCAGCCGCCTACCTCGATGATGTGGTCATTTTTAGCCCTGATTGGGAAAGTCACCTCTGTAAGGTACAGGCCGTGTTGGATGCCATAAGTGATGCAGGGTTGACCATAAATGCCGAGAAGTGTGCTCTAGCCCTAGAAGAGGCCAAATATCTGGGCTACATTGTTGGAAGAGGATTGGTTAGGCCACAGCTAAATAAAATTGAGGCAATACAGAATTGGCCTAGACCCCTGACAAGGAAACAGGTTAGAGCTTTCCTGGGTATTACGGGTTATTACCGTAGATTTGTGCCGAACTTTGCCTCAGTTGCTGCTCCGCTAACTGACTTGACAAAGGGCGGAAAGACAGCAATGGTCACGTGGACCCCAGAGGCCGAGGAGGCTTTTCAAAGCCTTAAGTCTGCCTTGTGCCAACCACCTGTGTTAGTCACCCCCGATTTCAGGCGAGAATTTCTGGTCCAGACAGATGCCTCTAGCACAGGCTTAGGTGCAGTACTCTCACAAGTAGTGAATGGTGAGGAGCATCCGGTGACGTACTTGAGTAGAAAACTAACCCCGGCCGAGAAAAATTATGCCATTGTGGAGCGAGAATGTTTGGCAGTGAAGTGGGCCCTAGAATCTTTAAAGTATTACTTGCTAGGCAGGAAATTCAAGTTGGTGACAGACCATGCCCCCCTAACATGGATGAAGTTAAACAAGGAGAGAAATGCAAGAGTGACTAGATGGTTTCTCTCCCTACAAAACTTTAATTTCACTGTAGAACACAGGCCAGGGAAATTACAGGCAAATGCTGACGCATTGTCAAGGGTAAGTTGTCTGTGGGGACAAAAGGCTCAGCCCTCCGGTCTGAAAAAGAGGGGGGGGATATGTAGACATGTCACTGGAGAAGTGATCGAGGGGGTGTACATCTCACCTAGGTTGCTACACAGTGTGAGATGGTAAATCCAGGATGGATCAGTTTCTCAGCAGCGATATGCTGCTGAGTTGTTATTTAATTTTGCCGGGCCTGGGTTTATATGGAATGGCAGGTAGGTTTGGTAGAGGGACCTGTCATTCCACATCCCCCGATCCAGTTCTGGGTTTGGGATCAGGTGAGCTTGGATCCTAATTAGCCTGGGAAGCTAAAGGCTCTGTAGGGTCTGCAGGTGATTGCTTCTCAGCCAGGGAATGAACAATCTGTGTGTTGAAGGAAGCTGCAAGCACAGCCACTGCTGGAGCTAAAACTCACCCTGCGATATCCAGGCGAAAGACGCTGTGTTTGTAAGTGTCAGATAGGTGAGCAGAACCTGTTAGTAAGCGCCCAGCCGGGCTAGGACTTTTATTTTTGTTGTACTTAGAAAGCACGGTGTTGCTGTATATTTTGTTTGCTGGACTGTTTGTACCACGAATAAACGCCAAGATCTGCTTTATCAAATTCCAAGTCTGCTGTGAACTGTGTCCAAACACACCCTACCCCGGGAAGATCCCTTACAAGTGGTTGTAAACCACTTGTACCTACAGGTAAGCCTATAATAAGGCTTACCTCTAGTTCTTGTAACTATCTCCTAAATATGCACAGTTTATGAGACATTCACTATATATACGCTTTTGCAGACATCAGTGCATGCGCATTGAAGAAATGGCCCGCTAGTGTCCTTTTTTCAGGGCAGTGCCATGACCAGCATCTCCCGGAGCAAACCTGGAACTCCGATGAAAAATGTCGACCGTCTACTCTGTGTGCCTATTTATTTATATAAAGCAAACCCCACCCCATAATCCCCCTCCACCAAATGATTTGGACCAGTGCACAGTCCATAAAAGACACAAATGAGCAAGTTTGGGGTGGAGGAATTTGACTGGCCTGCAGAGTCCTGACCTCAACCCGACAGAATATCTTTGAGATGAATTAGAGAGGAGACTGCGAGCCGGGCCCTCTTGTCCAACATGAGTGCCTGACCTCACAAATGCACTTCTGGAAGAATGGTCAAAACATTCCCATAGACACACTCCAAAACCTTGTAGACAGTCTTCCAAGAAGAGTTGAAGCTGTTATAGCTGCAAAGGGCGGGCCAGGTCAATATTGAATCCTACAGACTAAGACGGGGATGCCATTAAAGTTCATGTGCGTATTAAGGCAGGCGTTCCCAATACTTTTGGTAATATAACGTATGTTGCATATGGTTTTTGTTTATTCATACTTACCTAGGTGGATGCAGCATCAGTACAATGCTGCATCTGTCCCCCAGGGCCTCTACACTGAGAACCAAGCGATTGAACAATGCCAAATCGCTCAGTTCCCACAGCTTCATGAGCAGAGAGCTGTTCACTGTCCATCAGAGCAGCCGGCTCAGGCTCTCAGTAACTCCGTGGTCATGATGACGCGGAGCCTGGACCCACTCTGATGTCAGCAGAGCGCAGCCCACTCTCCGCTGAAAAAGGGTCACATGAGTGCTAAACGAACTGCACTCCGGTCATCCACAGGAGAAGTACAGCCAAACGAGCTGTGGCTGTACTTTTCCTTTAAGGCAACTAATTTATTTTGAATGGTCTGCTAAGCCACAATAGAGCAAAAAGGTGGACATGGAGCATTGTTCTTTCCAAAGCAGCCCACCACAAAGTATGGCAGCATTCATTGTCATGTGTTGTAATGCACTCCCTTCGTTCGGTAGTCATTATCGCTACACATCAAACATGTTTTGGCCCAATAGAAATCTGTCAAAAAGAATTGTGCCTGTCACTGAAGACATCTCCTTTTCAAAGATGCTAGTTCCCTGGTAGACATGGTTTGGCTTCAATGATAACAGTCACTGACCCAGAACAAATTTAGAGATCGGACATGCTGATACTTTTTCAGAAAGCAGATTTTGGGTCTGTAACAAAGTACTGAAGCCAGACATAGTCAGGCAACTAGCATACTCAAAAGGAGACCACCAAAAGCAGTCCCTACTCTTCAGTTTTTGGAAACCTTAAGCACATGTTTAAGAACAATACAATTCACTGAAGAAGGCAACTCCACCAACATGCTTTGTTCTCATTGCAGAGATGGCAGAACCCATTCAGCAGCTAACACGGAATGGGAGAACAGAGGAACGGCAGACGGTTCCCTTCCTACTTCTCAGCTGCAAAGAAAAGGTAAAAACTATTTTGTCATTTGCAAATATTTTACTGAACAGAGCTATGTAGTAATAAGAAATGAAGAAATCAACAAGGGTTTGAAGTTGCAAACTGTGGTGAGGTGGGGGGGGATGTTCTTTATTGCTGGCCACTTGTAGGGTTAAAAAGGCACGTTAAATCACCAACAAAGATCAAGGTAAGAAACAGCCAAAAATAGAAATGGAACCTACACAGAAAGGCTGGCTCTTCCATCCCAAACCATTCCATCAGAGTCTGACAATATGGCATCTGTGAGCTCACCCTTTTAGGAAAGGCGCCTGGGTCATCCATTCTGTCCAATTATTGGCTTTTTTGAGTTACCGGTCTGTGAGCAAAGTCTATGCATGGCTTGGCAGACATTTCTTATTCCCGATAGTGAACCGTCAAGGTTTTGGGCCAAAAGTTCCCGATTTGTGAGCTCAGGGATTTGTCACGAACCCTTGGTGGCAGTGAACCCAAAACCTTAACCCTAGTAGGAATTTCCTACTAGGGTTAAGGTTCGGGAACCTATTAAAGGTTTGTAGATGTAGATACTCTTTCTTTTAAAGTGGTTCTAAACCCACAAACATTAGAATCAGTCTGTATATGGAGTAAACCATGCTCGTTATACTCCCTGTGGAACCCAAGGCGTGTGCCAAAAGGCTGATTGATCCCGTCTTCTCTGACCCTCCCCTTTTACTGTCCCCAAACTTTCTGCTAATAGTACAGGGCCTTGGGGGAAACCTTGCACATGCTCAGTCTGGTGTGTATTTCTAGTTTTTTTTTTTGGGGGGGTCCCCACAATCAACACTGTCCAGACAGTCATGCGGCCTCATAGGACAGTCAGAGGAACATGATTAAAGCTTTGCCTACAAGCTTTAAAGTGATTGTTATTTAAAAAGAAAAAAAAAAACAACCATTTACAAACATATCATACTTGTCTGCCCTGTGTAAAGGTTTTGCACACAGTGGCCCCGATCCTCCTTGTGGGTCCCGATTTCTAGGGGGGCCCCAGTGTGGGCATGCAATAACACAGACAGACTGCACCCCATGTCACTGGATTTGAATGACAGCAGCGGGAGCTATAGTTATTCATAGTCCATATAACTGGGTGCATGGCAAGGGTGCGTCCTTTACCTGCACACTTAATACTAAAGGCGGTGCCCACCCTCCTCATCTCAAAGTTGGAAGAGATGCATTTTACAGTCCACGGTTGTCACAACCAGCCTTGAGAAATACCATGTGGCCATTACATGGAGTGCATGTATATAGATAGGAACTGGTTGCAAAGAGGGCTGTAAGAGATCAGCAGTACTGCGATGCAACAAATAATGTAAATGAGTTTGTAATGGGCCAACTCTCCAAGTACCAATCCTGAGAAGTTCTACTGAGCGAATTCCCAAATATGTTGGGCTTAGCCGGGAATCACAGACCTGGAACGGACACGTGCCTGGCTACCGATCCATGTGGCTTCTCCTAATCGAGAAGACATTCTGAGTGCGGAAGAATATTGTCTAAATATGTAACCCTCTTTCCATCTAGCAAAACAGAAGTGACAAAAAAACCTGCAGCTAGTTGTGTACTTAGCAAACCGAAGATGTGTCCCCAGCTGTGTGCTTCTGCAGGCGCGTGTTCTGTAAAGCAGACCGTGCCTTGAATTTGCTGCTTTAAATCAAAGCCTGCCACAAACACAGAGAAACCACAAGCGAGTCACATGTTAGCAGGTCCGTATGTACTCTTCCAATCTGTGATAATCTGATTTTCTGCTCAGTCTAATCCCTTGCGGAGTGCTTGCCGTGTTTCCCCAAGTACAGCAGCCCACAAATCAGACACTAGTAATATCTAGCTTTAAAAAGAATCTACCATTTTAAAGAACTCCTACTTTACCATCTCTTTTGTGCGTGTTTATTGTATACGGTATATAAAAAGATTAGAGCATTTTTCATAGTTAAATGCCTGCTGATATAAGAAAGGCTGTTTCAGCAAATCGCTCTCCATGGCCGATTAATGATCTGCCCCCAAATGTCCTCATTTTATTATTTTAATTATAAGAATTTCCTCCTCTACTTCCTCTTTTAGCCCTTGTACACACGGTCGGATATTACGACGGAAAATGTCCGATCGTACCGTGTTGTCGCATAATCCGACCGTATGTGGGCTTCATCTGACTTTTTCCGTCAGAACCTCCGACCAACAAACGTTTGAGAGCTGGATATAACATCTTCTGACAACATGATCTGATAGGACTTTGTCCGATCGTTTGTAGAGAATTCCGATCGGACAAAGTGCCACGCATGCTCAGATCAAATTCCTAGACCAAAGCTATTGGCTACTAGCGTGAACGTAGTCCCGTCGTAACTAAAAAACTTCATCACGTTACGAACGATCGGATTTTCCGACAACTTTGTCCGACCGTGTGTATGCAACACCAGTTTCAGACAAAATCCGACCGTGTGTACAAGGGCTTAGACCTCATTAGTATTTTTAAATGTAATAAATGCACCAAGATGATTTGAACATTAAAAAACATTAATTGCAATACATTCACAACCTCTTTAACCATTTCAGCCCCAGGAGGATTTACCCCCCTTCCTGACCAGGCCATTTTTTTTTTATTTTTTTTTACGATACAGCACTGCATAGCTTTAACTGACAATTGCGCAAAATGAAAAAAATAAAAAAATAAACACGCATACTCCTCTCAATGCTGCAGCTGTCCCCCACCTAGCTCTAAAGCCGGCACACACGGGCCAAGCCATTTAGCCCAGGTGTACAGCAGCCTGTCCAGCTTCTGTCGCATGGGTATGCTGGAAAACCAGCATCCGATCAGCACTGGCAGCCAGTGGCTGACGGGAGGGGAAAACCCCCATCAGAACACAACAGCTCAGTGGGAAGATGGCTGTACTAACATGGCAAGCCCACTGGGTTGAACAAACAAAAAACGTGCCATTGTGTACTCTGCTCAAGCCTGAGAATGAGTGATCACATGACCGTTAGTCTGCTCTACGATGATCACTGAGCAGTCTATCAGTCAGCGCTCTCCACTGCTCACTGGAGCACCGGGCTGGCAAGGGCACGGGTGCAGCTGGCTTCGCTGGCTCAGCCGCGTGCCGAGAGCCAGACCCAGCTGTCAAATCGGGCAGCTGTAAGGATCCTGACAATATGGTCGGGATCCTTACAGAGCCTGGAGCAGCTCTGACATCAGCCGATTCTAGGTTTTAGGAGAGCACAAGTGCACTGCTGCTGTGACCCACAGGTGAACTATGGTCAAAAAAAGCTTTAGCCATACTTAAAGTACATGGCAAGTACAGAAAAATACCCACTAAACTGCCAGAAACCGCTCCCAGTTCCTGCTGTGGGCTGACAACATGCAGGTATTTTTTTTTTACACATTTTCTTTTTTTTTGTTAACTCAAACCCTCCCTCGAGCCCAAACATGTATTTTTTAACCACTTCAGCCCCGGAAGAATTTACACCCTTCCAGACCAGAGCACTTTTTGCGATTGGGCACTGCGTCACTTTAGCGGACAATTGCGCAGTCGTGCGACGTGGCTCCCAAACAAAAATTACGTCATTGTTTTCCCCACAAATAGAGCTCTCTCTTTTTGGTGGTATTTGATCACCTCTGTGGTTTTTATTTTTTGTACTATAAACAAAAAAAATTGTGACAATTTTGAAAAACAAAAAAATTGTGACAATTTTGAAAAACAAAAAAACACTTACTTTGCTATAATACCCCCAAAAATATATAAAAAGTCAATTTTTTTCCTCAGTTTAGGCATTTTCTAAATTTTTTGGTAAAAAAAAAAAAAAAAAAATTACAGGTACGTTAATTGCCCTTCTGCCACAGTATATCTGCGAGAGGTGGTCGGGAAGCAGTTAAAATTCCAAGTAGACAATGTCGTTTTTACTGTTCGAATCTATTTTTTTCCCCCTTCAAAATCGATTTTTTTTTTCTTGCTCAGTGTGGAGAAATACTGTATGAGAAAAGGCAATATGGAACAGCCAAATGGGCCTGCATTAAGATGAAGGAGGAGAAATATGAACAAAGTATCTGCATGGGGTTCATGAAGCTTATGAAATACATCTGTGAGCAGAATTCTTCAGGTAAGAGATGTCTCACGGTCCAAGCTGGACCAATGTATGTTCCATACCCTTGGGATCCCCCTGGAAGCATCGCTGTACAGTAAAACCTTGGATTTTGGGGCATAATTCGATCCAGAAACATGCTTATAATCCAAAGCACTTGTATAATCAAAGAAAATTTCCCAATAAAAAATCATGGAAACTCAAATGATGCGTTCCACAACCATTTATAGGTCCTTCAGTTTATAGTCCATATAAAAAGATTATAGCAATGCGATAGGTTGTATAACCATAAAATGTCCATCTACAAATGGAAGCCTCCACAATGGGATTAGAAGCAAAATCCAGCAGGAGCTCCAGAGTATAAAAGAGAAGAGAGGGCGCCTCTAAAGTGTAGCAAAAGGTTGCTAAACGTTGTACCTTCATTAAATATAACCAGTTTTTCTGCTGATTTTTTTCCCTCAGGTTTACCAAAACCATGTAGTGAAGGGCCTGTCTGATTGCATACAAATTGAATCTCCTAAGGTTTGACCTCATATTAGATGGTTTTGGTAAATCTGAAGGAAAAAAAAAAAAAAAAAAACGGCAGAAAAACTCCATAATGCACGGAAAGTTCTCGGGCGGTGGCGTCACAATCAACACCTCATTACAAGAGCACTGCATTTACTGAGAAGATGGAAAGTAAAGTACTGTTGAGTCTACTACACACGGGCCGAATGTCAGGTAGCATAGGGCGGTTCAATAGAAAACGGCCAACATTCGGCTCGTTCTGTCAAAGGGGCATAACCGAAAAAGGTCTGCCGACCGACTCCCGATCAGCGCCGTCAGGCAAGGGCTGAGAAAACGCTGATCAGAGTGTTCTGGTGGGGGTGCTGCCCCTTTAAATCCACCTCTAAATATATGAGTGCAACAAACCAAAACCACAAAATAAAACATATATTGTCCAAATACGATGAATAACTGACCAATATTATCCCTGCAATATTGTGCTGGTGCAAAAACAAAAATTGGTGTGGTCTTTTTCAATCACTGATGCGCAACTGCTTTTCTATATCTGGTGCAAAAGCCGCAGTGCCGTGCTCCCCTCTGGTGTTGCCACGACCGCGCAATTGTCAGTTAAAGTCAAAGTCAGTTAAATTGTCGCAATTGTCAGTTAAAGTGACGCAGTGCCAAAATAGCAAAAAGTGCTCTGGTCAGGAAGGGGGTAAATCCTTCCAGGGCTGAAGTGGTTAAAGAGGAAGTAAACCCTGATGGACTTAGAATAAAAAGATCACAATTCTCGTGACGTAACAGCTTTCCCATTATACAAAAGAATTGGGTTAACTTAACGCTTTATTTTTCAAATTCATTAAAAGTATTTTTTAACCCAAAAAAATTGCACTTGAAAGACCGCTGTGCATATACACGGACAAAATATTGCAAAAACCGCCATTTTATTCTCTAGGGTCTCTGCTAAAAATTATATATCTTAGGCTTAGTCATTAAGTGGTTAAACTGACCTCATTTACAGACCCAAGTCATTCCTTTGACAACTCTGGCAGAGAACGGCTCTGCACTTGTTACATAGAATCGTGGAAATGCTGGATTAAGATCGTGAAGGGGGTTTGAATCGAGATTGTGATTTTTTTTTTAAATAATTAATCTTGCAGCTCTATTAAGGGGTTGATTAACTAAAAGGCAAATATACTGTGCACTTGCTCCAGAGCTAAATAAATTAGGGGGGGGATGGAATAACACTTTGCAATGAATACCCAATCACATTAAACATGTATAGGTCAAATTGATCCAGGGAATCAGGAAGGAATTTTTCCCCTGGATCATGGTTTGCTGGGTTTTTTCACCTTCCTCTGGTTCAACTGTGGGTATAGGATTGTGCATATGGAATTGTATGATTTTCATTTATTTTTTTTCTCTTATTGGTTGAACTAGATAGACCTGTGTCTTTTCAACCTGAACAACCATGTAAAATGAAAAAAAAAATAGGATTTTTTGACTCACCGTAAAATCCTTTTCTCTGTAATTCACCGACCGACACAGCTCCTCTTAGCCATTGGGTTATTATACCCACCACTAGGAGAATACTAGGCATTACTTATGTAACACTCAGAACTTTTCAGTTACATCCAGGGGGCGGTCCCTTGGGCAACAACCCTCCAGCCTGCTATGCAGTCATCAGTACGTCAAAAAGCAGTATAACGTAAAGAGAAAAAAGGAGGGGCGGGTGCTGTGTCGGTCGGTGAATTACAGAGAAAAAGGATGTTACGGGGAGTACAAAAAATCCTATTTTCTCTTATATTCACCGACCGACACAGCTCCTCTTAGTCATTGGGACGTCCCCAAGCAGTGCCAAACGAGGGGTGGGGAAAAACAGCATAAAACTTCAACCACCATGGCAAGTGGGAACTAGTGAAAACTTTACTCACAAAAAACAGTGCATGGAAAAAAAACACCACAAAACCAGGCTACACCTCAACAGGAGGGACTACCCTCAACCACACCAAAAACTGCGATCACTAATGCAACAGTGTATTAACTTAAAAAGGTACTGCGTTTTTTTCCGAAAAAACAGGAAAAAGGAAAATCTGCATACACAATTGCAACTATACAGCCACCTGCAAAACTTTGCGGCCAAAACAGGCATCAGCCGATGCACTGACGTCTACCTTGTAGAACTTGGTAAACGTGTGGACAGACGACCAAGTTGCCGCTTTACACACTTGGTGTCGGAAGGCCCAAGACATTCGATTGCCCTTGTGGAGTGGGCCGTGACCGGAAAGGGGGGCACCTGCCCCTTCAAGGCATAGGCTTGCACTACAATCTGTCTGATCCACCTAGAAATGATGGCCAACGAGACCGCTATGCCTTTCTTTGGACCAGCCACCGAAACGAACAGCGAGTCCGACTTCCGGAAGGGAGCAGTGACCGACAAATACACTTTTAGAGCCCGAACCACGTCCACAGCGTGAAGGGCCACTTCCTTAAGGTGTTTCGGCTTAGGACACAGAGATGGTAATACAATGTCCTCATTGATATGAAAAGCCGAGACCATCTTCGGTAGAAAAGACGGTTGCGGACGCAACACCACCTTATCCTCGTGGATGACCAGATAAGGCGACTTGCAGGACAAGGCCATCAGTTCCGAACCCTCCTGGCCAATGTGATGGCCACTAGAAAGACCACTTTCTGGGAAAGTCAATAGGGCAATCTCCCTGATATTTTCAAATGGCGTTGTTTTGAAGCGCCGATAACTCCAGGTTCAGATCCCACAGAGGTAACGGTGGATGCACCGGAGGGACTACATGTCGCACCCCTTGAACAAAAAGGTACTCACTAATGAGTGAGAAGCCAGGGGTCGCTGAAAAAAAGATAGCCAAGGCTGATATTTGCCCCTTAAATGGTGCTTACTGCCAATTTCTGGTCTACTCCTTGCTGAAGAAACAGCGGGATCCTGGATATAGAAAAGGTGCGCGGGTGCCATCCTTTCTCCTCACACATGGATATGTAGGCCTTCCAGGTACGATGACATATCTTCTGAGAAGAAGATTTCTGCGCCCTCAACATCGTTGAAATCACCGAGTCCGACAGACCCGGTTCCTCAACACCTGGCTCTCAATAGCCATGCCGTTAAAGCCAGTGAAGGTAAAGCAGGGTGGGGAATCGGACCTCGAGACAGAAGGTCCTCTACTAACGGCAGTCACCAAGGGATGTCTGCCACCAGACATACTAGGTCTGAGTACCAAGGTCACTGAGGCCAATCTGGGGCATCCAGAATCACTGGGATCCCCTCGACTTACACTCTGCGGAGCAGACGTGTTAACAATTTCAGTGGAGGAAAGGAGTAGATCAGCTGTTACTGATCCCATGGAGCCACCAGCACGTCTGACGCGTCTGCCCAAGGATCTCTTGTCCTGGACACGAATCTCGGCACCTTCCAAGTGAGACGGGAGGCATGAAGATCCACATCTGGTGTGCCCCACCTCAGGCACAGTAGCCTGAATACCTCCGGATGCAACGCCCATTCTCCTGGGTCCAGCATCTGGCGACTCAGATAGTCCCCCTGCCAGTTCTCCACTCCCGGGATGTAAATCGGGGCTGGTACATGTCGCTCTGCCCACCGAAGTATGTGAGCGACCTCCCGTGCGGTGGCTGAGCTTTTTGTTCCTCCTTGGTGATTGACGTATGCCACAGCCGTAGCGTTGTCTGACGGGATCCTGATCGGACGCCCCTGTAGTCTCAACCATGTAAAGAGGCACCGACTGATCGCTCTTAGCTCAAGCGGATTGATTGGCAACTTGGATTCTTCCGCCGACCAGAGGCCCTGAGCTGACTGAACTCCCATCACTCCACCCCAGCCAGATAGGCTGGCGTCTGTTGTGATCACTGTCCACTTTACAGATAGGAACGACTTCCCGGACTGAATCACCGGGGACCTCAGCCACCAGTTCAAGGAGTCCCTGACTGACTGGCTCACCTGAATCTGTCAATCCAGGGAACTGAGATTTGTCCTACTTTGTCAAAATCTCCTTCTGCAGGACTCTAGTGTGGAACTTGGCATATGGTCCTGCCTTGAAGGAGGCTACCATGATTCCCAGGACTCGCATGCAGAAGCGGAGCGATGACCACTTGCGGTTCATCAGCAGTTTTTAATTCTGAGACGGAAGATGCCTTCGGGAGATTATCTAGGTATCCCATGATCGCGATCCCACGTTGCCGCAGCAACGCCAAAACTGGAGCCAATACCTTGGTAAAGACTCAGGGGGCTGATGCCAGACCAAAAGGAAGAGCCACAAACTGGTAGTGGGCTTCCCTGACTGCAAATAGCAGAAACTTTTAATGCCAAATGCATATGGGTATGTACAGGTACGCATCCTGGATGTCTAAGTACGCCAGGGAGTCCCCTTGATGGAGTGCAGCGACTACTGAGCGAACAGATTCCATTCTGAACCTCTGTACTTTCACAGCGAATCTTGGGAACTACAAACAGATTTGAGTAGAATCCCTGGAAACGTTCCGAGTCCAGAACCGGTACAATCACCCCGCGACTCAGCAGGTCCCTTAATGCCCCCAAGAGGACCTCCCAGTGAGCCGGGGATACTGGAGGGGAAGAATCTGTTTGGCGGCAAAGAGAGAAACTATCTTGTAGCCTGAGGAAAATCAGATCAGACCCATTGGTGAGATAGTCGAGAGGACCACCGGGCTGCAAACTCCCGAAGGCGACCCCCCCCCCCCACCCGAGACCCGTGGGTGGGGGCAAACCTTCATGCGGTAGCACTTTTGTTCGCTTGTTAAGCTTGCGGTTCCAGGGACGTTTCTGTCCTTCCGTGGTCGTCCTGTCTGGCTGGGGACATTTAACCGAAGCTCCTGGCGGATGAAAAAGCCATTTGTGAGCGGAAAAAGAGGGCCCTTGCCTAAGGCGTGGCTCCTTAGTATTCCTGGCCTGTGGGAGTAAGGTACTCTTATCACCGGTGGCATTTTTAATAATGTCATCCAACGAGGCTCCGAAAAGCCGGTCGCCAAGGAAGGGAAGATCCGTCAGGGCTTTCTTAGATGCCTGGTCAGCAGACCAGCATTTTAACCAAATCAGGCACCTCAGCACCACTGCTGACACTAAAGCCCTGGACAACAGATGAAGAGTATCCAGGGTGGCGTCACAAATGTACTTAAAAGCCGTGCACTAGTTGGTCTGCTAGTTCCACGCAGACGGGGGAAGCCTGTAGCTCTCCCAATTCGATGCGACCGTTTTGCCCTCTCAGTTAGTGTCTGCGACACAAGTGTGAATGCCAGTACTGGTCGCACAGCAGACCCCACCATCGTAAACAAGGAACGAGCCACTGCCTCAGTCTTCCTGTCCGTGGGATCATTAAATGCAGGAGTCCCCTCTACCGGGATCATAGTTACTTTATTTAACCTGGATACTGGGGGGGTCCAGGACCGGAGGAGCCGACCACTTCTTGAGAAGGCTCTCCTCAAAGGGGTAACACACTGCCATGGATTTGGGGACCACAAAAAGGTCCGTTGTGGGTGACCCCATTCCTTGTAAATGAACTTATTTATACAAGTGAGATACCGGAACACCTTAGGTGAATGAACGAACGAAACGAGGACCGTCGTCAGGGTGTCCAGGGGCACTGCGCAGTCTGCAGGCGACCCGGTTGCAATTGCCTGGATTTCGGGGGAAGAAACAGTTTCTGAAGCCATGCTGACCCTACCCTGTCTGCCACCAGAAGAGGACTTAGGACAGTGATAGTCCCACCCTCCTTACTGCTGCTGGCTGAGGGGCTCTTTCCCGCAGTACTCACCACCCTGAGGGGTTCTGAGCTATCCAGCAGGTAGTGCCTGTAGTCTGTTAGCTCCCAGGTGCAGAGGAAATAGTTCTGCGTCGGTGGAAGCATCTGAAAATGTCCCTGAAACCACTCTGAAGTGTGCTCAGGCTTCAAGAAAATGGCCGCCCAGCGTCCAGCACAAGGACATAAAACACAGGGAAAATGGCCGTTAGAGCACAGGAGCACATGCTGCCGCTAGAGAACACTAAAAAGCATGTTCAGGCTTCAAGAAAATGGCCGCCGGCATCCTGTATGGGGACAATCACAAGGAAAAAAGAGATTGCTGAAGCCCAGGAGAGCATGCTTGCCCTTGCCCACACCTAAAATGGCCGCCGAATGCAGATCCATGAGGTAAAGGAAGAAAACAATGGCGGTGAGCACAGCGCTGCGCAGGACAACAGCTTGGCCTCAGACACCTTCCGAAGGGCATGAAAAACAGGACCCAGGACACAGCTAGCCAGTGCAACCCCCCCCCCCCCCCCAGGTGAGAGCCCTCCAGAGAGCCCTGCATAGACACACACAGCTCAGCAGCATCCCCCCATAGGAAGAGGGGAGGGGGACAGGGAGAGAAGAGAGGGAGGTGAAGGACCCCCCGAGGAATGCCCAGCTGCTCAGCCACGCCGAGGCAGGGAGAGCTGTACTTACCAGTCCTGAAGAGCTCAGAGACATTCCATTACAGACCCACTCACTGATCAGTACAGGGTGGTTGCTGGCCCGGCATACTGTGACACAGACATCAGTAGCCCAGTCATATGTATGCCTCGAAGCATAAAAGCTCACCAACCACCTCTGGAGCCGAGGTTTCGTCGTGGCCTGCCTAGCGCAGAGCTGAGGCCTGCAAATGCTCAATAGCCGGACTGGGGAGACTACAAGGATAAGGGTATCCAGCCCGTCACCCAGCCGGCTGTTGATAGTAGATCACAGGATCATTCATCTTGCGCAAAAGTGATGCTTCAGCAGAAAAAAATAAATTAAAAAAAATCATGGACCGATGGGGCCGCAGGGTTCCTAGGTGCTTCTTCACTAGGCAAAATAAAACTGATGACTGCATAGTAGGATGAAGGGTTGTTGCCCAAGGGACCGCCTGAACTGAAAAGTTCTGAGTGTTACATAACAAGTAATGCCTAGTATTCTCCTAGTGGTGGGCATAACAACCCAAAGGCTAAGAGAGGCGCTGTGTCAGTCGGTGAATATAAGAGAAACATTTTGTTTGTACACAATTGGATGAAAGAAACCAGCAGAGCTTCCCCGCACATATAGAGCAAATTAACTTAAAGTGATTGTAAAGTCTTTTTTTTTTTTCCATAAAAATAACAAACATGTTATACTTACCTGCTCCATGCAGTGGATTTGCACAGAGAAGCCTGGATCCTACTTTTCTTGGATGCCTCTTCAGTGCTCCTTTCTCCTGCCTGTCGAGTGCCCCCACAGCAAGCAGCTTGCTATGGGGACACCCGAGCGAAGTCACAGCACCCAGTGTCCATTTAGACACTGAGCCCAGACCCGGCCCCCTCTATCTCCTGATTGGCTAACTGACTGACAGCAGCGCTGCTGTGTCTTAACCAATCAGGAGGAGAGCCCAGGTCAGTCAGTTGTGGACATCGCTGGACAGGGATGGGGCTCAGGTAAGTGTAAGGGGGGGGCTGAGAGGAGCTGCTGCACACAGAAGGCATTTTATCTTAATGCATTAAGATGAAAAAAACCTTCTGACTTTGCAACCCTTTTAGCCACTTACCGCCCACCCACCGTCAAATGATGGCTGGGCGGTGCAACTCTAGTTCTGGGTACGCAATGCGGCAATCGCGTTGATCATCAGTGTCCCAATTACAATTAAGTGTCTACCACTGCCCCCAATCAGTGCCAACCAGTGCCCACAATTGTCAGCAATATGTGCCCACAAGTGCCAGCACTCAGTGGCCATTAGTGATGCCAGTCAGTGCTGGCTATCAATGCTGCCCATCAATGCTCATCAGTGCTGCCCAGCCATGCCCAGTACCACTCAGTACCGCCTATTAGGACCCATAAGTGCAGAATATAATTTGTGCCTCATCAGTGCCCCCTCAGTGAAGGAGAAAAATTACTTATTTTCAAAATTTACTGACAAACTAAAACTTTTTTTTCTTCAAAATTTTTTTAGGGGGGGGGGGGGAACAGGAGTGATTAAATACCACCAAAAGAAAGCTCTATATTTGTATGAAAACAAATTATAACAATTTTTACATGGTTACAGTGTAGTACAACCACGCAATTGTCAAAGTGTGACAGCGCTGAAAGCTGAAAAATGGCCAGGTAGGAAGGGGGTGTAAGTGCCCTGTATTGAGGTGGACAGTATATTTGCTTTTAGTAAATCAACCTGTAAGTGTTCTGAAATGTACCTCAAAAATGTGATGCTATTGTGTGCACCCTCTAATTGTCATGCTGACCACCACTGATCTGCAGTGTTGACTAGGGGTGCAACGGATCATCACCGATTAGTTCGGATCGGCACACCACGCCATCCGCGGAGCGCTCCGCTGATCGCGTGTCTTTGGAAAGGCCGTGGCCATCTTGGTACACCCGGCGGCAGCCGCGGTCTCGTCAGGAAGTAACATTTCGTCGCCGCTATCTTGCCACACTCCTGCACAGTAATGATAGCGTGAGAAGGTGGCAAGCGGACATCTTGTTACACCCACCGGAGTTTTAGCTTTACAGTTATTTTCAACACAAAACGGGGCTTATATAATTAAATAAATACAGTATTTGTAAATCTGACGGACTGTTTAGATGTTAAATTTTAAAAGCAGCAGCAAACCTGCTAATTTTAAATTTGTAACATCTAAACAGTCTGTATTTAAGCATATAAGCCCCGTTTTGTGTTGAAAATAACTGAAATCTAAAACTCTGGTTGGTGCAACAAGGATTTGTCTTTTTTTTTTGCAGATCCGAAAAAAATGATCTGATCCGTTTTTCGGATCCGAGGAACGATCCGATCTGTGAGTTTTTTGATCCATTGAACCCCTAGTGTTAACCCTTCCCTTATAAGCTGGACAGGCACAGAAGATTTATTTCTTATTCTAGTGTAGGCTCCTCAATTTCTAATATCAACCCATGGTAGACATTTGCTATGACTAGCTATGACTATGCTTTATTTTCATTTTTAGGCTTATATTTAGGAATGACCATTCCCATTCTTACAACCGTGCACATAGATGAAACGCACACAGGAATCACACGTGTCATCACTGTGGCATATTATATCCCCTCCCACCTTCAAGCCAATCCACCTCAACCCACAGATCCAGACATTGTCATAGAAGAGTGGCCACCCACTGTGGTCTTCACCAGGTAATTCTAAGTTAACTGCTATATTCATGTACCTGAAATATGCTGCACAGAATGAAGCCTCAGCTACTTCACATAGACAGCTAAGACTTTTTGAAAGCATGAACTGCAAGATGAACTGGGGCTATGAAGGGTAAAGCTGGCAGCATGAGCTGACCGAGCAAAAACGTACTAACAAGACTGTTAATCAGAAGTTGATCGATGGCTTGGCTTGTGCAAACAAAAAAAAAAAATAAATGATGACAGGGACAGGTGCAAATGGAAAGTGATAAATAACATGTACTCAGACTGGTCTGGAGTGGTGAGTGGGGTACCACAAGGTTCTGTCTTGGGACCAATTTTATTCAACATATTCATAAATGATATAGCGTATGGGATAACTAAGCAAAGTAATAAACTTGCATCAGGACTCAGAAATTTTTCAGAAAGACCTGAATATAATAAAGGAGTGGGGCAAATAGTAAATGAGGTTTAATGTGGAGAAATGTAAGGTAATGCACTTGGGGTCAAAAACCAGCAGGATTTTTAAAACAGGTTACCTGTAAAATCCTTTTCTTTGATGTACATCAGGGGACACAGAGCTATAGTAGTTACTATGTGGGTTATAGGGCCACTGATAAGTGATGGACACGGACACGCCCTAAGGCAAGAAGCGTACTCCGTATATAACCTCTCCCACTACTCTGAGTCCTCAGTTTTGTAGCCAAGCAATACAAGAGTATATCAAGAAGGGATGGACCTCTGTGTCCCCTGATGTACATCAAAGAAAGGGATTTTACAGGTAAGCCGTTTTAAAAATCCTGTTTTCTTTCCTGAAATCAGGGGACACAGAGCCATAGTAGTTACTATGTGGGATGTACCATAGCAATGGAAACTGGAGGTAGACTCAACAAAAAACAGAAGGCCAGAGGACTCATACTGCAGCCTGCAGTATACTGTTCCCAAAGGCAATATCCTCATGACCTTTAATAGTGATTTGATAAAATCTGATTAACGTATGAACCGAAGACCAAGTCGCGGCCTTACAGATCTGAGCCATAAAGGCCTCATGATGCACCACCCAAGAGCCATTAATCGCCCAGGATGAGAGTGCTCTAACATAAGAAGGAAGGAAGGAAGGAAGGAAGGAAGGAAGGAAGGAAGGAAGGAGGGAAGGAAGGAAGAATTATCTTCTTTAAGCTGAAGCCTTAACAGTCACTTGATGAATCCATTAGGAAAATTGTGGATTTTGACGCTACCTGTCCAAATCTTTGGACCTTCTGGCAGTACAAACAAAAACCTCTGTTTTGCAAACCCGAGTGGTCACCTTAAAATAGACTCTGAGCGCTCTTACTACATCAAGGGAATGTAGTGCCTTCTCTTCCCTAGATTGAGGCTTTGGGGAAAGGAAGGAAGAATATCTTGGTTTAAATGAAAAAAAAAAAAAAAAACACTTACCACTTTCGGTGGGAATTCAGGATGAAGACATAAAACCACCTCATCCTTATGCATGATCAAATATGGCTCTTTACAAGACAGAGCCTCTAGTTCCGATATTCTTCTAGCAGAAGAAATGGCAACCAGAAAGATTATCATCTTTCTTGTCAAAAAGAACCAAGGGAATTTCTCGTAAAAGGCTGAAACGGCCGATTTAGCAAAGCCGATAAGAATAATTAATCAGTGTTACCCCCTGAATAAGCTACACACCAAGAGTGGGAAGCAAGAGGCCATTGAAAAAAAAATACAGAGAAGACCAGCTTCATTACAGATCCCATATGCAGGGAATCAGGGATCCCGCCTATGACATACTTCCTGGGGTGCCAACCCCTGGATCAACACCAAGAGACATATGCCTTCCAGACTCTATAGTAAAAATGATTCTGGAAGCCAGCTTCCTGGCATTAATCAAAGTAGAATCTACCAAAGGAGATCGCCCACGATCTTTTATAAAGTGAGATTCAACCGTCAAACCTGTTAAATTATTTGTCCGTAAAGTAGGATGAAATACCGGACCTTGTGCGAGAAGGTGTGGCTATAATGGCAGAGTCCAAAGGACTCCTACTGCTACCTTTATGATCTTGGTAAATCAAGATCGTCTGGGACCCACAGAATCACCTCCTTACGTTCCGGGTTAATCCCGCGGAGAAGGCTCAAAAGTACCAGAACTAGAGGAAATGCATAGATCAGAGAAAACTGATCCCATGGGAAGACTAATGAGTCTATTCCGCCTGCTAGTGGATCCCTTGTTCCCAACAAAAACTTGTCAACTTTGTTGTTGAATCTGGACACGAATAGGTCCATGTCCGGAATACCCCATTTCTGACATATCTCTCTCTAGGAAGATGTCGGGGTGAAGAGATCATTCTCCCGGAAATAATTGTTGGCGACTCAAGTAGCCCATCTGCCAATTCTCTATTCTGGAAATGAAAAATTGTCGATAGACAAGGAATGTTGTGTTCTGCCCACGCTAGAACATTATTCACCTCTTTTTGGGCTGCACTACCTCTCGTGCCCCCCTGGTGATTGATGTAAGCCACCGCCGTGGCCTTGTCAGACTGAATCCTGACAGGACAGTCCCAGATTCTAGGGCCAGACATACTGCCCGAATCTTCCAAAAAGTTGATAGACAAGGTCCTCTAACCTGGACCATCTCCCCTGGACAGAATCTTCTTCTAGGGCTGCTCCCCAGCCTAGAAGTCTGGCATCTGTTAACACCTTCCAGGATACAGGTAGAAAAGATTTTCCCTTTTGCTGGATAACAACCACCAATTTAGGCTCTGACTTGCATCGGGAGCCAAGTGTATTGGAAACAAACAAGGCCTGAATCTTTTTATTCCAGACCAACAGGATGGTCCTTTGAATCAGTTTTTGAATAAAAAAAACTGCGTGTAAGGGACGGCCTCGAAGGAGGCCACTATTTCCCCTAACAATCTCATGCACAGCCAAATGAAAGGATTTTTCTTTGTTTTTATAAGTTGAATTAGTCCTAAAATGGAACGGATTCTTGTCTTGGGTAAGAATAACTTCTTCTGTATGGTATCTATAACCAGCCCCAAGTACTGTAAATTCCGTGATGGTTTTAAGGTGGATCTTCCTAGGTTGAGTATCCAACTCGGATTTCAGGTAGTTACAGCTGAGATTAGACTCTGGTTTAGACCAGAGACTGAATGATCTATTAAAAGTATATCTTCTAAATAGGCTAGGACCGTTATGCCTTGAGCCCTTAATCTGGCTAAAGGAGTTGCCAGAATCTTTCAGAACACCCGTGGTGCTGTGGCTAAACCGAATGGCAGAGCCACAACTGAAATGATGATTTTATATTTCAAAAACGCAGAGATTACTGGCGAGTGGGAAAATTTGGCACATGGAGATATCAAAAATGCATATCGATTAAAGACAAAAACAAAAAACAGAAAAAAAAAAAACAAAAAAAAATAAAAAAAAAAAAAAACACTCCCCTCCTTGCAGGATGGACACAACCGATCGGATTATGAAAGGAGCCGATGTTTAAGTGCCAAATCAGATCTTCGAAATCTAGAATGGGTCTTACCTCTGTTTGGTTCTGGAACCGTAAAAGGTTTGAGCAAACCCTGTGCCCTGTTCCACTAAGGGAACCTCTGATATCACCGACTGGAATAATAGGAAGATCCAGAGGCCAGAAAGAGAGAGACTTATTTTTTTTCGGGATCCTTGGGAACATTTTCCCTTAGAAAAAACGTGACGGAAATTCTCAGAACTCTATTCGTAACCTAGAGAAAAAAAAAACTGCATTGTTCCTGCCAGATCTTGAGAATTGCAGGACCTTTCCCCCCACCCAAATGACCGGGGGTGCCCCTTCATGAAAAGGCTTTAGCATTCTGCTTTGTGGGCTTTCTGCCCCAAGATCTCTTCTGACCCTGGTGCTGCCTTTGGGGACTTTCCCTTGAACCTGACCGTTGAGCCCGTTGAGACTGCCTAGAGGCAGATGCCCCTGGCATAGGAGAGGCAGCACGATTAAAAAGGAGAAATGTTTGAACCTCTTCTTTACTGATAAAAGAGAGCTTTTTCCATTAGAGGCCCTTTGGATGTACTTATCCAGATCGTCTCTAAATAGCCGTACACCATGAAGGGGAAAAACTGGCTAAGAGCTTTTTACACGGTGCTTCGGCTAATCAATTTTTCAGCCACAGAACTCTGCGGGAATGCAGTAGTCCAAGCATAAGGCTTAAATTATAGAATCTTTCATAGCATCTACTGCGAGACAGTGCATCAGATACACCAGCTCATTGTGGGCCTGCTGATCAGGCAGAATTTCAGGTATCTCCACAAACTGTTCCTTAATGGACTGAGATACACCAATTGCAGCAAGAACTGGCTGCGCTACTGAACTAGCTAAAGACATATTGTTTTTTAGAAAGAAGTTCCAACTTTTTATCTGTTGGATCCTTTAACATCAGTGCATTATCTACCGGACATGTGAGACTCTTGCTCACGGAGGCGATTGCAGCAGCGATTGCTGGAACCCCCCCATTTGCTTCATAGAAATCCTCTTCCATAGGTAAAGTGTGGAGAATTTCTTGGGAGGATAATATTGTTTATCCAGATGTTCCCATTCAGAATACATAAGCTTTTTTAGACTAGATGGCAATCTGCTATATTTAGCCCCACTATGGAGAGACATCTTAGCATTAATTTTCTTTCCCAATTAAAAATGGTAGAAAAATAAATAAATAAAAAACTTTTGTGTGATATATCTAGGGACTGGAGTGTTTTATGCAACAACAGTTTCCCCTGACCGCTATATCTGACTAGCCGCATCCCTCTCAGAGGATGACATTCTTTTGGAAATGGATTCAGTTTATAGTGAAAACCATTGACCCCTTTAGAGAGGTTCCTGGTCGCATTTCCATTCATAGCCTAAAGCATAAAGCAGAGGCACTACCAGCAAAAGAATGTACATTGCAAGGCTATAGTTCAGCGCCATTAGCTGCTATTAATCCTAGCCTGGTAAAGAATGTGTCAAAAGTGAAAAAAAAGCCTGCGTCACTAACCTGAACAAGCCATCCTCCTGCTCTGTCCCTCCACAGCCAGCAGCAGCTTCACACACACACACAGCGCTAAAATCAACTTCCTGCATGTGTGGCCGGCATCTGACGCCGTTAGCCACGACCCCCCACGTAAATTATGGCCCCCCTTTCCTTTCAAAGGAAAGTGCTTTCCCGCGTGAGCGCAATCCTGTGGAACATGCAGGCATGGTGGGATTTGGTAAAGCACATCATTCTACTGTTTACCGAAAATGGACTGAGGCCTACAAAGAAAAGAACACCGTACCTACAGTGAAATAGGGTGGCAGTTCAATGAGGTTTTGGGGTTGTTTTGCTGCATCTGGCACTGAGTGCCTTGAAGGTGTGCAAGACATCATGAAATCTGAGGATTACCAAAGGATTTTGGGTCACACTGTAGAGCCCAGTGTCAGAAAGCTGGGTTTGTGTCCGAGATCTTGGGTCTTCCAGCAGGACAGTGACCCCAAACATACAAAAAGCACCCAGAAATGGATGCCAACAAAGCGCTGGAGAGTTCCAAAGTGGCCAGCAATGAGTCCACATCTAAATCCCATTGAACACCTGTGAAGAGATCTTCAAATTGCTGTTGGGAAAAGGTGCTCTTCCAATAAGAGAAACCTGGAGCAATTTGCAAAGGAAGAGTGGCCCAAAATTCCAGGTGAGAGGTGTAAGAAGCTTATTGATGGATATAGGAAGTGACAGATTCCAGTTTTTTTCCAAAAGGGTATGCAACCAAATATTAAAGTTACGAGTGGCAAGAATTTTGACCAGCCCATTTTTGGGAATTTTGTGTGACATTATGTTCAATTTGCTTTTTTCCTCCCTTTGTTTTGTTCCAATACACATGTGTATAGCAAAACATGTGTTACTGCAATACTTTTCTGTGAGAAATGCTTGATTTTCTGGAAATATTTCTGGGGTGCCAACAATTTTGGCCATGACTGTAACTTACGGAAGGATTTTTATTGAAATGGTCTGGCCACAGAAATTCTATAAAATCCTTCTAAACACATCCAATAATTGATAGCATTCTGAAGATCCTTTGCACTTTCATTAAAAAGCAAATAAAGGCTATGAGCCCTTACTGCCAGGGTTACCTTCAATGTGTCATTCTATCTGCATGCATGGATCACAAAGTACAGAGCCCGTGCATGACCTGTGAGCAATACCCAAGAATAGCATGGACAGATTGGTCCTTTTGCTGCCTACAGAAATCACCATTTAATCTCAGGCCCCCTCACTTCTTTTCAATTATTATTCAAATTGTTCAATTATGACAAATTTAAGTATTTAAATCTTACAGGACAAAAAAAAAAAAAAAAGAAGACCAACAATGTATTTTTCTACAAAAGACATTTAATCCCTCTTAAAATCTGTGCTGGCAAACCAACTCAGTTTAGTGATGCTTAGTCCTAATAAAGCATTTTAAATAAGAACATTCAACTTTCAGAGACCACTTCCCTTGGTCTTCAAGAGCCTTATTTCCATATTACAAGCAATTGTTGCCTTTCAATAACATAAGGGTCTAAGTGACCTGACAAAATGGGTTTCTATTCAGGTCTTGTGCATTAGAACAAACCCTCCCGGCCATGATAATAAAAAGCGAATGGGGAGAGCAGCTTGGCCTCACCATTCCCACCACCCACCACATAGTGCTCAATATGTCAAGTGGCAATAATAAGAACAACATGGCTTTGGAACAATAACTCTGGCGGACGTCTATCTGTACAGTTTACCAGTGTCTTGTCTAATATGTCATATTGAAAAAGTGTCCATCTCCCCCTGAATCTAATCAGAATGTGCTACAGCTGTTAAATACATGCTAACTATACTTAGAAATCGAATTTAACAGTCTTTGTATTACTTGAAAAAGAACAAAAATGAATTGACCTAGTTCAAAGCAAACAACTGTTTCCATTCTAGTTTTTTTTTATACAGTAGAAGACATGAAGCACACTTTAGACCACACTATATTGACATAAAAATTGGGATGCCTATCTTTAAACACACATGAACTTTAATGGCACCCCAGTCTTGGTCCATAGGGTTCAATATTGAGTTGGCCCACCCTTTGCACCTATAGCAACTTCAATTCTTCTAGGAAGGCTGTCCAAGGTTTAGGAGTGGCCTATGGGAATGTTTGACCATTCTTCCACAAGGGCATTTGTGAGGTCAGACGAGAAGGCCTGGCTTGCAGTCTCCTCTCTAATTCATCCCAAAGGTGTTCTATCGGGTTGATGTTAGGCCTGTAAAGTTCCTCCACCCCAAACTTGCTCATCCATGTCTTTATGCACCTTGCTTTGTGCACTGGTGCGCAGTCATGTTGGAACAGGGAGGGGCCATCCCCAAAGTGTTCCCACAAAGTTGGGAGCATGAAATTGTCCAAAATGTCTTGGTATGCTGACGCCTTAAGTGTTGCCTTCACTGGAACTAAGGGGTCAAGCCCAACCCCTGCAATACAACCCCACACCATAATCCTCCCTCCACCAGATGATTTGGACAAACAATGCTCTTACTTCACTCCCGGGTCATCTGTCGCCTCAACTACTGCAACTCCCTTCTTATTGGCTCACCTCTACAGTCTATTCCCCCTTCAATCAATCATGAATGCTGCTGTGAGACTCATCCACCTTACCAACCACACAGCATCTACTATATAACCCACACCCAACTACTGCATTTGTTAACTATCAACACTGTGGTTAAGTGGGCCTCAATCATCATGGGTATAGTTTAGGTAAGTCAATCCATGAGATGCCTCAGTTGCCCCAGGAAGATAATAAACACAAATTAGGAAGTGCCATGACTGCCTCACTCTTTAGGCCTGTCAGACTGTTTGAAACTTGGCCGGTTCAGCAAGATTTGAACCATGTGCGGGCAGGCTGAATGTAACAAAATTGATCAATCAGCCTGCTGGATTTACTTGCGATTATGGCTAGCATCCGGAAGAATACAAAGACTTGGCAGGAGGGATTCCCCTGTCAGCACTGTCTGTGTTGATGGGGGGGGGATCCTGCACATTTCTTCAAGGTCGGACCCTGACCATGACGAGTTGGCTGTTTTGACAGGAGGAAAAAGTTGGCGCCGCCTTGGAGGTGGCAATGTTGTTGGTTAGTAGCGGGTGGACTAACAATGTCAGCTCATATCGTGTAGTGTATACGCTGCCAGTTTTGTGTCAAGCCAATTCGTCAAAATCTCCAATTACTGATGCTGGAGAGTAACTGTAAGTGATGTGGCTGGAGATTGAGGAGTTGGCTGTTTTGGCAGAACACTGGGCCAGGACACATGGACCGATAACAGCCTCTGCCCTGCCAAATGGGAGTCCTGTGCAGAGGAGGCAGAGATTGGAATTGGGAAGTGCGATAGTAGAAAGGGGGGGGGGGTGGACTGCAGGGGCACTGTGATGAAGGCGGCAGTGTTATCTAGGGCCACTGTAATATCAAGGGGAGTTCACCGTAAAAATGGGCACTATCATCATTACAGTGAACCTTTACAGTGCAGTCCCCTTTATATTACAGTGCCGTCCACTTTACCTCACAGCCCCCGCTACATTAATGTGAAGGGGACTGCACTGTAATGTTAAGGGGGGCTGTGATGTGAAGGGAAACTAGGGGGACTGTGGGCACTGATACAAAGGGGGGACTGTGCTGTAAAGGGGGATTGTGGTATGAAGGGGGGCTGAGGACAGACTCCATGAATATTCCATCAATGGCCCATCCCCCACAAGCCCCACCGCTCGCCCTTATTTCATCTACGTGGTTACTATAAGACATAAGTCAAACTTTAAGAGCTTTCCACTGCTTGCCTTTTAGATCTTACATTAAAACTCTCCAAAAACAAGCAATATGAACTTCTGTTCGCTTTGTATTTTGTAAATTTATAAAAACAATTAAAATCTATATTATATAAAACTGCCTTCAAAACTTCCACTCGCCTGATCACATTTGGTTAGTGGAAAAAGCTTGAGGGCGAGTGTGGGGCTGCCTCAGGAGGGAGGGGCGAGTGCCGCCGGCAGGCGGGATTGAATGGGAGCCATTCTCCCAGCGAACAGCCAAGGGAAGAAAGGAGGAAGAGGAGAATTGACTGCTTTTATTTTAATCGCCTGGTGCCTGCAGTCACACAAAGTCCCACTTCCTGGACTTTGTGTGACTGTGGGCAGTTCAAATCAAAGCTGTCACAGCGGGCGATCCCCGCTCTGTATAATAACCCTGCCAGCTCTCCTTTCGCTCTGATCCCTGTGCACAGGTGAGGCTGCACTGATGGGCACTGGTGAGGCTACACTGACAAAAGTTGTTAAGATTTATTTTTGTAACTTAATTCTGCATAAAACATTTAAAAGGGTTGTTTCATGAGATAATTTAGGAGGGCAAGATTAGGGGCAGGGCAGAGCAGGAGTTGGGTGGGGCAATTGGTGGAGAGTAACCCTTAAGGCCTGGCTAATAGCTCAGGACTTAAATTTTGAGCCCTGACATAAAATATTTTTGAAAGCATTCTTACTTTACAGCATTTCTTCACACCTGTCTAAAAAAAAAAAAAAAAAAAGACTTCTGGGTAGTACTGTACATATTTCATATGGCTCTACCCTGATGGGCCACAAGCCTCACTACACAAGGTGAGCATTTGAAAGCTCTGGATCATAGTGCATCTAGCAATCCTGTTTATAAATCCTGAAACGCAACATGAATCATTTAATTTAGACACAAGGCCTAAACTGCATGAAACTTATTCAGATCACCAATGCACAAAAAAATTCATAATATTCAACCTTTTCTTTACAGGGAATTTGCTGGAGTCACCAATGAGGAGTCTATCATGCGAGAAATTTCCCTGCTGGCAGAGCTTCTAGACTCCCCTGATCAGTGTTTGCAGGACACATTTATAGTAGCAGGATACACAAATCCCGCAGCTGCCAACCGGAGAAACGAGATCTGGTTCTTACAGAAGCCATGAGCTCTGCCAAGGTGAAGTACACCTCAGACTCCAGTGGAGGAGGAAGAAGACTTGGGACCCTTCAAAGACTAGCACTGAATGTACATGAAGACATCAAGCAGTAACCCACATCAACCTGCAAGCTTCAGCCTACAATGACAAGATTGGTTGTAGACTGTTAATATCACATTTACTGTTTAATTGTACTTGGTGGGGGGGCAGGAGGTTTTTTCCATCATGCTGATGGTTCCATATTGCACAGCTCTTTGCCATTTTCCTTACACCAACTACTCTCTTCTGGCATCATTCCGGGGTGAAGTGATCTCTCACCCTGTCAGTCAACTAGTTCTATTCAGTCCCCCTGAAAAAGCCCCGTTCCATTCATACCAGCCACCTCTGCTTTAATGTCACCTCACAGCCTCAATAATTGGCAAAGTTCCGAGATCCTGCCCAGAAGCTGCTGCACCGGAATTAATTAATATTCCAATTAGAAGAAACTGTAAATTATTACTGAAAAATTGGGAGAAATTGCAAACATGTAAAATGCTTTTTTAAACTAGCACCATCAAATTAAAAGATAGCAAAAACAATGTGTCAAATAGATTCAGACCTTCAGAAAACTGCAGATCTTTGCATTTGCTAAAGAAATCAAGCCAAGCTCAGCATACTCCTCAAACATGAACTGTCCCATTGGTCTTTTGATGTAATGGGCAACTTCACTGGCCAACAAAGGGTAATCTTCTGACCTCAGCTGCCTTATATCTTTATCACTTTTACAAAAAAAGTTTTTACTGAAGGCAACCTCTGCATTTCTCTTCATAAGTGCCAGTTAAATCTCCCTGGTTTTATATAGGTCCATTTTAATGGAACAAGATTACTAACTATAGACTCGTTTACAGATTTGTAGATACTCTCCCGGCCCATCTTCCTATATATGGCCAAAAACACATAGACACCCCTTCAAAGAATTGTCTAGAGATCACCGAGACAAGTCCATAGACATGGAGGTTGATTTACTCAAGGCGATTATACTGTGCACTGCCAGACCAGTTGCTCCGGGGCTTAGTAAATGAGGTAAAGCAAAGAATACCCAATTACATCCAAAAGAAATAAAATTCAAAAAAAAAAAAAAAAAAAGAAGAAGAAGAACACAGCATTTTTGCTTGGAGGATAGACATCAAAGTTCCCCCTCCTTTACCAAGATCTAGAGCACATGTGTTAAACACAAGGCCCTCCAGGTTATTTTATGTGGCCCTCATATCCCTCTTGCAGCTGCAGTAATCCCCTTGTTTCTGCCCCAAACTTGTCTCAGCAGTCAGCAGCAGAAAGAAGGATAAAACTCCTCCTCCAGGGTCTGCCCTTCTCCGTGTAGGTGAAGAGAGGCTTGTCTATTCCCCCACCTCCCCATCTCAGCAGTTGGCAGCAGAGAGGACAAGAGAACACCTCTTACGGATACTCCACTTCTGTGCAGCTGCAGCACCCCATCATCGCCATATTCCCTGGTCTCAGCATTCAGCAGGCTCCAGTCCTCCTCTGGTCCTGCTCCAGACCCCGCACTTTCTGCTTCCAAGGTCCACCCCTAGCTTCTTCCCGACAGCAGCAAAAGATAATGGAGGGTGCACTGTAATGTAAGGGAGGGTGGGGTACTCTGGACATCTAGACTTACAGATACAACCGGCCCTTTAAGGGGCAATCAATTCTGATGCGGCCCACTCTGAAATGGGGTTTGACGCCCCTGATCTAGAGCAACTGCACAGTATAATTACTATTTAAAAAAAAAAAAAAAAAAAAAAACTCAATGGGCTGAATGAAAAAAAAAATAAAAAAAAAAAAGAAGAGCTCAGCAGGAGATCCTGTACTAACGCAGCGATCTTCCCGCTGAGCTATTGTGTTCAGACAGGGGGTTGGCCCTCTGCCAGAACACACCAGTTAGCGCTACCAGCCATTGACAGAGCAGTGATCAAATCCTGATCGGTAGACCTTTTTTGGTCATGTGCCTTCAAAAGAAGCCAGACGGGCTTCGTACACATGGCCCAAACTTTGGCCGGTTTCTATTTGGCCTGTATGTACGGCCCTTAAAATCAACCCTCATGGTTTGATAAGTATGCGTAGAGGTAATCAAGTGATTGCAGAGAGCCCTGACCTCAAGCCGAACACTTCTGAGAAGAATTAGCCATTCGAATTGGCCATTAGCAAGCCAGGTCTTTTTGTAACATTGGTATCCAACATGAAAAATGTCTTTTTAGGCATAAATTTCAGAGACAATGAAAAATGTAAAAAGCCTTACTAAATGAGTGGAGGCTGTTCAAACTTCAAAAAGGGATGGACACTCCATATTAAGACACCCATGATTTTGGAATAGGAGGTCCAGCAAGCTCATAGATGTGCTGGTCAGGTGTCGACAAACAGCCTTATGGTGTACAAGAGCACATTTGCTGATACTAGAACTTGATGGAGAAATGCTGCTGATAAGGTTTCTAAATTTTTACAAAGAAAGCGATCATGGAAGGACCTCTACCTTTTGACATCACGGCATGAATAAAAGGGTTTGCCACTTTAAGTGGAAAATCCCTTTAAATACAGATTTAGCAAGGGTCAAAAGATACTTTCTGTCAACAGACCTCACGTAAAAATAGGATCTGTAGGATTAAATCTAAGCTTGGTCTGTGAGGAGGGGGTTAAAAGTAGACTTGGCTTATAAGTGTCAAAAACATTAAACAAATGAAGCGACGTTGGTAGGTCCTAGATAGAAGGACTTTAGTGTTACTAAACCTACAACAGTAAAATCAGTCTCTGTATGTGCAGTAAAGCATGCTTGTTATACTCACTGTGGAACCTAAGGGGTTAATCCTCTGCATTGTGAAAAAAGGCTGTTTGATCCTGTCTTCTCTGATCCTTCCGTTGCGTTGTTCCACTGTCCCGATACCTCTCCTGATAGAACAGAGCCCCAGGGGCAGGCTGCACATGCTCAGTTTGGTGTGTATTGCTAGGGAGTTTATTTTTGTGTTAGTTTTTTTTTTTGGGCAAGTGCATGTGATCAGCACAGGGCCAATCAGCACTGTCCAGACAGTCAAGGGCCTTACATCCCCATAGGACAGTCAGAGTAGAATAAAATAAAATAAAAATCCTCCTACAAGCTTTAACCAGACACTGATAGAATTCAAGAAAAACAAGACTGCTATACACTACTGATGAGAAAAATATTTAGCAGCTCTAAAGCAACAGACCATAAAGCACATGACCCCAATGATCAGTGTGGGAAGATAGCCCTGTGTTGCCACTAGCAAACGGATTCTCCCCTTAATTTTACATAAGGACAAAGCATATTAGAACCATTTCTGCCTTCAAAACCTTGGATAAATATGTCGAAAAAAAAAAAAATTATTGATTTAAATCTTGAAATCGAGTTGGAGGTCAAATCGATTCAAAATTTCAGCAAATAGTTTTTTTAGATTTTTTTTTTTCTTCACCAGGACCGGCGCAGTCACTGCATCAGTCCTGAGGTGCTGCAGGCCAGAGTTTTTAGGCAAGGCGGCGGCTTTGGCCTAGTCCGCTGCCGAGGCCTCGCCTAAAAACTCCTGCCTGCAGCACCTCAGGACCGGCACCGGTGTCCATAAAAAAATAAAATTAAAAAAATGTATTCGAATAGAGAATCGATTATTTTTTTTATTTTTTTTTTAAATCACAGATTTTGTTTTAAGAAAAATCGTCCAGCTCTAGTTAAAACCCCCAGTTATATAGTTACATGTAAAAGCTTGAAGAAGGGTTGTAATCTTCTTACTAACTGCATAACAAAAACAAACGTATGTAATTAAAAAAAAAAGAAACGCACTTCACAAATTTCTGCTGCTTTTTAGTACATGAATATGTATTTAAGTCGAACCAAATGGGGTCTTTTTCACCAAATTTGACATACATACCAAATACAAATGCAACCGGTGTGGCTGCATCCATATACAATAAGACATTCTATATTAATCATGGTTTATTTATACTAAATGGGATATTTAAGCCTTTAAAGATGTAAAATACATGAAGTGGATGAGGACTTTAGAAGACAGTGGCGGCCCGTCCATGCTAATTTATCACTAGTTTAGGTTTACAGCAACACAGCAAGTGTTACGTATTACTTACAGCCTACTCCCATCACCATACACCTAAAATAAAAAATTAAAAAAAATACGGGGTGAATCTACACTGAAATGAGTGTACACTACAAACCACTGCCTCATTTATATAAGATGTTATAAAAAAAAAAAAGCTACATTTGTGCTGAAAGTTTTTTAGTATCAGTGTCTAATGAAATTATATTTAAATAAATTTGCGGCTATTGCTTTACTGCAAAACAGAATTGTGCTTCAGCTAGAATGATCGATCGATTCTTTGTACTGTGAGAATTTAATATATTTCTGCAAACCAAATGATTTGTGTTAAACACTTTAATATTCCATAAATGCAACTTTAAAGCCGATACAGTGTGTTTTTTGTAGCATTACCCGAAAATATTAATGACTTATTTTGCCTGATATTTTACGGTGCGTGCCAAGGCATAACTGAACCGTGGACAAGTCTTTACTCCTGCCAAGGAAACCAAGTGACGTGATGTCTCCCTAGTCTGCAGGAGTAGACGTGGATCTGAACGCAAAAAGTGTAGATTTGCTATATTATACAGTACATCTAGAAAAAGGTTAAAAATTCCAGGTATGGATATTTTATACATATAGTTGCATTGGTCCAGCATAAACCAATGTAACTATGTATATGACAGACCAGGCTGATGCCCCTGGATGCTGGACGTTCGTGAAATAGACACAGCTACACCAGCAATCTGCACTACCTTCTGGGTCCTGTGCTGAGTGGCTGGTCTGATGTATTCTGAACACAGGAGGACGGACAGTCACACAGCATGGACACCATTCAGATAATACCTTGCATTTTTCTTCAATGAACACAAAGGGTTTTCTGATTGGAAGAGGTAGAGAGGGTGACCACCGCCCCACTCGATATTGTCCTGGGAAGTACAACTGCCAAACACAGTTCTATTTATATTGTATGTAGCAGATGTCGCATACAGTTTACAGCGCTGACAGCAGCTGTAGCAATTAGTAAAGATAAGAAGAAACAAGGGGCGCATGACTGGGTGCAGTATGTATAAAAAGTAAATTGATTAAATTCATGGCCAAATAACTACTCACATAACAGCTGTGCAGGGACATTCACAGACATGACTAGGCATGATGGGAATTGTAGTTCCTGAACAACTGGAGGGCCGTACCCCTGTACATCAGGGGTGAAGACCCCTGATGTACAGGATGTCCGTGTTCACTGTGGAGTGCAGAGCTTCATCCAGGAAGGTGTCCCAGCAGGCTGCAGCAATGTGTCTGCAGGGAGATGGAAAAGAGCCGGCCTGGTTCCTGCTAGGCAGCGTGCGCACCAGCGTGGAACGCAATCGGGAAGGTCCGGAAAAGGGAAGCGTCAAAGGGGTGTGCCAGATGACGCGTTTCAAGGGATGCGCACGGTAGGGGAGAGAGAGAGAGAGAGAGAGAGAGAGAGAGAGAGAGAGAGAGAGAGAGAGAGAGAGAGAGAGAGAGAGAGAGAGAGAGAGAGAGAGAGAGAGAGAGAGGAGAGAGAGAGAGAGAGAGAGAGAGAGAGAGAGAGAGAGAGAGAGAGAGAGAGAGAGAGAGAGAGAGAGAGAGAGAGAGAGAGAGAGAGAGAGAGAGAGAGAGAGAGAGGAGAGGGAGAGAGGGAGAGGGAGAGGAGAGAGAGAGAGGAGAGAGAGAGAGGGAGAGGGAGAGAGGAGAGGGAGAGGGAGAGGGAGAGAGAGAGAGAGAGAGAGAGAGAGAGAGGAGAGAGAGAGGAGAGAGAGAGGAGAGAGGAGAGAGGAGAGAGATCTGTGATGTGTTCCAGAAGATTGCAGGGAGGGAGGGGGAGAGGAGAACTTCCACTCTGGGCCCTTTTTATATTCATACAAATCTTGTGTATCCCATCAATCACATTTCCTATGACAAGAGACATCAAGGCCATAACTTTTTCTATAGAGCATTCATAACCTGGAGAAAAATTGGCAGTAATCCAGCATACAGCTTCCTGCTGTTTTCTCACTATGACAGCCATGTGACTTGTAACGGATCACAGTTTGTGTAATGAACTTTATAAACTGCTTATCTAAATGACCTCAAGAACTTTACAATGTAACAGATACATCTACTGCCAATATGGAGCGATCGGTGTCTAAGAATCCAAGCCAAACGTCATTCCAAATAGGGCACAGCAAGACAAACTTACATCCGACTCCCATACTACTCTGCACCTACACTATCACAATCCTATTCTATGCTTTTGTATTATAAAGGTGTCGAATCACAATTTCGTCAGGCCTAGCTTAACCACCAGGCTTCTTTTTTAGCTTGTTTATAGCTTTTTTTTTAACTTGTTTACTAAAGTTAAACTTTTTTTTTTTTTTTGCTAGAAAATTACTTAGAACCCCCCAAACATTATACATTTTTTTTTCTAATACCATAGAAAATAAATTGACGGTCCTTGTAATACTTTGTCACACCGTATTTGTGCAGCTGTCTTACAAGTGCATTTTTTTTTTTTATTTAAAAAAAAAAAAAGTAAAAAATAAAAAAAAAAAGTTAGCCCAAAAGCATGACAGGACCTCTTAAATATGAGCTCTGGAGTCAAAAAGACCTCAAACCTCATAGTTACACTAAAATGCAATAAAAAATAAATAAATAAAAAAACTGATTTTGTAAGTTTGCCCACCTATAAAGAAATTAAGGGTTTAAAATTTTTATCATAGGTGTATTTTAAAAATGATAGAGACAGATCAACCACAAATCTAGAAAAATAAATAAATAAATAAAAAACACAAATACAAATGTTATAAAATTAAGTTGCAGTTCAGTGAGTAAAATAAGTATTTGATCCCCAAGCAAAACATGACTTCGTACTTGGTGGAGAAACCCTTGTTGGCAAGCACAGAGGTAAGACTTTTCTTTTAGGTTAAAAGGTTAAGGTTTATGGGTTGTCGCTTGCCAACCTGAAGTTTCAGCTCCCTCCATAAATTTTCTATAGGATTAAGGTCTGGAGACTGGCTAGGCCACTCCATGGCCTTAAAGGAGAACTATGGGAAAAACATTTTTTTTTTTTCATTTCGGATAGAGTAAGGGAGGGTAATAACCCGTCAGATTTTTTTTCCCCCCCATTTCTGTCACATTGCAGAGATTTTCCTTCACTTCCTGTCCCATAGCCAAACAGGAGGGAATTTTTTTGGGGACCCCAAGCTTATCAGAACTAGTGTTCCCCATTGGAAGATTTCCACTCTATTACTTTTCTGGGGACAACCCAAAAATTGGGGTTCTTTTTACTTTCACTTTCAATAATAATGGTAAGAAGGACAAAAAGAGGATGAATTTCCTCAACAGGGGCACAGACCACATTAAAAACTGACAGGGGCTCTAATCCCTCTCCACAGTCAAAAACTCACATTTTTATTTTATTATACACACACACACACACACACACACACACACACACACACACACACGTTATAATTAATTAATTGAAATTAGTAGATAAAAAAAAAAAAAAAAAAAAGATTATTCGAACACGAAAATTTTAATCAGTAACAGCCCTAACACACACATATACATACCCACACACATTATTGTGCTTCTTCTTGAACCACTCCTTTTGGTATGTTTTGGGTGATTGCTATGTTAGAAGACCCATCCATAACCCATCTTCAGTGTTCTGGCTGAGGGAAGAAGGTTCTCATCCAAGATTTTACAATACACGGCCCTGTCTGTTGGCCCCTAAATATGGCAAAGTCGATCTGTACCTTTAGCAGAGAAACAGCCCCAAAGCATACTGTTTTCACCTCCATGCTACACTGTAGGGGTGGTGCTCTTAGGGTCATAGTCAGCATTTTTCTTACTCCAAACCCGGCGAGTCGAGTTAATGCCAAAGAGCTCAATTTTGGTCTTTGGTCAACACTTTCTCCCAATCCTCTGAATCATTTAGAGGTTCACTGGAAAACTTCAGATGGGCCTGTGCCTTCTTGAGGAGAGGGACCTTGCGGGCGCTGCAGGATTTCAGTCTATGGTTGTGCATTGTGGTACCAATGGTTTGTTTGGTGACTGTGGTCCCAACTGCCTTGAGATCATTCACAGGCTCCTCCCGTGTAGTTCTGGGCTGATCCCTCACTTTTCTCATCATCATCCTCACCCCATGAGGGGAATCTTACATGGGGCTCCAGACCGAGGGCGAATTATGGTTTTGTATTTCTTCCATTTGCGAATAATCACTCCAACAGTTGTCTCCTTCTCACCAAGCTTCTTCCTGATGGTCTTGTAGCTCATTGCAGCCTTGTGCAGGTCTACATTCTTGTCCCCGACATCCTCTGACAACTCTTTGGTGTTGCTCCTGATGAGGTTTGAATGGAAGAAAGATTCTGTGGACAGGTGTCTTGTATACACATAACGAGTTGTCGTTGGGCGCACCTTCTTAAAATTGACAGGACTGACACTTCCGGTTCCGGCACCACATGAGGAGGAGGTGATCACCCTCAGCTCCCGTGTCCCTCCTCGCAAATACTGCTCTAAATACCGCTACGGACCTCGGGGAGAACCTACACCTTACCGGCGGCAGGGTGACCCCTCATGGATCGTTTGGTGGAGCGATCCTACGCAAAAGCAGCCTCGGCGGGGCTCCCGCCTGCGGGGGAGGCACACGCGGCCAACATGGCAGCCGCGCCGCACCTTACTGAACAGGCCCCGCCGCCTTCTGACTCGCCGAATCCAGCGGCGCCGCCACAGGCAGACCCAGCCTCGCCGGAGGGCATAGCACACGCGGTTGTCCTCCTACTGGGTCCCACGCTCGCAGCCACCGTGGACGCAGCAGTCAATAGAGGACTGGAGCAGCTTCACCTGGAAGTACGGGCCCAGGCCCAGAGACTCCAACAGGCAGAGGATCGCATTTCGGCCCTGGAAGACGAGTCTGCAGGTGCTTCTGCTGCGCTAAACAGGGTCCTACATACCCATAAAGAGATCTGGGAGAAACTGGACGATTTGGAGAACAGATCCAGGAGGAACAATCTCCGCATTATAGGCCTCCCGGAATCGGTCTCGTCGGCCCAACTTTCAACTTTATGCGCCATGATTCCCGACCAACTGGGCCTCCGCACGCCGTGCACGATCAAACGAGCGCATCGTATTGGTCAGCCGTCCGAAGCACGCTCCAAGCCCCGGCATGTAATCGTTAAATATCTAAACTACGCCGACAAGACGGCTATTATGCAGAAGTTTCGTGCCTCACGTTCGTTAGTGATCGACGGGGTCAAACTGCTCCTTTTTGCTGACTACTCCGTAGACGTTATGCACAGACGCAAAGCATTCTCACCGGTGTGCACTGCTCTTTACAACCTTCGTGTCAAGTTCTCTTTGTCGTATCCGGCCACGCTACGCCTCCAAACCAACGAAGGGGGATCAGCTCACCTTCACCACGCCGGGAGAAGCCGAACGGTACGTTGAATCTCTGAGCTCTGCTATGGACCATTCGAACGCGCCTGACGCATCTTCTCCATATTCCGGGAACAGATCGGCCGCACCTCCCAAGTCTCACCGCAGTCCCACTAACCCTCCGCACAAGCGCATCAGGGTCACGCCCAAGGACGATCGTTCAGGACACCGTTGACAAGTTCTTCGTTTCACTGATCCTGAGAGGACCTTGTGGTGAGATTTTACGTTCACTTGAGATCTCCCCCTCTTTCTATTCGACCCTTCTAGAAGTCGTTGACCTAGACTATAGTCCCGAAGGGATGCTGTCGGGATGCCCGGTGCCCCAAAGGCAGCATTATGACACCAGCCCTCCTTTGATTTTTGACTTCTGCTTTTTATTTTGCTTCTAATTTTACTTTTGTTCCTGCTCTGCTCATGCAAGTAGAGGCTCTGTCCACTCCAGGTTGCCTTGTTGTTTGCCACTTTTTATTGACACTACTGTTTGCTGAAAAGTTGTACGTATTGTGTTAGTGGGGATCGCAGCTTTCACCTCGGCTCCCTCACCCTCTACCTATACCCCGCGAACTTGGAGCTTAGCTACTAGTGTATTTAACCTCCCCAGAGTGGGGGTCTCATGCTTCTCCCCCCATTTCACCCAGCCATGTACCCCTGTAGGGGTATTAGGATCTCCCGCTGCCCAGTATATCTTCTGTTTTAACTTATCATCATCCTTGTTCCCATTCATTTTCTCCGAGTTCCAGTGTCTCCCTTTATGGCCCCTTTACTGCCATCAGGGGAGGGACGGGACGGGGCTGGTAGCCGAGTCTGAAAGTTGTGACTCATGTGGAAAAAAGGAAAGTTCATATATGTTGGGATGTTTCCACACACATTGTGTTCCTTATCTATGCATAGTTATCTAGTTTCTACCGTTGTACACCAGATACTGACACCTAATGTAGTTACAACACCCTTGGGGATTAAGAAATTTTGTGTATTGAGACATACGAATGCGGAGACTCTTGAGCACAGCAAGACTGTCCCCGCACTGACCACTAGCATTTCTACCCTGCTAACTTTATTGTCACATCAATCGCTGGTGGATGTGACATGAAAGTTATCTCGTGGGATGTCAAGGGGCTTAGATCTCCGTGTAAACGCATGGCTGTACTGAGGCACCTGAAACGCCTCCGAGCGGACATAGCTTTACTGCAGGAGACTCACCTCACGACGGAGGATTTACAACGGCTACATAAATTATGGGTGGGTGAGGTCTATGGCTCACCAGCTGCTGGACGCAAGGCTGGTGTTGCCATTTTAATACATAAACACCTTTCGCATGAAATAGTATCTGTTAAAGCTGACACTGAGGGTCGTAAGGTGACAGTGCAGTTGCTACTTGACTCAACCCCCATGGCCATCACTAATGTCTACGCCCCTAACTCACCGAGCTCGCCCTTCTACCAGGAAGTAATTCAATGGATTTTAGCCATCCCCGACTCACAGCATCTGGTTGGAGGAGACTTCAACTCGGTGATGTCCCCCATAACTGACCGTTCCAAGACTAGCACCAGTAGGGGGACTCCGCTGACTTCCAACGCACCCAAACCTACTCCATTAGCCCAAGCCCTGACATCCATACGCTTCACTGATATATGGCGACTACAACACCCGACAAGCCAAGAACATACCTTTTTCTCTCCACCGCACCAATCCTTCTCGCGCATCGATTATTTCTTTGCTTCACCCGCCTTGACCCCATCCATAAGAGATTCAGAAATTCTAGATGCCAGGATATCGGATCACAGTCCGGTGGTAGTGCAGCTATCGCTCACAGGAACCCTTCGAGGGCCGAAGATGTGGAGGTTCCCCTCCTATCTGGCCGACAGCCCGGACTTTCAAGACATGCTTCGGACTGCGTGGACTGATTACTCGACCACGAATGGCGCACACGTCTCGGATCCTAATCTTTTTTGGGAAACGGGCAAAGCTTTCATGAGAGGCAGGATAATATCATACACCACGCAACTGAAAAAACACAATCGAAGCCAGTATGAGGCCTCTAGTAGAGTGCTTAAAGCAGCTCATGAGCGCCTGCTTACACACCGCACACCAGAGCATATTCAGGACTGGACCCAAGCCAAAAGAGCGTTTGACCTTTGGGCTGGGCAACAGGAGTTGTCTCAACTGGCATACTCCAAACTGTTCTTTCACAGGTTCGGGAACAAATCAGGCAAACTCTTTGCGAAATTATGCGCGGGACCCAGGAAACCCACTCGCATTCATTCCATGCGAGATGTAGACGGCTCAGTGACCTTAGACGCAGATAGGATTAATGCCCTTATCACCAACTATTACTCTAATTTATACAAAGCTGACTCAACTAACGTAGACATGGCGGACGCCTTTTTGTCCTCCATTAATTTACCGACTTTGCAAGACAAACACCTTACTGTACTTAATGCCCCCATTACTCTCGAAGAGATCAAACATACTATATCGACCATGTCCACGGCCAAGGCGCCTGGTCCGGATGGCTACTCGGCGGAATTCTACAAATCTAAAGTGGAATACCTACCGGATACCCTCCGGCTTGTTTATGCGTGCATGTGGCAGGGGGGACCTTATTTGCCCACGGGTTCGCATGCTTACATAAAACTCATTTCAAAAAAAGGCAAGGATCCCTCTTTGCCTGGCTCGTATCGACCGATTTCACTCATTAATGTTGACGCAAAAATTTTATCCAAAATAATTGCCGCTAGACTAGCCAAATTTCTCCCCTCACTGCTCCACCCGGCCCAATCAGGTTGTGTCTGGACGTTCTGCTACCCTTAATATTCGTAAAGTTCTATTGGCCCTTCATTATGCCAAGAATCACCCCTCACAAGACGTAGCAATAATTTCTCTAGACGCGGAAAAAGCTTTCGATAACGTTAGTCTACCTTGGTTGTTCAGGGTGCTGGAGCAATTTGGCTTTCAGGGCCAGTTTATGCAATTTATACAACAGATGTATTCGTCCCCCACAGCTCGGTTGGTCACTCCAGATTTCATGTCAGACTCCATACCTCTATCCAAGGGAACCAGACAGGGGTGCCCACTGTCGCCACTATTGTTTAACCTAGCGATTGAACCTCTATCTAGATGGCTCAATTCGGAGGCTGGGATCAGTGGTCTGCCGATAGGCCAGCACACACTGCGATCCGCTCTTTTTGCGGACGATATCCTGTTGTTCACCGCTGATCCCACTTCCGATTTTGCCAAGTTGCAAGAAACCCTTTCCACTTTTCGAGATTGCTCGGGGTTCCGAGTTAATTTTGACAAGAGTGAAATATTGCCCATGAACCCCAGGATGTCCCATAAATGGACGCATTACTCCCCGTTCACTATAGCCAAACATCATATCACGTACCTAGGTATAAACATTGGACGGGAACCGACCTCATTGTACGGGTTGAATTACCCCCCACTTATTTCGAAAATTGTACAGGAATTGGATTTATGGACAGCCCTGCCTATATCGCTCTTCGGGAGATGCCATTTGTTTAAAATGATATCATTTGCTAGACTGCTATACCCCATGCAAACTATACCCCTTCTGCTAAAACACGCAGATGTCCAGAAGATATACAAGGCACTATCGGCCTTTCTGTGGTCTCGTAAGAGAGCACGTATAGTTCTACACAGGCTGTGCCTCCCGAAGACCGACGGCGGGGCAGGGGTGCCTAACCTTCGCTTTTATAACCTTGCATGCCTCTTGCGTCAGGGTCTAGACTGGTTATCAGGCAACTCTAGGTACTGCAATGTACGACTGGAAGGGGCTATGGCTGCACCATACTCATTAGCAGCAATTCTTCACTCCAAGCTACAGGCTTTACCGCCTCATCTTAAATCGAACCTGCTGATTAGAGACACTGTTGTTGCCTGGAGGGAGACCCGCAAACTACTGGGCTTGCCAACCTCCATCTCGAGTCATCTTCCTATTCAGGGGAATCCCATGTTTCTACCGTCCACACTACATGCAATCTTTGAGCAGTGGAGAATAAAGGGTCTCACGTCTACCAAAGCTGTCTTTGAAACTGGTTCTCGCAAGTGTAAATCATTCACAGTCCTATCTCAGGAATTTTCGCTTCCATCGACCCATCTTTTTTACTATGGTCAGCTGATTGCCTACTTGAGCTCCCTTTGCGGTCCACAGACGGACCCCTTTCAGAAGTCTTTCATCGATACGGCGGTGACCTCTGGGGAATATTCGATCACCAACCTTTACTCCCACCTCATCCAACATCAGACCGACAAATATCATCTGACCCCATTCCGGCAGTGGGCGACCCTTCTGCGAGATGACGATATTCCGGATAAAATATTGGAGGGATACAGGCGGGTACGGAAACTTACCCTTTCTGAAACATGGCGCGAGACGCAATTTAAGTTGCTTCACAGAGCATACTACCCTGTGTACTTAGATAAGGATAATGGTAACTTGAAAATCTGCCCTTGGTGTTCTGAGCCTCACCCTACGTTGTTACATCGTCTTTGGGACTGTCCTACCATTGAAAGCTACTGGACTGCAGTGACTGCCTATGTTAGTTCTGTCTCTCACCAACGGATTCCGAGAGAGATTGCGCTCTGCCTTTTTGGCTATGTTCCTCAAACCGCTCCGTCGGGAGATCAGAGTTGGACCACAGTTTCACAATGGGCCCAACTGGGCCTCCTTGTTGCCCGCAGGACCATTATGCAAACCTGGATCTCCAAGACACCACCTTCACTACCCATGGTTCAAAAGGCCATTGAGTCGCTTTTCTACATGGAGAGACTGGATACCATTACCAGGAATCCTAAACCCACCCGCCACTTTTTTGCGAGGTGGCGCAAATACATGGAAGCCACACTGCCACACTCGGACCTTCAGAGGGCCATGCAACCGTTTCGCTACACGGAATGGTATCTCCGACACAACCTAACAGGATCTCTGGGTAGACTTAAATTACTTTCAAGTGGAGATCCGGCTAACTTCAAGCCTCCTTGACGACTTAGACCTTTAACTGTGCTGATGTTTGTTTTATATTGGTTATTTCCTACCATTTGTCCCACTTTCTATAACTGATTGTCACCCAAGGGTAACGCTGTTGACTTGTTGAACTGGTGTACTTGTATTGTTGGCTGATTTATTGTGCAGATTTTTGTCTCTGTAAAGCTGTCCGGCTGTATTATGTGATTTTTGTTTGTTTGTAAAACCGAATAAACATTTTTCAAAAAAATAAAATAATAAATTGACAGGACTAATCTGTGTACCACAAGCACTAAAGCCCCATACACTCTATCAGATTATCTGCTGATTTTTGTCTTCAGATTTACCAAAACCATGTAGTGCTCCTAAGGTTTGACCTCATATTATATGGTTTTGGTAAATCTAAAAGGAAAAAAAATAAAAAATCAGCAGAAAATCTGATAGTGTGTACGGGGCTTAAAGCTGGGTTCACACTGGTAGGACACGAGTCATACAAGTGTGGATCTGACTTTGCCCTGCAACTTGAAGTCCGACTTCAATGAACAGGGATCCGACAATACCAGGCACTGTGTCTTTAGGGGTAAACTCCATGCAAAAAATCAAAAAACTGCATGGGTTTCCCCCTTCAAGAGCATACCAGACCTCCGGTCATGGATTTTAAGGGGAACCCCTATGCTGTTTTTCTGGCGTGGGGGTTCCCCTTAAAATCCATACCAGACCCTTATCCGAGCACACAGCCCGGGAGGTCAGGAAAGTGGGTGGAGACGAGCGAGCGCCCCCCCTCCTCCCCCGAACCGTACCTGGTCACATGCCCTCAACATGGGGGGGTAGGTGCTTTGGGGCAGGGGGGCCAGCACTCCCCCCTCCTCAATGCACCTTGCCCCCATGTTGATGGGGCCAAGGGCTTCTTCCTGACAACCCTGGCTGTTGATTGTCGGGGGTCTGCGGTCGGGGAGCTTATCGAAACCTGAAAGCCCCCTTTAACAAGGAGACCAAATGATTCCGGTCCCCCACCCCATGTCAATGAGTATGGGGTACATGGTACCCCTACCCGTTCACCTATAAAATAAATAAAACACATTACACATTTTTTAATTTATTAAGGCAGCTCCAGCATCTTTTGATCTCTTCTCCCTTCTCTGGCTCTTCTGACTCCTCCGCTGAGGTCTTCTGCCCCCCAGATGACATCACCCAGTGAACCCACCCTATGCCAATATAAGTAGTGGCACACAGCGCACCCAGCATTAGAGCAGGAGAGAGCATTGAGTCAACATCGGAAGAAGAACCGAATAAACCGATGGGGCTCAGATGGTGTCCTCAGATCTTGAAAGAAGTTTAAGTTATGAATGCTCACAGAAGCCCACCTCTACCCTCTATGCACATCTCCTCAGGGTATGCTCTCTGGAGCCATTGGAGCTTCGCCAGTGCTGGTCCATTGATCCTCCCGCGTTAAATCTGGACTGTGAGGATATATAGCACTTGCCATTCAAAAATCAAAGACTCCTTACGTGATCGTCTCATTCAGTTCAAGATTGTCCATAGAGCCAAGGGGGACTTTATACATGTATTTTGGTCCTGTCCTGCAATAACTACATATTGGACGCAAGTACTCTCAGAAATGAACTCGCTGGCCAGCACCTCTATCCCCAAAGTTGTACCTGCTAGGCTTGTCAGAGGACCTATTCCCTAGACTAGCGAAGAACCATGATTGGCCTCCTACTATTCTAGACCAGAAAGGTGATCTTTTCCTATCTTTCTGGGAATTGCAAGTTAACAATGACCTGCCTTATTATAAAAGATACATATTTTTTTTTACAGAGGTTGCCTCAAGAAATAGGACAGAGTCTGGGCAAATGGCTAGCGGAGCCTTGCACAGCGGTGGAAAATTCCTGCATGGTTCATGCCCATAGTTTAGTGGGAGCAGTAAAATCTCTTGGGCTCCTGAAACAGACAAGTCAGGATGGTCTGTGGTACACCAGTCTTAATATTTGTGTTGTAAGTCACTACAGTCCTTAAGGTCACCTTATACAACATCCTTTTTTCTTGCTTTATGGGTTTTCTACACCACTGCATGGACTAAGTGCCTGAGTCTGGAATGTTGTGTTGTGCTTGAGTGTATATACTTTTATGTTGTTTTGTACCGAATTCCTTAAAAAACAAAAACAAAAAAAACAAACACACACCACACACACAAACTCCACTAGCCCCAAAGACTCACTCAACGCCTAATAGCTTTAATTTTTACAGCAGCCAGAACAACAAATCGCAAGATCATGGAAATCCCCAGTGCTGCCTTTTGACCTCTTAACCCCCCTGGTGGTATTCCAGAGTCTGACTCAGGGTGGAAGTTTTATATCAAAAGCGGTAACCCCGAGCCAGACTCGGGACCGCTTCGCTGAATCCAGGAGCAGGTTTACTTACCTTCTCCCTTGGATCCAGCGATGTCCCCGTGCTGTACGAGCGGCTCGTCCTCCACTCAATTCATCACGGAGCCGAGCTCCGTTCCCTGCGAGCGTTGTGACGCATGGGGGATGGAGATCGGCGCCAAATTCAAAAAGTGAAACACACAGTATACATACAGTACAATGTAATCTTACAGATTACATTGCTGTATAAAATTATTTCCCATCCCCTTTGTCCCTAGTGGTCTACCCAGTGTCCTGCATGCAGTTTTATATTATAAAAAATGTTCTTTATGCCTGGAAACTGGAGATTGTCCATAGCAACCAAAACTGTCCCTTTACATCAAAAATGATTTTAGACCAGCTAGAAAACCACGATAATAAATTGGAATCACTCGCAGAATTGAGGTATAGTGATTTGTGGGGAGATCCGTCATCAAATACTGAAAAGTAATGACAGTGACAATTCTACAACTGAGCAAATTTCAGTGTTTTTGATTTAATTACATTATTGAATATTTTTTATTATTGTTATATTATTATTTGGTATAATTTATAGTTATTTATTATAATTTAGGATTTAATTTTTCAAACTTTATCATACCCGGGATGTCTACTAGATTCTGGTTTGAACAGATTTAAGTGAGTTATTCCTAAGAATTACAGGACTACAATATAAAAACGCCAAATTTTCATACAAAATAATTGTACCGCCAGGGAGGTTAAAGAACAAATTGTTCTAAATAATGTTAATCATAATGTCTCTGCCATCGGGCAGGACAAGCTCCCCCACTTCAGGAAAACCTGGGACCCCTGGAACGCCTACCTAATGGAGCCACGTCAGATCTGAGGCTAGCCTCTTAGGAAAGGCTTGCTGTCTCTTATCCCCCTTTCTTCATCCTCTTCTCTCTACCTATTAAACCTTTTGGTGGTTTGGGAAGCATTGAAGGACTGCTGGTCGGAAGTCATCGGTCCCAATCCTAGTTTGAGGGCCGTGTATGTAAAACACAAAGATCAGCTACCGTGATCGCCTCATGGCTGAGATGACCCCTCATCTTCAATGAGAGCATTCCCCAGTCATGCAGCTCCTCTTTGGAGGATATATCTCCTGCCCTTAAGAAATATATACATAGCCCAAAATTTCCTTATACCGGTTCTCTAGCGACCATTGGTGTATGTCACTAATGTGATTATGAACCGGTACTTTCCTATATTGTATCTTATGGTTTTACATAAAAATAATTGGAAAAGAAAATATCAAAACTATGATTCTGTAAGATATCCAATGCTAAAGCCCAACTAAAGCATAGCAATAAAACCTCAAGGCACATTCCAAAACCAGCTTAAGGCATGGCTCCCACCTATGCATTTTTTCGTGAGTTCTCAGTTTTGCAGAAACACACTACAGTCCATTTCACATGGTTTCCTATATATGTAGTTCACATATGGGCATTTTATGGAAAGGGTCAGGGACTTTTCTGCGTTTTGGTTCCATAGACTTCAATGGATCAAACATGTGTATAGAAAAAATACAAAATGCTCCCAGAATAGGCAAACTGCAACCCGCATAGGTGTGAACCAGGCCTCAATGGATCGTTATTACTGGGATTAGTAGCTAAATAGCTCCCCATAAGTAGTCTAAAGTCCAATTCCTCATTCACACTGTCCGCTTGTATTTATTTAAAGGGGTGTCCAACCTTTTGACCTTCCTGGGCCATATATTGGAAAAAGACGCATTGTCTTGGGCCGCATTTACACAGACTCAACAGACCGTTAATTTGTGTGCGCTGCTGTGCCTTTCTTTCAGGCAGGAAAAAAATGTTCCTGCACCATTTTTGAATTAGTATACTCAACATACAAAAATATTACAAATAGCCACTCCTCACAGTGAACAAACATAACGTATACAATTTCTTATACATGAAGTATTGTAAACAAAACAGTGTAAACTGCAATTCTCCCAAAGAAATTATATATAGTCCGTCACCCAAAGGTGATTAAAAATCTTCAACAGTAATCCCTCTATCCGTGTGAAAAACTATTCAGTGTCCAAACTGTTTCCTAAAATCCTTTACCACACCATCCGTGATTGTGACCCCCCCCCCCCCCTGTAGGAGCACTCACCAGCTGATGAGTCTTGCACTCTCGTGCTAGGCTAGTAGAGCATTAGATCTCTCACGAGATGATAACAGATATTCAATCAGCAATCTCTGGGCATTCTCCTTTAAAAACTTTTATAGGTATATCTCAAAAGAACCTCAAAAGAAAAGAGACCTCCAATAGTGCAATACTGTCAACACACTTTAATTTAAAATAATCCACTCTTTTATGCACTCACATGAACAACTTGAAAGAAAGCACTCCAAAAACACATCAATTCACTCCAATCTTCAGTAACATCACAAGGTACTCCGAGGCATTGGTGGTCACAGTGGACACTTATTAAGCCGGTAGCGTAATTGCTTTCTCTCACCCTTCCTTGCGTCTCCTGCCTGGTCCCACACAGCAGATATGCAGTTTGAATAGGGCGCCACAGCTTGCCAATACCGTCCCTTCTGTCCAGCACCTCCTTCCGCTTTCGCATGTGAACTTAGTGTCTCAATGATAGTTGCCAGATAGCCACACATCCGACATGTTTCGTCATACCAGACTTAATCATGGGATTGGCTATCTGGTATCTTGTTCAGCCTTTTATTCTAATGCCGACCATCCCATAATAACACATCTCCCAATCGCGCATGCGCACGCTCGGCCTCAAGACAAGCGCCCAGACGACTTGACCGCCCGCCCAACATCCCGAACAAGCTTCTCGCGCATGCGCGAGCCCCTCACTTACACGTCTCCCCTCATGACTATATTGAGCCGCCCAGCAGCTTCTTAATACTGCGCTGTCACTCTGCCACAATGCCGCGCTTAGGCTGGAGATGTCCGTGCATCTTCCATACAATCACTTCCGCAAGTGAAAGTGCTTCCAACCCACTATATCACTGCCGCACTTGCGCAGACACATTCCCCCTATCTTCCGTGCAATCATCCACGCAAGTGACAGCACTCCACGTCCACATAAGGGGCGTGCATACACTGCATAATCATACAGATCATTCCATTAAATTCCTCACATAACTCTGCATGTGTACAGCTTCACCATTTATTGTATGCAAGAGGCATCGATTCTCTAACGTTATTCAGACCCCGCCAACCGGAATCCAGCATCCTTCACCTCTAATACTTGTGTCCCCAGCTGTACAATATGCAGCCAGTTCCTGGAGGATGAAGGAATGGATTCCACTGAATGGCCCCCATGCTCGCTTGACCTAAATCCAATAGAACACTTCTGGGACATTATGTGTTTCGGTCCATCCTACACCACCAGGTTGCACCTCAGTCTATTCAGGAGCTCAGTGATGCCCTGATCCGTATCTGGGAAGAAATATCTCAGGACACCATCAGTCGTCTCATTAGGAGCATGCCCAGACATTGTCAGGCATGCATACAAGTACATGGGGGGCCCATACAAACGAACGAGTACCGTTTTGAGTTGCTGCAGAGAAATTTAAGCAAAATGGACTAGCCTGCTGCATCATTTATTCACTTTGATTTTCGAGATGTCTTTGAATTCATCCCACTGTAGGTTTATCATTTTAATTTCCATCAAACGATGTGGCATCCTCTCCTTCCTAACATATTACCCAGTCCACATCAGTATAGATATCCAGCATGAGATTTCCCCCCCCCCCCCCCCCCATTTCCCCAAATTCATGAGGTCCAAAATAAAAAGCAGCTGGCTGCAGAGAAGAACCGTCGCATCAGCAGGAAGTGTCTTACTTTGTTCATATACAAGCAATTCCAATATTTTATTAAAAAGGAAGATAGACATTTTAGCTTGCATGGAGCTCAACTTTAACAAGAGCAAGTAGAAGTGAACTGAAATTTTGGCCATGGAAACATATCGGCTGAAAACAGGGTTATCAGCATTTTTCTGATAAGAGAAAAAAGGTGCCAATAACGCAGCTGAAAACATATGCGATTTTTCCGCAATTTTGCTATGATTTACCAATATTTTACTACAATTTTCCTGTACTCGTGAATGAATGAATGAATGAATGAATGAAATACTTATACTTAACGTATAGCGCACAATGTGAACTGAATCGCCTCTAGGCGCTCATGGTGTATTTTTTATAGGTCATGTGACTCAGAAACAGCATCAAATACATAAACACAGGTTAAACGCTACAACGGACCAGTGTGAAGTCATACATACAATTTAAAAAGGGATACATTTTTATTGAGCTTTTCTTGTGCTAAAGGTGCAGATAATGGCTGAAAATAAATTGATTAGATAGATAGCAAAGTGAGTGCAGCACTAGGCACAGTATGAAATTGATCATTATAATCAATATGTGATAAAAAAAATTAAATGATCGATACATTAATAAATAAATAAAAAATTATTAGACAAAAAAATAAAAAAAGGTATAAATAAATATATATATATATATATATATATATAATCTCAACTTTTCTTATGCAATGCATACTAGCACAATATGATATTGCCTTGCAGGGATTTTTGTTTTGTTTTTTACCGCCTGTGGTTTACTACCTCTTTAAGCTCTTTATTCACCACTCCCCAACTAGAAACAAAAGCCGATTTGGGGGCTTCAAGAAGGCTGCTAAAAGCTTGTAAACTTTTGTCCTCCAAGATGAAAAAAATGCCGCTGCGTTTATGGCCCAATGTCAACCCAACACATGAAAATTCACATACAGTTTTGTCACAGCAAAAGATTTCAGTAATTATGATATAACTTACCTGCAAATAGGACTTTTGTACAGCTTCTAGCTCTTCGCCAAGAGGTACCACAAATTTCTCCAGCTGCCTTTCGTGGGAGTAAGGCTGAATGTCGGGAGATTCCTCCGATCTCAGTTCTATGTGGCCAATCAGCAGGTTGGACACAACTTGCTGCACAGACTGAACAACAAAACACTTTATTTAGAAAGACAAGGAACATTCTGCTCATTTTAACCTCTCTAGCTGGCAGGCTGACAACAAAGTCTCCTAACTTAGGCACGCCTTTAAATGCAGACATTAAGCCCCGGTTCACACTACCGACTTGTCAGTTCAAAGTCACATGACAAGTCGTGCCCCATTAACGGCAATGGAACTGTTCTAATTGGTGCGACTCAAGTCGCTCTGACTTAGAAAAAGGTTTCTGCGCTACATTGGTGCAACTTCAACACTGCTTGCATTGACTTCTATTAAAGAAATTGTATGGAAGCCGAGATGAAGCCCCGCTAGTGTGAACCAGGCATAAGGGGTTGATTTACTAAAACTGCAGCGTGAAAAAAATCGAATGCAGCTGTGTATAGTAGCCAATCAGCTTCTTACTTCAGTTTGTTCAATTAAGCTTTGACAAAAAGACTGGAAGCGACTGGTTTTCATTCAGGGTCGGACAAGATTTTGCAATCTCAAGTTTTAGTAAATCAACCCCTAAATATCTATCCAATCCTACCAATTTAACAGGATGATTTAACCTTTTTACCATTATTATTATTAAATAGCGCCAACAGTTTAGACAAAGCTTTACAATATAAAAGGGAGACAATACAATAAAACTTTTCTTTTAGTACTCGCCGATACCATTTACCAATATCCACCGCAACTGTTTTGGTTTTCACTTCCGCTGTCACCAATGGTACAAAGCATTCAAAAGTTGTTTACAAACAAACTAAATAGATTTGTTTTTTGCGCCTTTTCAATGTGAATTGTGTAAATATATGTTAATATATAGGTGTAAAAATATTCACTACCAAAAAAAAAAAAAAAAAAAAAAAAGTTTTCATTGTTTATAAAATAGACATGAAGAAAAAAAAATAAAAAATTATATATATATATATATATATATATATATATATATATATATATATATATATATATATATATATATATATATATATATATATATATATATATATATATATATATATAGCTAGCAGGAAAATAATCATTAAACAGAGGAGAATATGGACCTAATTAAGGCTGATTAGAGTAAATTAAGTGTTAAGTAGTTAAACAGAGGAAAATGTGTTCATCCCTTAGATATGCAGATGAAGAAAAGATACAAAAAGAAACAAATGTTTCTTTTAATTTTAGGATGAGCATTGTTGTTAATAAACATTGCCAGTCACTTTTTTTTTTTTTTGACAGCTCCAATTACTGGACTTCTTTAACACTTCAGCTGTCAACACTGACAGCTCAAAGAACCAAGCCTGAAAGTATCAGTTTCAGGTAGAGCTGCACAATTAATCGTCAAGAATCGTTATCGCAATCTTAACTAAAGTGTTTCACAATTCTTTCTATGCAAAGAATTCTTTCTGCTCTTCAGAAGCCACAGTCCTAAAAAGAAAGGAAGAGAAAAAAACTGGGCAGTCTGCCAAGAATCAAAACATTCTTTATCAGTTGAACTTAAGTATAAACATAGTAACAATTTGTCAATGGAATAGACTTTGTGCGTAATTGAAAAAAGTGTAACCACTTAAACGCTAAACCTTTTTCTGACATTTGTTGGTTTAAATATAATTTTTTCTTTTTTTTGCTATAAAATTACTTAGAACCCCCAAACATGCATATATATGGTGGTTGTTGCAATATTTTATGTCACACTATATTTGCGCAATGGTCTTTCAAATGACATTTAAAAATAAAAAAAATAAAAATTTGTTTAATGAATAAACAAAAATTTGAAAAAATGAACCAGTAAAGTTAGCCCATTTTTTTTCTTGTATAATGTGAAAGATTTTACGTTGTGAGAATTGTGATCTTTTTATTCTAAGCCAAAAAAAAATCATGATTCTCATTTTGGCCAGAATCGTGCAGCTCTAGTTTCAGGTATCGGTGCATTTGCACGAGTACAGATACTTGTGTAAATACCTGGTATTGGCACGATACCAGTATCAGTGCAACCCTAAATAGAATAGAAGAGGGTTAAGTGGGCCACGCACAGGAGAGCTTGCAATCTAAAGCCCCGTACACACGGGCATGTGCCGGTTCAAAAATAAATAAAAATCAATAAATGGCTGAAATTCTGCCCATGTGCAAGTTGGTCTGTCCATTAGGCCGGCTTCTGTCGGACATGCATGCTGAACACAAAAGCTCAGTGTGGGAGACCGCTGGACTAACCTTGCATAGTTGGTACAGCAGCTCCGACAGCAATTTTTACGCGTGTACCCAGCTTAAGGCGGTTGTAAATCGCTGGCTTTTTTTTTTTTGGAAACCTGCAAGGTTTAGGATCTGATTATTATGACCCAATTTTACCTACATCTCACAGTACATTAGCATAATCATTAAAGCTGCAGATATAATAAAGGAATAGGTAATGTACCAAATCATGAAACAAAACCAATAACGCCCAGAAAAGGAATGCAGGAACTAACAATTGTAGTATCCCTTTACATTGCCGGTCAGTGGAAAATGCCATCTTAAAATAATGGTCAATGGGGTGCCCCATTACATTTGTGGTCAATGGGAAAGTGTCAGTAGAAGACTAGAAATTATAGGAAAAGGTTTCCCTTAATAGGAGCAGAGGATAGGTGCCCCCTGCTGGTGATCAACAGGGGTATGCTCGCTTACATTTGTGATCAGTGGAAGGCTTTATGGAGTAACCCCGGGGTGGAACAAAAAACTCTGCCAGAGAAATGCTGGGACAATGTAATGACTGGGGTGTCAATCAAACATACCTTCCAATGGAAGCTGCTCTGGAATGGCCAAATTATTTGTGATATTAAAAAAAAAAAAAAAAAAAGAAGAAGAAGAAGGGTCCCATCCATTTGCATAGTCCCGGGGCATAAAACCCATTATCTCTATGGCTCCACCCACTTTCCTTAAACGAATAAGCCTCTTGCAGATTTAAAAATAAATAAATAAATGGGGTGGGGGAAAAAAAAAAAAAAAACACCCAAAAGGATGACCTATAAAATCTTTGTTTTTAAGATCTCTCAGCTCTGCTGAGCTTTACAGGTTTTAGAGGAGGGGGGCTTTTAGGATCCTTAAAAGGATAACTCTGGGGGGGAAAAAAATAAAAAAAAAATAAAAAAAAAAGCATATACAATTTCTACACAAGACATATTGTAATTTAATGCAATTAGAAATAACCCTTTCCTTTCTGCTGTAATTTTCTATAAAATGCAATATGGCTACTTGGAGGCATGGTGTACACAGATGGTATTCAGAGTGTCCACTTATAAATGTAATTTCCTGCTTGTGTGATTAGCGTACTGATTTTCTGAAGTGTGCACTAAGATGCAAGTTAAATTTAAAGCATCCCTGCAAAAAAAAAAAAAAAAAATTTTGGTGAGATACTCCCAATAGGAAATCACATCTAAAAGGGGATGCAGACACTGCCACTTTCCTCATTAGAGCCCTGCAAGGGCAGCAGCTGATTGATTATGAAATCACTCCCATGCATATTTGTTTTGCACATGGACACAAGACAAAAACCAAAGCCAAGGTAGGAATCTGCAACAAAGCTTGTTAAAACCCCTGCAATGTACATAGATTACTCAGAGGCAGGGTGGATATAACTCAATGATTTAAAAAAAAAAAAAAAAAAATTATATAAAAAATATATACTGTATTTATTGGCGTATAACGCTCACTTTTTCGCCATTGAAAAATCAGGCGCAAATAGCGTGTGTGTGTGTGTGTGTGTGTTATACGACGATACTTCACTTTTAGCTGCCTCGGCAGGGACGGGGGGGGGCGGGCGAGCGCCGTCAGATTACATACAGTGAGAATCTGTTTACTTGGCGGCCTCTGTAATAGGAAGTCCCGTATCCTGGGTAACCATTAGACCACTGTTCTGTCTATCATAGGAGATTCTCCCTGTATGTAATCTGTCGGCGCTTGTCCCACCCCTTTCCCTGTCCCCTCTAAGCTACAGACGGGCATCGATCAGACTGCACTGAGGCAATGATGAGGCTGTAGTTCCTTATTTAAAATTACATTAACCCCTTCCCGCGAGCGTACGCAGATGTGCGTACTCGGCTTCTGGGGGGTACATCGGGATGATGCCCGCACCTGCAGGCATCATCCCGGTAATGTTTTTTCAGCAGGCGATTGGCTATCCAGCCATAACAACCGATGCAGCTAAAAGCCGCTCGGCTGTTATGCCGTAGGAGCGGGAGGGGACGTCCCCCCTCCCGCCGCTGTTACCGGTGCTCCCGCTCGATCGGGAGCACAGATTCCATGTCCGCTGCCTCCGGCTGCTGGGGAGGAACTGGAACTAAGCCGCATTTCGGCTTCGTTCCAGTCTCCTCATAGTAAACACGGAAGCGACGTCACTTCCCATTTACTTGGCTGCCAATGGCGCCGGTTTTAAAAATATATACGGTATTCAGAATCGCCGTTTTCGGCGATCTGAATACATTGAAGTGTAAAGGAGGGATGGGGTTTTTTTTTTTTTTTTTTTTTTTTTTTTAAAACAAAATTTAGTCATTTTTAACCACTTCAGCCCCAGACCAATAAACACCTTAAAGCGGAGGTCCACCCTAAAGTGGACCTTCCGCTCATCGGAACCCTCCCCCCCTCCGGTGCCACAATCGGCACCTTTCAGGGGGGAGGGGGGTGCAGTTACCTGGATAATCCAGGTAACTGCACCCACTTCCGGGATAGCTCTCTGCGGAAAGAGGCGTAACGTACGCCCCTTTCCGCAAGTGCCCCGCTGCCTGCTGGGAAACACACAGATCCCAGAGGCAGCGGGGAGCGTCCTTATTGCGCAGCGCGATTCGCGCATGCGCAGTAGGGAACCGGGAAATGAAGCCGAAAGGCTCCATTTCCTAATTCCCATACCCAAGATGGCGGCGGCAGGACCCGACAGGCGACCTAGAGATCGGCTTCGGGTGCCGACATCGCGGGCGCGCTGGACAGGTAAGTGTCACTATTTTAAAAAGTCAGCAGCTGCAGTATTTGTAGCTGCTGGCTTTTAAAAAAAAAAAAAAACGGTGGACTCCCGCTTTAAGGACCAGAGGTCTTTTTCCAATTTTGCACTGCGCTGCTTTAACTGGTAATTGCGCGGTCATGCAATATTGCACCCAAACGAAATTTGCGTCCTTTTCTTCCCACAAATAGAGCTTTCTTTTGATGGTATTTGATTGCCTCTGCGATTTTTTTTTTTTTGCGATATAAATGGAAAAAGCGTGAAAATTTTGAAAAAAAAAAAAAAAAGATATTTTCTTCTTTTTGTTATAAGAAAAATCGAATAAACTAAATTTTAGTCATACATTGAGAGCAAAATGTATTCAGCCACATGTCTTTAGTAAAAAAAATGTCAATAAGCGTATATTTTTGGGTTTGCGCAAAAGTTATAGCGTCTACAAACTAGAGTACATTTTCTGGAATTTACACAGCTTTTAACTTATGACTGCCTATCTCATTTCTTGAGGTGCTAAAATGGCAGGGCAGTACAAACCCCCCCGAAATGACCCCATTTTGGAAAGTAGACACCCCAAGGAAATTGCTGAGGGGTATGTTGAGCCCATTGAATATTTATTTTTTTTGTCCCAAGGGATTGAATAATGACAAAAAAAAAAAAAAAAAATTTTTTTTACAAAAAGTTGTCACTAAATGATATATTGCTCACACATGCCATGGTTATATGTGGAATTGCACCCCAAAATATATTCCGCTACTTCTCCCGAGTATGGGGATACCACTTGTGTGGGGCTTTTTGGGAGTCTAGTTGCGCACGGCACCCCGAAAACCAATCACCACCTTCAGGATTTCTAAGGGTGCAAATTTTTGATTTAACTCCTCACTACCTATGACAGTTTCGAAGGCCATAAAATGCCAAAATAGCACAAAACCCCCCAAAATGACCCCATTTTGGAAAGAAGACACCCCAAGCCATTTACTGAGAGGCATGTTGAGTCCATGGAATATTTTATATTTTGCCACAAGTTGCGGGAATATTACAAACTTTTTTTTTTTTGCACAAAGTCGTCACTAAATGATATATTGCTCACACATGCTATGGGCATATGTGAAATGACACCCCAAAATACATTCTGCTGCTTCTCCTGAGTACGGGGATACCACATGTGTGGGACTTTTTGGGAGCCCAGCCGCGTACAGGACCCCGAAATCCAAGCACCGCCTTCAGGATTTCTAAGGGCATACATTTTTTATTTTACTCCTCACTACCTATCACAGTTTTGAAGGCCATAAAATGCCAAGATGGCACAAAACCCCCCCAAATGACCCCATTTTGGAAAGTAGACTCTGAAGTAGACTTCAGATTCTATACCACTACGGGAGGTGTATGCTTTGCGCGTGGGTGTTAGTGGTACTGGCACTAACCTAGCGCTGCCTGGGGCGACGCAGACCCTGACCCTAAAACCCAATTGATATCACCCGCCGGGTGATCAGGGGGTTAAACCTTTATTGGGTAATAAATGGTGGGTGCCCTGATGCTATAAAAAGCAAACTAACCAGAGTCACTCATAACACTTATACGGTGATCAGTGGTGAAAGGGTTAACTAGGGGCAATCAGGGGGTTCAAATTTTTATTAGGTAGTATATGGGGGTCCCTGGCGCTATATAAAAACCTGACGGGAACCTAAATAACTAACTGGCTAACCAGCATCACCAGTGACACTTATACTGTGATCGCTGGTGAAAGGGTTAACTAGGGGCAATCAGGGGGTTAAAACCATTATTGGGTAGTATATCGGGGTACCTAGCGCTATAAAAACCTAGCGGTGAACCTAAAAAAATAACTAGCTACCTAGCGACAGTAGCGACACTGATGCAGCGATCAGAAAAATGATCGCTTAGTGACACTGGCAAAAGGGGGTGAAAGGGTTAACTCTAGGGGCAATCAGGGGGTTAAATCTTTATTGGGGGGTGATAGGGGGCTACCCTGGACCTAACACTAACTGCCCTGACAGTTTTTACTTTTACAACTGACACTGAATGCATTGATCAGTAAAGAAATGATCAATGCAATCAGTGACACTGTGACTGGGGGGGGGGGGGGGGGTTGTGTGCCTGTGTGTGCCTACATGTCAGTGTAGTGTTGGTGCACACTTCCTTTTAGTTTTCTCCTCGTAGTCTGGTCAAAAAGACCGCCCGAGCCCCTTCCCCCAGCACGCGGTCGTCTAGGAAGCCGTCGGCCCCACGTGAGTTACCTTGAACGTTAAAGCTGACCAAGCGTATCACGCGTGAGAACCCCTTACAAGAGGACAGACCAGTCCTATACTGCACGAACTAGACTGCGGACTGGGATTACTCAGCCCAACAATCAGTTGACCTACCGTGCTGACCCGTCACCTGGTAAATACTCTCTTAATAACCTGATCAGTACAAAGTTAATTTATGACTGTTGACTATTCATGTTCTTGTTCCCACTACAAGTGAAAAACGAAAAAGGAACGACTGGAGTATTACGTATCAGCATTACCTGCAGCAAATGTTTATCCTCTGTTTATTTTCATTTTTTTTTCATTCTTTTACTGTATATCAAGCTGTAATACTCTATCTCCTATAAATAAAGATTGTTTATAAAAAAAAAAAAAAAAAGACCGCCCGAGGAGAATGACATCACTTCCTCCTTCCTGTGTAAACAATACACAGTGGGAGGAAGTTCGTCATTGGCCAGGAGCGATCGAGAGGGGGTGGCCAGAAACCAACGGCCATCCCCTCATCACGGATCGCTCCCGGAGGGAAACGGACCGCCGTATCCAGCGGGAGGGGGTCCGATCGGACCCCCCACCCGCTGGAAGGCAGGCACGTACATGTACGTGCTTGTGCCTGCCTGTGCCATTGTGATGACGTACATTGGCAATACGGCGGTCCTTAAGTGGTTAAAGTAAAGAAAAACATTTTTTTTTTAAAGCACCCGCCGTCCCCCGAGCTCGCGAAGCAAAGAAAATGCATACCGAAGTCGCGCCCGCATATGTAAACGGTGTTCAAATCACACATGTGAGGCATCGCCGCGATAGTCAGAGCGAGAGCAATAATTCTAGCACTAGACCTCCTCTGTAACGCTAACCTGGTAACCGTTTTTTTTTAATTCATGAAAGTGTCCCTTTTCCCAAAAAGTTGCGTTTAAAACACCGCTGCGCAAATACTGTGTGACATAAAATATTGCAACAATCTCCGTTTTATTCTCTAGAGTCTCTGCTAAATTATATATATATATATATATATATATATATATGTTTGGGGGTTCCAAGTAATTTTCTAGCAAAAAATATGGATTTTAACTTGTAAACACCAAAATTAGGCTTAGTCATGAAAGGGTATTATTTTTTTTACCTTAAAATGAATGTGCGTGTTATACGCCGAATATGAATAGATATAGAGAGAGAGATAGAGAGATAGAGAGATAGATAGAGAGATAGAGAGATATAGATAGAGAGATATAGATAGAGAGATATAGATAGAGAGATAGATAGAGAGATAGAGAGAGAGATAGAGAGAGAGATAGAGAGAGAGATAGAGAGAGAGAGAGATAGAGAGAGAGAGATAGAGAGAGAGATAGAGAGAGAGATAGAGAGAGAGATAGAGAGAGAGATAGATCTGTGATGTGTTCCAGAAGATTGCAGGGAGGGAGGGGGAGAGGAGAACTTCCACTCTGGGCCCTTTTTATATTCATACAAATCTTGTGTATCCCATCAATCACATTTCCTATGACAAGAGACATCAAGGCCATAACTTTTTCTATAGAGCATTCATAACCTGGGAGAAAAATTGGCAGTAATCCAGCATACAGCATCCTGCCGTTTCCTCACTATGACAGCCATGTGACTTGTAACGGATCACAGTTTGTGTAATGAACTTTATAAACTGCTTATCTAAATGACCTTAAGAACTTTACAATGTAACAGATACATCTACTGCCAATATGGAGCGATCGGTGTCTAAGAATCCAAGCCAAACGTCATTCCAAATAGGGCACAGCAAGACAAACTTACATCCGACTCCCATACTACTCTGCACCTACACTATCACAATCCTATTCTATGCTTTTGTATTATAAAGGTGTCGAATCACAATTTCGTCAGGCCTAGCTTAACCACCAGGCTTCTTTTTTAGCTGGTTTACAGCTTTTTTAGCTTTTTTTAACTTGTTTACTGAGTTAAACTTTTTTTTTTTTTGCTAGAAAATTACTTAGAACCCCCAAACATTATACTTTTTTTTTTCCAATACCATAGAAAATAAAATGGCGGTCGTTGCAATACTTTGTCACACCGTATTTGTGCAGCTGTCTTACAAGTGCATTTTTTTTTTTTTATAAAAAATAAAAAAAATAAAAATAAAAGTTAACCCAAAAGCATGACAGGACCTCTTAAATATGAGATCTGGAGTCAAAAAGACCTCAAACCTCATATTTACACTAAAATGCAAAATAAAAATAATTTTTTTTTAATCCTCATTTCAAAAAAAAAAAAAAAAAATTAATAATAATCTATCTAAAAATAGTTTTCCCTTTAAGACACACAAGACACATAACAATTTTGTTTATTCAGCATTAAATTAGGTTTAGTTGTGTAGCACAAGGCTGTATATTCTGCAATATTTACATTTTTGGTAAACTCATTCAATGAATCCAAGCTGAGATAACATGTACTGCAAATCTATGTACACTACAAACTGTATGGTTGAATCAGTTCTGATATCGCTGTTTTAGTAACCTGACAGCTTATTATTCTAAATAGGAAACCTTCATTTTGTTTTCAAATATTAACCAATTGACCACTGGGCACTTAAACCCCCCTTCCTAACCAGACCAATTTTCAGCTTTCGGTGCTCTTACATTTTGAATGACAATTACTCAGTCATGCAACACTGTACCTATATGAAAGGTTTGTCTTTTTTTCACACAAATAGAGCTTTCTTTTGGTGGGATTCAGCAGGGTACGAACGAGATATGGCAGGGATATGGATGGGATACAGCTCAGTACGCATGGGATACGGCCCAGTATGGCCTGTGGCGGGGGGTCTGTGGAGGAGTATTGCTCAGTATGGATGGCTGAGCATGGATTGATGGCAATATTCATCCAAGTATGGATGGCTGAGCATGGATTGATGGCAATATTCATCCAAGTATGGATGGCTGAGCATGGATGGATGAATATTGCTGAGTATGGATGGTTGAGCATGGATGGCTGGATGAGAATGACAGAGGGGTGGCTGAGCATGGATGGATGGATGAACATTGCCGAGTATGGATGGTTGAGAATGGATGGATGAACATTGCCGAGTATGGATGGCTGGATGAGAATGACAGAGGAGTGGCTGAGCATGGATGGATGGCCGAGCATGGATGAGTATGACAGAGGGATGGCTGGCTGGCTGGATGAGTAAGAGGGATGGCTAGATGAGGCTGCAATGGGCACAGATCAGCGCTGATGGCACTACAATCCAGCCTACAGCACTGCTGCGCCAGATCTCTCCCCTCTCCCTGTATCGATACAGAGAGGGGAGAGAGGAACCGGACACGACGCCAGTTTGTTTACAAGTGATTGCTCCATCATTTGACGGAGTGCTCACGTCAAGGATACTCCTGTGTGTGCGCCCCAGGGGGCGCATGGGAGCACATCAATGTACGCTCTCCCAGAGTTATCGAGCCGCACGGTAACCGTCATTCGGCTATGGCCCAGTTGTAAAGCGGTTAAAAGATTCTTACTATCAGCAAGAATGAGTGGTACAGCTTTGGTACAGGTAGTGCTGCATTTACCAAAGACAAAGCACGCTGCAAGTGCAGGTTCACTCATTTCCCCCAGCCCTTAGTGAATGTGGTGAAGCTTCTTTCCCACACAGAATCCAGGAACAGGCCTGAAACTCCCCCAGTCAATAGACTGCAGGACAGTAGAAGAGAAGCTTTGGAAAATACACATCTGCAACAGGGCCGGAGTTGTCACCTCATCTGGATATGGGATGGTGACTGAAGCCTCCAGGAGCTAGGTCTGTGTGTGGCTGAAGCCATCTGATAGCCATAAATGTATGTTTAGGTCATCTGTATCCTCCTTACACACAGAACAGCAGATAGTGAACTCTAAAACCAGGTAAGAAAACATTGTAAATAACTGATGGTATGTGATGACATTGATGCTAGCATCGCCTCTTAGACCCAAGATGAAGATTTTGGACATGGCAAATGAGAGAGTAATAAAAACAAAAAAAAATAATAATAAATCGAATGGCCAGATAATATCTGCCTTTCCCACCAGTGGCATCCAGTGCACACAGAGAAAGAGGATATTACAAAGTTACAGTATATGGCCAGATCAATCTATCTCACCACAAAACCAGTTAGAAATTCATTAGATTTCTTGGACCACTGTGGCTAGGGCTGCAGTGATAATAGAATATATAGCTTGCCATACAATAGACATTTCTCAAAAAAAATAATTATATAGATTCCTCCATCCTTGCTAAATTGCATGGATGGAGATCGCCGCCCCCCCCCCCCCCCCCCCGCCAGGTATTGTACAGCTGGGGCCAAAAGTTTTGAGAATGGTACACATATACATTTTCACAAAGTCTGCTGCCTCAGTGTTTAGAACGGCAATTTGCATATACTCCAGAATGTTATGAAGAGCGATCAGATGAATTGCAAAGTCCCTCTGCCATGAAAATGAACTTAGGCGCATAAAAACCATTTCAACCCTGCCACAAAAAGGACGAGCTGACATGCCAGTGATTCTCTTGTTAACCCGGGTGTCAGTGTTGACGAGTACAAGGCTAGAAATTACTCTGTAGGGCTGATCCAGTTAGAACAACAGACTGGAAGCTTTAAAAAGGAGGGTGGTGCTTGAAATCATTGTTCTTCCTCTGTTAATCATGGTTACCTGCAAGGAAACACGTGCAGTCATGATTGCTTTGTAAAAAAGGGGGATTTACAGGCAAGGATATTGCTGCTACTAAGATTGCACCTAAATCTACCATTTATTGGATCATCAAGGAGGGGGTTCAACTGTTGTGAATAAGGCTTCAGGGCACCCAAGAAAGTCCAGCAAGCACCAGGACCGTGTCCTACAGTTGATTCAGCTGTGGGATCGGGGCATCATCAGTGCAGAGCTTGCTCAGGAATGGCAGCAGGCAGGTGTGAGGGCATCTACAGGCATAGTGAAGAAAAGACATTTGGAGGACGGCCTTGTATCAAGAAGGGCAGCAAAGAAGCCTCTTCTCTCCAGGAAAAACATCATGGACAGACTGATATTCTGCAAAAGGTACAGGGATTGGACTACTAAGGACTGGGGTAAAGTAATTTTCTCTGATGAATTTCCGATTGTTTGGGGCATCCGGAAAAAAACAGTCCTGTGTCATGCCAACAGTAAAACATCCTGAGACCATTCATGTGTGGGGGTTGCTCCTCAGCCAAGGGAGCGAGCACACATTTACAATCATGAAGAACACAGCCATGAATAAAGAATGGTACAAAAAACATCCTCAGAGAGCAACTTCTCCCAATCTTCCAAGAACAGTTTGGTGAGGAACAATACCTTTTCCAGCAAGATAGCATAAGGCAAAAGTGATAACCAAGCGGTTTGGTGAACAAAAAAACAACATTTTGGGTCCATGGTCAGGAAACTCCCCAGACCTTAATCCCATTGAGAACTTGTGGTCAATTCTCTAGAGGTGGGTGAATAAAAACCTCCCCCACAAATTCTGACCAACTCCAAGCATTGATTATACAAGAATGGGCTGCCAGCAGTCAGGATGTGGCCCAGAAGTTGATTGAAAGCATGCCAGGGAGAATTGCCAAGGTCTTGAGAGAGAGAGAAAAAAGAAAAAGAAAAGGGTCAACACTGCAAATATTGACTCATTCCAGTAACCCATTGTGATTGCCAATAAAAGCCTTGGACTTTTATGAAATGCTTGCAATTATACTTCAGTATACCATAGTAACATCTGACAAAAGAAGACTATAAAAAATAAATACACCGAAGCATCAGGCTTGTGAAAATGAATATGTGCGTCAGTCTCAAAACTTTTGCTGGGCCTGTCTTCTGACAGTCACAGCACCTGCGACTGTCAACACCCATACAGCACCTGTATCTGACTGGATGCACACACCGTTATAGTTTTCCAACTCCTTAAATTTTTCAATCCAGTAAGAAAGGGCTGGAATGTCCGTCAAGTTTATATTGCCTGCCTAGAACCATTTTGTTGAGATTTTCCCCCTCACTTCCTGTCCCAATGACTGGTGCCATGAGGACAAAAAGCAGTGAGAGGTCTCGGCAACCTGAGATAGAAATAAACCTCGACAGAGCTTCTAGCCCTCTCCCGCCATAACAAAAAGCTATAAAAAAAAAAAAAAAAAAAAAAAAAAAAAAAAAGATAAAAAATAATAATTATACATGAAAATAAATTTTGCTGGCTTACCTTTGTATCGCTGCCTGGAGTGGCACTAAGCGCCAAAATGCGAAACTGCCTATTATAATTGCTCAGTTCCCGAACAACCTGGATAAGGAGGGAAATACAAAATTATGCAATGCAGACTTGAACAATTCTGAAGCAAGGGACCTTAACTTTTAAGAACACAATGTTAAAATCTACTTCACTAAACAGAAGTCTGAGAATCTACAGGGAACAAAGGAAATAAAAACAGGGAGGTAAAAAGGCACACAGATCTAATTTCCACAAGGAGGCAAGGCCGTGTCTTATGCCGCGTACACATAACCGGACTTTTTGACAGCAAAGGTCCGCCGAAACAAGTCCGTCAAACAATTCGATCATGTGTGGGCTCCATTGAGCCTTTGCTTGCCAAAAATCTGGCGGACTTAACAAATAGAACGGGTTTTACATTTTCCCACTGGAACTCCGCCAGACCGAGAAATCCGTTCGTGTGTATGCTAGTCTGGACAAAAACCAACGCTAGGGCAGCTATTGGCTACTGGCTATGAACTTGCTTATTCTAGTCCGGTCGTACATCATCACGTACGAATCTGTCAGACTTTGGTGCGATTGTGTGTGGCCGTTCATTCGGAAAGTCCGTCGGAACTTCACCGAAATTCCGTCGGACCTAGTCCCTCGAAAAGTCCAGTCGTGTGTACGCGGCATGAGAGAGTTTTTTGGTTTCATCCCTCATCTCCATAACTGGAACGAGTTAAAAGTCATAAAAACATAAAACCACAAAAAAGGTCTGCTTTAAATCACAAAGTTATAGCCCACCTAAGGAACGATATTTCACATTATACCCATATTTAGGGTGTAACATGAAACATGGTCACATTACCCAACATGCTTCCATCTCCCACACATACCTGAATAGCAAGGTACTTATCCGTGGAGCATCCTCTAGTTTGAATTTGAACAGTGGTGTGTGGCTCCACCTGAATTATCCATTTACAGATCCAAGTGAATGGAAATTCTCCAAGTCGCACTGGTGTATATGCATGGGTCTTGTCAATCTCCAGTGGCCAATCCAAGATGGTGGAGGACCCAGCACTAAAGCCCCATACACACTATTTGTTTTTCTGCTGAGTTTTTCCTTCAGATTTACCAAAACCATGTAGTGCAAGGGCCTGATTGCATACAAATTGAAACTCCTAAGGTTTGACCTCTTACTGTATTTATTGGTGTAGAACACTCACTTTTTCACACTGAAAATCAGGCGCAAGTAGTGTGTGCGTGTTATACGCCGATACTGCAATTAGGGCTGCCTAGGAGGGAACGGGACAAGAGCTGTCAGATTACATACAGCGAGAATTTCCTGTTTACTCAGCGGCCTCAGGAGTCCCTTCTCCTGGGCCGGCATTAAGCCCCATACACACTATCAGTTTTTCTGCTGAGTTTTTCCTTTAGATTTACCAAAACCAAATAATATGAGGTCAAACCTTAGTAATTTCAATTTGTATGCAATCAGGCAGGCCCTTGCACTACATGGTTTTGGTAAATCTGAAGGAAAAAGTCAGCAGAAAATCTGATAGTGTGTATGGGGCTTTAGACCAGTGTTCTGTCTATCATATAACTTTGTATTAAAGAGACTGCTGAGTAAACCAGAGATTTGCGCTGTATTTAATCTGACGGCGCTCGTCCTGCCCCAATCCCTGTCCCCTTCAAGGCAGCAGTAATCTGAGGTGAGGCTGCAGATGGGCACTGATCAGGCTGCAATGATGAGCAATTGTGAGGCTACAGATGGGCATTGATTAGGCTGCATTGATGGGCAATTGGTGAGGCTGTAGATGGGCAATTGGTGAGGCTGTAGATGGGCAATTGGTGAGGCTGTAGATGGGCAATTGGTGAGGCTGTAGATGGGCAATTGGTGAGGCTGTAGATGGGCAATTGGTGAGGCTGTAGATGGGCAATTGGTGAGGCTGTAGATGGGCAATTGGTGAGGCTGTAGATGGGCAATTGGTGAGGCTGTAGATGGGCAATTGGTGAGGCTGTAGATGGGCAATTGGTGAGGCTGTAGATGGGCAATTGGTGAGGCTGTAGATGGGCAATTGGTGAGGCTGTAGATGGGCAATTGGTGAGGCTGTAGATGGGCAATTGGTGAGGCTGTAGATGGGCAATTGGTGAGGCTGTAGATGGGCAATTGGTGAGGCTGTAGATGGGCAATTGGTGAGGCTGTAGATGGGCAATTGGTGAGGCTGTAGATGGGCAATTGGTGAGGCTGTAGATGGGCAATTGGTGAGGCTGTAGATGGGCAATTGGTGAGGCTGTAGATGGGCAATTGGTGAGGCTGTAGATGGGCAATTGGTGAGGCTGTAGATGGGCATTGGTGAGGCTGTAGATGGGCATTGGTGAGGCTGTAGATGGGCATTGGTGAGGCTGTAGATGGGCATTGGTGAGGCTGTAGATGGGCATTGGTGAGGCTGCATTGATTGGTAAATGGTTTTGGTAAATCTGAAGGAAAAACTCAGCAGAAAAACTGATGGGGTGTATGGGGCTTTAGAAGTCAGGAAAAAGAGAACTGTGCCAGCAAAGGGTAAGGAAGCTGGGGGGGGGGGGGTTTGTAGACTTTAAAGCGGAACTTTAACCAAAAGAGTGGGGGAGCGTGGACCTGGTTTTGACAGGTACCAGCTCCCTCTCAGATGGCCTAGGTCAGCGATGGCGATCCTTGGCATCCCAGATGTTTTGAAACTACATTTCCCCATCGTACTCATGCCCTCTGCAATGTAGTTGAGTATTGTGGGAAATGTAGTTCCAAAACATCTGGGGTGCCAGGGTTCGCCATCACTGACTTAGGTGATCCGAGCGGAAGTTTGCCCCTCTCTCCCCCTGTGCCCACAGCATTCTGGGATGTGTTTTACAGGACCCAGAAAGCTGCAGAGCAATTCGCAAAGCATAGCGGGGCTCACGCATGCACAGTGGGAAGCCAGCGGTAAGGCTGTAGGGAATCACAGTCAGCTTCCCACACTAAACCCTGGATCCTTGGACATGTATGTCCTTTTATTAAAGGCAGGTCCTAGCACTGGGCGGCTGGTGGGCATATCGAGCAGCTCTTGTGTCACTGATGGAAGTGATATAGGCCTGGTGTTCTCAACAAAATGCCAGGTCCTAAACAATTACAGCGAATGCACACCACAAAACGTTCAAAGCTGCCAGAGCTTTCGGAACACAATGAATTACACATGAAATAAATGTGGGGAATTTTGGATGCTTTGCGAGGTGAACATGTGAAATCATTGTTAAGAGCCCAACACTAGGTTTACTGCGTGTTTAAATAGTTTAGTTTGGGTCAAGGTGGCCCAAGCAAATTATTTCCAGGATTTATTAGTTGAGTCTGCTGGGCATGCAGAAGAAATTTAAAGTGGAACTTTACCCATAACAACGTGATAAAAAAAAAAAAAAAAAAAAAATTAAATATATATATTAATTAATAATGATGTTCTTTAGCAGGGAACATACATTCCACATTAATAATTATGGCACCAAAATCAACGTGCGCTGTTAATTGCCTCCAACAATGCTCCCATTTTTTCTTGCTGGAGGCTGCAGTTTTCTGAAGCTCAGAGCCCCTGAACAGCAGTAAATCATAAAGCAGAACTAAACCCATTGATTTAATGCAGGGGTCTCAAACTGTTGGCCCTTCAGCTGTTGCTAAACTACAAGTCCCATCATGCCTATGCTTGTGGGAGTCATGCTTGTAACTGTCAGCCTCACAACACCTCATGGGACTTGTAGTTTCACAACAGCTGGAGGGCCGCCAGTTTGAGACCCCTGATAATGGTTTAATAAAAAAGTCACAGTCCTGGAATGCTGGGATTGCTGTCACCTTTAGTTGTGTCCTCAATCAAGCCGTCCAATGGCTGGTGTCATAATGGATCACATGTGCAGCACCATGGCAGTTGCAGAACAAATAGAAGCAGCTTCCTTGGCTGTAAAGGATAGGAGGGTTTAATTCTGCTTTAAAGTGGTTCTAAAGCAGTGTCTCAAACTGACGGCCCTCCAGCTACAAGTCCCATCATGCCTCTGCCTGTGGGAGTCATGCTTATTACTTTCAGCCTTGCAATGCCTCATGGGACTTGTAGTTTCACAACAGCTGGAGGACCACCAGTTTGAGACCCCTGTTCTAAAGGAAGGAGGCTTTTTATTTGAATGCATTCTATGCATTAAGATATAAAAAACCTTGGTGTTCAGCAACCCCCCTTTAGCCCCTCTAATAGAGAGAGAGGGGGTGAGGCCCAGATTTGGCTCCCTTGTCTGAATGGACACACAGAGCAGCAGCTTGCTGTGGGGGCACTGGGCAGAAGGGAGGGGCCAAAAGCGCAGACGTGAGACCCGAGAAAAGGAGGATCAGGGCTGCTCTGTGCAAAACTGTTACACAGAGCAGGTAATTAAAATTATTATTATTTAAAGGTACTTACAAAGCGCCGTCAATTTACGCAGCCCTTTACATTCACATCGGCCCCTACCCTCAAGGGGCTTACAATCTAAGATCTCTAACATACACATATTAGGGCCAATTTAGACAGAAGCCAATTAACCTACCAGCATGTCTTTGGAGTGTGGGAGGAAACTGGAGTACCCAAAGGAAACCCACACAGGCACAGGGAGAACATGAAAACTCCAGGCAGGTAGTGTCGTGGTTGGGATTCAAACCAGCGGCCTATTATACTGCTTCCCACTACACCATTAGTATAACATGTTTGTAATTTCTAACCACTTCAGCCCCGAGGAGGGAGGGAGAGAGAGGGAGACACATACATATACTAGAGAATAAAATGGTGGTCATTGCAATACTTTGTCCGTATTTGCGCAACGATCTTACAAGCGCACTTTTTTTGAAAAAACAAAAACACTTTTTTAAATAAAAACATTTTTTTAAAAAGGCAAAACAGTAAAGTTAACCTCCCTTTTTTATATTATGTAAGATAATGTTACGCCAAGTAAATTGATACCCAACATGTCATGCTTCTAAATTGTGCCCGCTCCTGTAATGGTGACAAACTTTTACCCTTAAATATGTCCACAGGCAAGGTTTAAAAAAATTCTACAGGTTACCAGTTTTCAATTACAGAGGGAGTCTAGGGCTAGAATTATTGCTCTCGCTTTCTCATTTATTTTACTTTACATTTTTTATTTTGACACAGTTTAAAAAAAAATAAAAAATACATTTTGTGTCACTTTTATTCCTAAAACAAGGAATGTACTCTCTCATTGGCTCACTGACTTGACTTGATTGATAGCAGCCAATCAGGAGGGAGAGTACCAGACAGCTTAGTGCAACTCTCGTGCAACTTTGCTGGATCAAGACGGGGCTCAGGTAAGTATTAGACCGCGTACACACGAGAGGATTGTCCGTCCAACTTAGTCCGCTGAAACGTGTTTCAGCGGACAATCCGCTCGTGTGTGGGCTTCAGTGGACTTTTTCAGCGGACAGTCTGGCGTACTAAGTCTTTCGGAATTTCCGTAATATTGTCCGTCCAAACTTGGTTTCAGCGGACAGTCCGCTCGTGAGTAGGCTAGTTCGACGGACTAAGTATGGCGCATGCTCAGAAAGGATTTACACGGCCAAAGGTTGCATTGCAGTGTATTGGACGTCGAATTTCTATTCCCGTCGTACGTGCCGTACACGTCATCGCGCAAGCTTTCAGCGGACTGTCTGTTCGTCGTGTGTGGTCAAGTCCGCTCATTCAAAAGTAGGACGGACTGTCTGTCGGATTGTCTGACAGACTTAGTTGGACGGATAGTCCGCCCGTGTGTACGCGGCCTTAGAGGGGCTGATGGACACTGAAGGTTTTCTATCTTAATGCATAGAATGTATCAAGATAAAACCTTCTGCCCTTATACCACTTTAACCTCTTGCCGACTGCTCACAGTAGATCTAATGCAAGCAAGCGGGTGAGCGGCACAGCTACGCACTGCAACACACCCAAACGTCGCAGTGTGCTTCCTGTATTGGCGTAGTGCAAGCGAGCTCCCCCTGCTAACCTGGTGCTGTGATTGGACACAGCAAAAGCTTGGCAGCAGATTTCAGTCAATGATGTCGGCTGAAACCTGCTGATTAGCTGTGTCCAATCACAGCACAGAATTCTGTGTTTGGCCTTTTCTTTTATATAATAAAAAAATAAAACACAACTGTGTAGATCAAATACCACCAAAAGAAAGCTCTATTTATGTGAACAAAAAAATATATAAATATAAATCTAATTTGCATAGAGCATTGCAGGACTGCACAAATGTAAAGTAGCACAGTTGTGAATAGCAAAAAATGGCCTGGTCATTCAGGAGGTAAAACTTTCCAGTAATCAAGTGGTTAAACCTGGCTCCATCTGACTTACCTGGCAATACGCATGATTGCCCAGAGCCTTGTGAGCTTCGTCTATGACCAGACACTTGATATCGGCAGCAGAGCAAGCACCTCGGGTGAGATCATTCACCATAATCTGTGGGGTCAGGAAAAAGAGCCTGTGGGCGTGCCACATGTCCTTGCGATTCTGCGCTTGAGTATTACCTGTGAACAATTAAACACTTAGAGGAATCACCTGATGAAAATGCATATATATATAAACAATAATGAAAAGTAAAGCAAATAGCTTTGATAAAAGAAAAAAAATGCACACTTTGAGAATAGTTGGACGACACTTGGCTAGAACAAGAACTGCAAAGCTATTGCAGTAACTTAAGGCTTCATGTAGACGGGACGTTTCTCAACCTCTCCTGAACGCTGGAACATCACAACTAGTAATCCACCTTTAACCACTTGCCGACCAGCAGAATAGCATGGCTGGGCGAAACGACGTTACGTCACTTCACCCAGTGGCCACTAGGGGCGCGATGACTGCCGGGCTCCCATGATCGCTTGTGACACACCGAGAACCAGGATCTGTGTGTGTAAACGAATCGTGTGTTCATACATAGACAGTTGCCTCCCCCCTTCAGGTAGAACACAGAGAGGGAACAAACACACTTAACCGCTTGATCGCCCCCCCCCCCCCCAGTGTTAACCCCTTCCCTGCCAGTGTGATCGGGAGCTATGATCAGTGAAGTGTCATTTGTAGCCACTCCCCCTAACAGTTAGAGTCATTTCCCAGGACACACTTAACCCCTCCCTAGCCCCCTAGTAGTTAACCCCTTCACTGCCAGTGTCCTTTTTACAGTAATCAGTGCATTTTATAGCACTGATCGCTGTATAAATGCCAATGGTCCCAAATATGTGTCAAAAGTGTCCACCATAATGTCGCAGAGAAGAAAAAGAAAAAAGGAAGAAGAAGAAGGAAGAAGAAGAAGGAAGAAGAAGGAAGAAGAAGGAAGAAGAAGGAAGAAGAAGAAGGAAGAAGAAGAAGGAAGAAGAAGAAGGAAGAAGAAGAAGGAAGAAAGAAGAAGGAAGAAAGAAGAAGGAAGAAAGAAGAAAGAAGAAAGAAGAAAGAAGAAGGAAGAAAGAAGAAGAAGAAAAAGAAGAAGCTATAATCTAGCCCCTATTTTGTAGATGCTTTTGTGCAAACCAAACAATATACACTTATTGTGATTTATTTTTTTACCAAAAATATGTAGAAGAATACATATCAGCCTAAACTGGGGAAAAAAAAGGGGATATTTATTTAATTTTTTAAAAATAAATAACTATAAAAAAACCCACGCAATATTTTGTACTTTTTGCCATTTCAAAATTGTAATTTTTTTTTTTGTTTATAGCGCAAATAAAAACCGCAGAGATGAAAAGATCAAATATTTACCAAAAGAATGCTCTATTTTGTTTGGGTACAGCGTTGCACGATTGTGCACTTGTCAGTTAAAGTGACGCAGTGCCGATTCGCAAAAAATGGCCTGGTCATTCAGCAGCCAAATCATCCGGGGCTGAAGCAGTTAAAAACTCATGTTTACATTGAGGAGCATTTACTAAAGATAACCTCAGGAGACCCTCCCAAATTATTAGAAATCACTAAACTTTTTTTTTTTTTTATTATTGTTATTATTTTTATTTTTTTTAACTATTTCAGCCATTCTGTGAGAACAGTATGGGGGTTATTTACTAAAGGAAAATCCACTTTGCACTGAAAGTGCACTTGGAAGTAAAGTTGCTGTAGATCAGAGGGGGACATGCAAGAAAAATGAAAAAACAGAATTTTAGCTTGCACATGATTGGATGATAAAATCAGCAGAGCTTCCCCTCATTTCAGATCTACCCCTCAGATTTACAGCGACTGCACTTCCAAGTGCACTTGCAGTACAAAGTGGATTTGCCTTTTGTAAATAACCCCCAATGAGTAGCAGCTGAGAAAGCAGTGTGGGGGGACAGTCTGGGAAGAGACAGTTGTATGAATCTCATTAGCTGGAAAACTTTATAATGTTGGGTCATAGAGAATGGAAACAGCCAGACATTAGGGTCTCAAGCTCAATGTGGGGGTCATCAGGTTAAATTCTCAATGGTTGACGGGTGAATGAAATTCCTATTCAACTTCAGCGTCAAGTAATGCAAGTCGTGTATTATACAGCATAATTGGCTGAAGAGGGGAAGATCACATGGTATATCAAGCTTGCATACAGTGATAATTGAGTTTTTGGTGTGTTTTTAGCATTTTCCAGGCTCGAAAGTAATAGTTAAAATGTTTCCCTTAAAAACGCTACTAGACGAAAAACGCACCTAAAACGTGGGTAGGCGCATTTTTTTGGAGTCCAAAAAAAAGCCTCTAAAAATTCTGCCTAGAAACAACTATAAACCACCCGGTGTACATGTTAGCCCCTGTACACACGGTCGGAGACTTCGACAACCAAATCCGTCGGATTTTGTCCGTCGGATCTTGTCCGAAACTGTTGCATACACACGGTCGGACTAAGTTGTCGAAAAATCCGATCATTCAGAACGTGATGACGTAATTTCGTTACGATGGGACTACATTCAGGCTAGTAGCCAATAGCTTTGATGTAGGAATTTGATCTGAGCATGCGTGGCACTTGGTCCGATCAAAATTCTCTACACATGATCGGAGTATGTCCGATCGAACCAGTTGGTCGGAAAATATTTCCAACAAGTTGGAAAATTGAGTCCGACGGAATCAGTCCGATGCATACCACACACAGTCGGATTATCCGACAACATGGTCCGATAGGACACATTCCGACGGATTCTCCGACCGTGTGTACAAGGGCTTAGAGCTGCACAATTAAATTGTCAAGAATCGTTATCGCGATCTTGACTAAAGCGTTTCACAAATTCTTTCTAAGCAAAGAATTCTCTCTGCTCTTCTGAAGCCACAGCCACCAAAAGAAGAGAAGAGAAAAACTGGGCAGCCTGCCAAGAATCAAAACATTCTTTATCAGTTGAATGCAAGTATAAATATTGTAACAAATTTCCAATAGAATAGACCTGTGTGTGTAAGTAAAAAAAATTTGAACCACTTAAAGAGGAGGGCCAGCTTTAAAAAAAATTTTTTTTAAAAGTCAACAGCTGCAAACACTGTAGCTGCTGACTTTTAATAAGCAGACTTACCTGTCCAGGGTGCCCGCGATGTCGGCCGCCCGAGGCTGACCCGTCCCTTGGCTCTCAGGTCCCGGCGCTGCCATTCTATCTAAGGGAAACAGGCCGTGGAGCCTTGCGGCTTCACTGCCCGTTTCCTACTGCGCATGCGCGAGTCACGCAGCGCTTTGTGAATGGGGCGCGCTGTGTTCTGGGACACACAGTTCCCAGAACACAGCGCGACCCATTACCCAGAAGACACCGCACGGAGGAGAGAAGACAGAACTTCACCGCGGAGGAGGAAGCCACTGTCCTGGACATACCGGGGGCCCGGGAGGAAGGGAGGGCCCCACCAGGACCCCAACACCAGGTCACCGCCGCCTAAAGCTCAAAGGCTGGCTCCTTCACGGGCTCCTAGCCCCCCACATTACCAATGTGGATCCCCGACCTCCTCTGCACACTCCGGGGGTCTCACAGCTTTCTCCCCACGAGAAGGAGGGGGACAGAATCGGCCATCTCCCCCGGCTCCTATATCCAAGTGGGCAGGGATGTGGGACTCTCCCCTCTGAGCCCGCTTCCCCCACACATGCCGACGGGCCCGTGGGTCCCGGGCCCCTGCCACCCCACCTCCACCCAGATCGGGGAGACCCTGGGGAGTCATGTCCCCCACCTCTACACCCACAGTGGCAATTATATTTGCAAGCAATACCCACTAAAGAGGATTTTAAGCAATTGATTGAAGACGTCAAATCCACGTGCAGAGAGGAAATGCAAATGCTCCACTCTGGCCTCAAGCATCTTTCGGACCGGGCGGAGATGGCCAAGAAGGAGATTCAGGAGACCAAGATAGCGGTCCACAGGACCCAAACACAAGGGGCTGAACACCATCTGTTACTGAGAGATATGCAACGTCATGTGGAGGACTTGGATAACAGAGGGTGCAGGCACAACATAAGAGTGCGGGGGATCCTGGAGGCTGATGGCCCGGAGGACACACAGATTATCCTGCAGGAAGTATTTAACACTCTCCTAGAGGAACCCACCACCAAGTTTATCAAGATGGACAGAGCCCATAGGGCCCTGCGCCCAAAAAATGCTAACTCCGGCCCCAGAGACATCATCTGTAGAGTTAACTCGTTTCACCTTAAAGAGGACATCATGAGGCAGGCCCGCCTGGCCCGGGTGGTGACCTTCCGGGATGTTCCACTGCAACTTTTTCCGGACCTCTCCTGGATCACCCTGCAAAAACGCAGACTCCTCCAGCCGTTGCTCCGTACCTTGCAAGAAGCCAACATTCCCTATCGTTGGGGGTTTCCCCATTTAGCCTCACCACCAAACATCAAGGCAAATCAGCCTCCCTGCGGTACCCAGAAGATCTACATGCCTTCTGTAAGGATTTGGGCGTCCGCCCTCCCCAGCTCCCCGATTGGGACCTTGTGGCTACCCAGCTTACACCACCAACGCTGCGGCAGAAGGTTCCATCTCGACAACGACCCAGAAACCGGGGATGCGCCCAAAAAGTCTAATCGACAAGGACCTGGCTGACATATCTAGCCCCAATTTTTTCTTTGGGTTTATTTTTCTTATTTGTTGACCCCCTCCGCCCTTGTGGCCGTCCGGTGGACTAGTGTCTGGATGTTACATTGCTGCTGGTCCCCGTTGTTTCCATTCCCCCCACCCCCCCGGTGCCTTATCATTAACTTCCTGCTCTTAGGCTGGCATTTGGGAGATTCGAGAGAGTGGGTTCCCCCTCGCTCTCACAACCCCCACTCCTTCCCGAGTACACAAGTGGTGTACCTGGGGCCCTAGGCTCCTTTTTGCACTTATTGTTACAATTAATATTTTTTCAGTTCTCTTCAGTCCACACTCACTTATCCATCTCTTGGTGCCGAATGAGGAGAACTGGACTCCCATGCGGCCGCCCGGCCCAGGCCTTGAGCGCTGGGTCCGGTGGCACCCTGGGAATCCGTGTAGACCCGAGTGATTTGCCCACTCAGGGTTGAGTAATGCTGTATGTCTGGTTCTGTTACAGATCCATGTTTGCTTTAAGATTTCTCTCTTGCTGCTCTAATATTTTCTTCTCTCTCTCCCTTCCTCTCCCCCCCCCCCCCTCTCCTCTTCCCTTTGTCGCCGTTTCGCAGTCTGTAGGTTACGGAGACGTAGTTGTTGGGTCCTTCCGATGGGGCAAGCGCATTCCTGGTTCCTGGCGGTCATCACTGGACGTCACTATCGGGTAAGATTCCGTTTACACATCCACCCCCCCCCCCCCCCCCCACATGACCTGACTGATGGCTAAGATCCTATCCCTGAATGTCCATGGCTTAAATTCAAACAGGAAACGGCATCTGGTGCTATAGGAATTTAGACAGTCAGGGGCTGACATTATCCTCATCCAGGAGACGCATTTTGATAAAGGGGGATCCTTTGCCTTCGCCTCCAGACACTTTCTGCTCACTTATTTATCCTCGGGGTCCCATAAGAGAGCAGGGGTGGCTATCCTGATCCGACATGGAGCGCCGTTTACTTATATTGACCACTATAGCAACAGTCGGGGGGGCTTCCTGATACTTAAAGTGGTTGTAAACCCTTACAAACCACTTTGACCTACAGGTAAGCCTAGATTAAGGCTTACCTGTAGGTCCAAGAAATATCTCCTAAACCTATATGGTTTAGGAGATATTTGCCCGAAGACAGGCACCGCTGTCCACAGAGCATGCGCCGTAGACAACGGCGTGCAGGCGCACTGAGCGTGGCATCGTCATGCATCAAATGACAGCGGCGGAGCTGCGAGACCCCACCGAGAAGATGGATGCGCCGGACTACAGGGGACAGAGGTGACTTTGCTGGCTCCTGTGTCAGGTAAGTGACGCATAGTAGTCCATTATGCTTTGCCTTTGCAGGGAATGAAAGAGTAAGTAAACCCATCAGGGTTTTCTTCCTCTTTAAAGGTGCGTGGCAATCTCAACCGATTACCCTGTGCAATCTGTATGCTCCAAATGTCCATCAGCATAGCTTTCTCTCTAGAGTCTTATCACGTCTCTTCAAAGCCGATCATGGCTATCTGGTGATGGGCGGAGACTTTAACCTAGCTCACTCGGCTGCGGCGGACCGCCTAGTCGTGACAACCCGTACGCCTTCGATCAAAGCCCTCAGGGATTCAAAACTCTTTCGGCAACTTACCCGACGTTATGCACTCTTCAATGCCTGGCGGGCTCTCCACCCGGGGGTCGGCAATATACGTATTACTCAGCCCCCCACCAGATGCACTCCCGCATCGACTACTTCTTTACTAATAACACTACACTGAGAGCAACACACAGTGCCCTTATCCTACCGATCTCATGGTCGGATCATGCCCCGATCATGCTTACCCTGGACCTAGGCTCTCCTGTAGTTCGGCCGTATAATTGGAAACTGAACACCTTCCACCTACAACACCTTCCCTCCCAATCGGAATTAGTTTAGACTTTGAACCACTATTTTACAGAAAATACGACCCCAGACGTTACCCTCCCCACCCCGTGGGAGGCCCACAAGGCAGTCATACGAGGTAAATGCATGGCACTTTCATCAGCCATGAAGAGGGACATCGCGGCCACCAAATTAAACACAGAGAGGGAGCTCAGACAGTTATAACAGAAACTACAAACATCTCCGTCCCTGCAACTCCTCAGAAAAATCATAAACCTACGTATGGCGCTCTGTGACTTGGCACTCCGCCGGGTAGAAAAAGCTCTTCTTCAGATAAAATAGACATACTATGACAGGGGCAATAAAGCGCACTCCCTCTTAGCAAGGAAACTTAGGCCGCGTACACACGGGCGGACTGTTCGCCCAACTTTGTTTGTCAAACAGTTTCGGCAAACAGTCCGCTCAAAATTAGCATGGACGGACATGGCCACACACGGCACTTTTTGAGCGGACTGTTTCAGCGAACTGTTTGACAAACAGTTCGCTCAACTTTTGAAATGAACGGACTCGCCCACGTAAGGCGGAGGCAAATCCGCCCATTTCGAGCGCGTGTACAGGTAGGCGGGACCCGCGAAGGAGACGTCGCGGGCTCCGCCGCCTGGAATGGACTTAAAGGGGAACCCCAACGCCGAAAAAAATCGGCGTGGGGTCCCCCCAAAAGTCCACAACAGACCCTTGTCCGAGCACGCTACCCGGCCGGCCAGGAGAGGGGGGCAACCCATGTGACATATACCATGTGACACCGCCCCATTGTCACTATATAAGTGACCGCACAGCGCGGCTCTGGCATTCCGGCCGGAGAGAGCGACGTGTCAACATCTCCTGGGGAAGAAGAAGAAGAAGAACAAGAAGAAGAAGAAGAAGAAGAACGGAAGGCGGCGACGGCGACAGCGACAGAAGACCGGGCCACCGCCTGTAAAAGAGCTACAAGAAGGCGCGGTGGCCCGGCAGAAGAACCGAAGGCGGCGGCGACAGAAGACCGGGCCACCGCCTGTAAAAGAGCTATAAGAAGGCGCGGTGGCCCGGCAGAAGAACCGAAGAGGGGGACAAGACCCCCGAAGTCGGGAGAAGAGGCCGGCGGCGGGGAGGAAGAAAGCCGGGCTCCTCCGCTAGTAAAAGAGCTACACGAAGATAGCGGAGGAGTCCGGCGAGAAGACCCCCGAAGACGGAAGACCCCCGGAGCTGTGCAATAAAATATTTTTTCTCTGTGTTGTGTTTTTTTTTGTACTTTATTTCACAGGTGAATGGGTAGGGGTACATTGTACCCCATACTCATTCACATAGGGTGGGGGGCCGGTATCCGGGGGCCCCCTTCTTAAAGGGGGCTCCCGGATTCCGATAAGCCCCCCGCCCGCAGACGGCCAGGGTTGTCGGGAAGAGGCCCTTGTCCTCATCAACATGGGGACAAGGTGCTTTGGGGTGGGGGGGCCGCGCGGCCCCCCCTTCCCCAAGGCACCCCCCCATGTTGAGGGCACGCGGCCTGGTACGGCTCAGGAGGGGGGGCGCGCTCGCTCGCCCCCCTTTCCTGGCCGGCCGGGTAGCGTGCTCGGACAAGGGTCTGTTGTGGACTTTGGGGGAACCCCCACGCCGATTTTTTTCGGCGTTGGGGTTCCCCTTTAAGCCCATTCCAGGCGGCGGAGCCCGCGACGTCTACCTTCACACGCGCTCGAAATGAGCAGACTTTCCTCCGAGCGGGAACAGTTTGCTCATTTCGAAAGTAGCCTACACACGGGCGGACTGTTCGCTCAAACACAGTTTCAGCGGACAGTTTTTCGGAATTTCCGAAAGACTTTGTCCGTCAAACTGTCCGCTGAAACTGTCCGCTGAAAGCCCACACACGAGCGGACTGTCCGCCCAAACACTGTTCAGCGGACAAGGTTGGGCGAACAGTCCGCCCGTGTGTACGCGGCCTTAGAGACAAAGCCCTCCTGTCCACTCCACACCAGATCAAAAATAAATTCAATAAGGTTGTTTCCCATCCCAAAGATGTCGTTGACACGTTTGCGGGTTTCTACGTGGAGCTATATAATAACCCTGATATCCCCAGCGATCCCCTACCGGTTGAGCTCTCACATCGTATGCAACAGTACCTATCAGACAGTGGCATCCCTCGTATTCGAGAGTCTGACCTAGCTTCTTTAAACATGCCCAACACGGAAGAAGAGTTAGAACTGACCATTAAGTCCCTCCCAGCGCATAAATCCCCGGGTCCAGACGGCCTGCCCTACGAATACTATAAAGCATTTCTACCCCTCCTACTCCCGCACAGGAGTAAACATTTTAACGCTTTCTTAAAGAACACCCCCGTCCCCTCGGATATGCAACGTTCCTTCCTTACCATGATCCATAAGCCAGATAAGGATCCCATCCTTTGCGTCAATTATAGGCCCATAGTGCTCCTGAACGCAGACTTGAAAATCTTCACAAAATTGCTGTCCCTGCGACTCAACATGGTCCTCCCCTCCCTTATTCACAAAGACCAGGTGGGTTTTGTTCCCCTCCGCCAGGCTGGTGATAACACCAGGAGGGTAATAGATCTGATCGACGTGGCGAATAGGGAGGGCGTGCCATCCTTGCTCCTGAGTCTGGATGCAGAAAAGGCTTTTGATAGACTGGGGTAGCCCTTCCTGTTCGCCACGTTGACCCACATAGGGATAGGGGGACCATTTTTGCGGGCCATACGTCATCTTTACTCCAACCCATCCTCTCAAGTAAAGACCCCCTTCGCCACCTCTTCGACCTTTTCTGTCTCCAATGGCACACGCCAGGGATGCCCCCTGTCACCCTTATTTGCCCTCTGTATAGAGCCCCTGGCGGCGTCCATTAGACGGAATCAGGCTATTAGGGGCATCCCGGTCCGGGGTAAGGAACTTAAGATCTTGTTATTTGCGGATGATGTTATCCTTACCCTCACCCAACCCAGGATCTCCTTGCCCAATTTACATATGGAGCTGGACTGCTATAGCACCCTATCGGGTTACAAAATTAACGCTTGGAAGTCGGAGGCCCTTCCAGTTAATATCCCGCCCATGGAGGTGGACCATCTATGATCCAACTTCCCCTACAATTGGAAGTCTACCTCCCTGAGACACCTGGGGATAAACATCACCCCAACTTTCACCTCCCTATATCAAGCAAACTACCCGCCCCTATACGGAGCTATTAGGCAACTAATCTCGCAATGGTGGAAACACCAAATTTCTCTCCTCGGTAGAATAGCTTCAGTGAAAATGACAATTCTCCCAAAGCTCCTTTACCTCTTCCAGACCCTCCCCATCCCCATACCTTATTCACACCTGAAAAGACTACAAACAGACCTGCTCCAATTTACGTGGAACTACAAACGCCACAGAATACCTCACTCAGTAATGACTGCGTCCCGATCAGATGGGGGTTTAGCGCTCCCTGATCTAGTTAAGTACTACCAAGCGGCCCAGCTCCGCGCACTTGCTTCCTGGTTTACCCAAAGATCTTATAACCACTGGACGGAAAATCGAGAAGCTATGGCTGGCTCTGACTCACCCTAACAGTATGCTCTGGAGTGCGGCGACATCGATCCCCCAGTCCAGATTATTGGGCTCCATGTCCCACTTGCAACGCCTCTGGCATAAGCTCTCTAAAATGTATGGCTTGACCTCGGATAAGTCGCTCCTGACCTCCTTTATATGCAACCCCAAGGTGCCAGATAGTTTAACCTATCAGATGTCACACCCCTGGTCTTCCTGGAACCTCTTCCATCTGGGGGCCCTGGTGGACCCCAGATCGCGGAGACTGCTGCCCTACGCTGATCTTCAATCCAAATTCGACCTCCCTCCTCAGGGATTCTACAGTTATTTGCAAATCCGTCACTTTGCCCAGACCATGTCCTCCGACCTACGCTTCTCTTTTACTCTTCTCATTTGAAAAACGTAATTCCAGCAGGCACAGCCCAAAGAGGAATGATCTCTGATATCTATAAAATAATTAATGCATTCCCTATGGGTTCTAAAGGCAAACATGCATACATGCTCAAATGGGAACAGGCACTAGGTGAGGTGCTCACGGAGGAGCAGTGGCGGGTGATATGGTCACAGGCCTCCAAAAGCGCCATATGTACACTCTACCGGTAAAACGCATACAAAATCTTATTTTTTTGGTACATGACCCCGGACATTCTTCACGCCATCTACCTTTCCACACCTGACAGATGCTGGCGATGCTTGGAGCACAAAGGCACCCTCTTACACATTTTTTGGCAGTGCCCCTGTATAGTCCCCTTTTGGAAAGAGGTCCAACGCCTCTTGGTTTGTATCCTAGACCAACAGATGGACTTGACCCCCAAAACCTTTTTGCTTGGCGTCCCCTTTCCTAAACTGTCAAAATCCCCAAAAAAACGATCCCAAAACATCTTGACAGCCGCGCAGTGTCTTGTTGCCCTTCATTGGAAAAAGACACAACCTCCTACCCAAAGTGCTCTACACGCCAGAATCAGAGACGTGGAGCTGATGGAAAAGATGACCGCCAGGATGCAGGACCGGTTGGAGGCGCATGATGTGGTATGGAATCCCTGGAACCTCCGGGAGGACCAGACTTGATCAGACACACAGAATACTCATGGTGACTACCCACCCCCATCTCTCTCTCCCCCCCCTCCTCTTTTCCCCCCGCTCTCTCTTTCGGTTTCCCTCTCTCTTTCCCGTTTCTCGCTCTCTCTTTCTTCCTTCTTTCCTTTCTCGCTCTCTCAGGAGAGTATATTTGATTATGTTTCGTACAAGTATATAGTACCGTAAGTTGATACCTGTTAACTCAGCATGAGACCTTTCACTGGAAATAGAGATCTGAGGATTAGTTTATCAATTCTCAATGAAGATCCTAATGACTGCGGATGAGACTACTTGGCCTGTTCTGTACCTGCTCCAGGTGGCTATACTCTGCAGACCGATAAGCATTGATTAATTGTTACTTCTCCTTTTCTTGTTATTCTAATGCTGCAAAGAAGTGTAATGCTTTGTACTAAACGAATAAAAAGTTATTTGACAAAAAAAAAATAAAAAAAAAAAAATAAAAAGGGATTGTAAAGTAAAATTTAATTTTTATTTAAAATTACAAACATGTTATACTTACCTCCACTGTGCAGCTCGTTTTTTGCATAGAGTGGCCTCGAACCTGCTCTTCTGGGGTCCCTTGGCGGCTGTCTCGGCTTCTTCCCGCAGGTACTTCTCACGTTCAGGCGAGCTCAATCGCATGGTGAGAAGCACCTGCGGGCGCACTCCCATGATACAGCGAGCAGCTATAGCCGCCGGCTGTATCACACGGCCCCGCCCCCTGGCACGCTGCGTAATTGGATGTGATTGACAGCAGCGCGAGCCAATGGCTGCGCTGCATCAATCCATCCACCCCAGCCAATCAGCGGCCAGGCTGAGCGGCAAAGAGAATGGCGGGGGCGAGCGCGGGACTTTTGAGGGGTCAGGCAAGTAAAAAAACGGGGGGACTGGGGGCGCCGGCAGTGTGAGAGGTTTTTTCACCTTAATGCATAGAATGCATTAAGGTGAAAAAACATTTACCTTTACAACCCCTTTAAACACTAGACCTTTTTCTGATGTTTCAAGTTAAAATCTTTTTTTCTTTGCTAGAAAATTGCTTAGAACCCCCCAAACATGAGATATATAGAGATAGATATCAGAGAGATAGATATCAGAGAGATAGATATCAGAGAGATAGATATCAGAGAGATAGATATCAGAGAGATAGATATCAGAGAGATAGATATCAGAGAGATAGATATCAGAGAGATACATTTTATTTTTATTTATTTTTTTAGTATCCACCCTGTCACATTTTATTTGCGGAGCGGTCTTTCAAATGCAATTTTTTTTTTTGAAAAAAAATTACTTTAAATGAATTAAAAAAAAAAAAAAAAAAAAAAGTAAAATGGTCAGAATCATGCAGCTCTAGTACATGTACTGATAAGATAACAGGAGAGTCCAGGAGCAGCTGAAAGAAAAAAAAATGCCCAACTGCTCCTAAACGTCCCTTTACCAGCAGCAGTGTACATGAGGCCTTAGGCCCTATGTACACGGCACGCTAAGCCCAAGTCCTTTGAACTCATTTTTTGACACCTTAAAACCGGCGTTTTAAAACGCCTGTTTAGCCGCGTTTGCATCTAGAAGCATTTATTAAGATTACCTCATTGAAGACCCTTCCCAAGCTCAACAAACATTGTAGTTAAAGGGGTTGTAAAGCTTTGTTTTTTATTTTCTAAATAGGTTCCTTTAACCTAGTGCATTGTTGGTTCACTTACCTTTTCCTTCGATTTCCCTTCTAAATGTTTTTTTTTTTTCTTTGTCCGAATTTCTCACTTCCTGTTTCTCCTCAGTATACTTCAGACCATCATCTGAGCGGTGTTTAGTCAGCCAGAACAGCTTACTGAGGAGGAACAGGAAGTAAGAAATTCAGACAAAGAAAAAAAAAAAAAAAAAAACATTTAGAAGGGAAATCAAAGGAAAAGGTAAGTGAACCAACAATGCACTAGCTTAAAGGAACCCATTTAGAAAAAAAAAAAAAAAAAACACCTTTACAACCCCTTTAACTATTTCAGCCATTTTGACCAGAGTGAGTAGCAGCAGCACAGGGAGCAGTTGTCTACTTGTATTTGCCTCCATTTCTGTGCTTTTTTTTGGAAATGGATCCCATATTGAGCATATGTGAGTAAATGCTCCAGACATTGCTCTTGATGAGGCTAGAACGACGTAGAAAATTGCATGAGAGGTCCAGAGTCAGAGTTTGTCGTTATTGGACTCCCAGACAAAATGGACATCTTTTTTTCTCACAAGTAGAGCTTTCTTTTGGTGGTGTTAGATCACCCCTGCGTTTTTTTTGCGGTATAAACAAAAATATAGAGCAACAATTTTGAAAAGAAATGCATTATTTTTTACTTTTTGCTATAATAAATATCCCCCCCAAAAATATATAAAAAAAAAAAAAAAAAAAAAAAAAATTCCACAGTTTAAGCCGATACATATTCTTCTACATATTTGTGTAAAAAAAAAAAAAAAAAAAAAAAAAAAATCACAATAAGTGTTTAATGATTGGTTTGCGCAAAAGTTATAGCGTCTACAAAATAGGGGATAGTTTTATGGCATTTTTATTAATATATATATATTTTTTTTTTTTCTTACTAGCAATGCCGGCAATCTGATTTTTATTGTGACTATGACATTATGGTGGACACATTGGACAATTTTGACACATTTTTGGGACCAGTCATTTTTACAGAGATCAGTGCTATAAAATTGGAGTAATTACTGTAAAAATTACACTGGCAGTGAAGGGGTTAACCACCAGGGGCTAGGGAGGGGTTCTAACTGTTCGGGGGCGTGGCTACGAATGACACTTCACTGATCCTCGCTCCCGATCACAGGGAGCAGAGATCAGTGACGGTGTCACTAGGCAGAACGGGGAAACGCTGGTTTACATTAGCATCTCCGTGAGACGATCGCAGGTATCCCCGCGGCGATCGAGTCCGTCGGAGCCGCGATCCAACTCAAAGAGCTTCCGGCAGGGTGGCGCGCACGTGACCACATGGCAGCAAATTTAAAGGGACGTACCTGTACGCCCATTTGCCCAGCCCTGCCATTCTACCAACGTATATATACATGCGGCGGTGGGCAAGCGCTTATAAACTAAAAAGCGGGTAAACGCTGTTAAACGCAACTGCATAAAGATGGCAATAAACGAGACTGTGTACATGGTCACATGGGATAACATTGAATGAGTTCAGGGGAAGTTGAAAAAAAGCGTCCAACTGCCTCTGAACGTGCGTTTACCAGCGTCCCGTGTACATGGTGCCTAGATGTACAATATATTCTAAGAGACTCTCAGCTCTTCCAATTCCCCTCTTGCATCACAGGAGTGAACGCTCCAACACCGAGCTGCTGGGTCAGGGGACAGAAAGCACACAGGAATGCTCGCTCCTGTGATGGTGGGATAAACACTAGGGCCCCTTTCACACGAGAGGTTTGATCGGGTCTGGCTGTCTTGTTTTTCAGGTGGGCACGATCAAAACCTCCATTCACCTATATGGGCATTCAGATGTCAGTGGGCTTGTGTCCGTTTACACTAGAGGTCGACCGATATATCGGCCGATATTTGCAGTTTTTTAATTAATCGGCATCGGCCGATTGAGCTGATAAAAAGGCCGATTTAGAACAGCGGGACTTGGAAATGACTTCTGTAATAGAAGTCAGTGTAAGTTGCCTGAGTCGTCATAGAAACTCTTTCCTCCTCTCTGGGCAGTCTGCCAAGAAAAGAACAGAAAGATACAATGTTTACATTTGAATGAATGAATTCATCTCTGTGTGTAGAAGTTCTCAGTTTAACCATTTAAAGACTAAATCTTTTCTGACACTTGTTGCTTATAAGTAAAAGTCCTGTATTTTCTGCCAGAAAATCACTTAGACCCCCCAAAAAGTATATATATTTTTTTTTAGCACAGATCCTAGGGAATAAAAAGCGGTTGTTGCAACATTTTATGTCACACGGCATTTGTGCAGAGGTTTTTCAAATGCATTTTTTTTGGGGGGGGGGGGGGGAATACACTAAATGATTTAAAAAAAAAAAAAAAAAAACTAAAACCGTAAAGTTAGTCCATTTTTTTTTTTTCGTCCAAAAGTTTTGAGTACTTGTTTTTATTTTATAGGCTGCTTGCACACTGGAGCGGGCAGACGATGGTAAAATGTTGCTAGTTTTAGCAGCGCTTTACCATCATTTTAGCGGTGCTATTCGGCTGCTAGTGGGGCGCATAGAATCCTAGCTAGCGGCTGAAGAAGAGGTTAAATGCGCCCGTGAAGCACCGCTGCCAAATCGCATTGCATGCGCTTGGGCAGTGGTGCCCATTAATATCAATGGGCAGGAGTGGTGGAGAAGCGGTATACACCACTCCAAACGTGCTGCTTGCATCGCCTCAGTGTGAAAGCACTCTGTCTTTCACACAGACTGCAGGGGAGCTGTTTTGCAGGCACTTTACAGGCGCTATTTTTAGCCCAAAAGCGCCTAAAAAAACGCCCCAGTGGGAAAGGTGTCTGTTAGGTTTTATGAGATGAAGGGGGATAAAAATAAATAAATAAATAAATAAATAAATAAATAAATATCGGCCTAACATATCGGCCCGAAAAAAAAATTGGCATCATATATCGGCCATCGGCCGCCATGATTTCTAAATATCGGCATCGGCCAGAGAAAAACCCATATCGGTCTACCTCTAGTTTACACTCGGCTATGTCCAAACCGATAAAAACAAAAACGGAAAGGGATCCGTTCCCCTCCCTCTGGATCAGATAGAAGTCAGGCGTAAAGGGACACAAGTCCACTTACCTCCGAATACCCATAGAGCAGAGCGGGCCGTGTCTGTTCCACATACATGGACCTGTCATCCAGCCTCTCCACTCAGCAGAAAAAAAGATCCAGTCCATGTTTAACCCCATTAATACTGGGCACTTTCACCCCCTTCCTTCCCAGACCAATTTTCAGCTTTCATCGCTCTCGCACTTTCAATGACAATTTCGCGGTCATGCAACACTTTACCCAAATGAAATTTTTATCATTTTGTTTGCACATTTTTGTTTGGTGGTATTTATTAATGACTCAGTTTATTTTTTGCGATACAAGAGAAAAAAATAATAATATTTTATTCTATTTTAAAAAAAATCAAATTTTGTCATAAATTTTTACCAAAAATATGTTCTGCTACATCTTTTTGGCAAAGAAAATTCCGTTAAGTGTAAGAAAATTGGTTTGTGTGATTACCGACATATGTACGCAGGTGATCACAGACATGTCATTGGGGGGGGGGGGGGGGACATGTGATTGGACATGGCCGTCATGTGATCAGGAGGGTCAAGTACAGAGCCCTTCTGCCTTTCGGAGATGCGCCTTGTCTGGGATCATGCCGCTGCACGGGCCCCACCCAATCCGCCTCCTTCCAGCCGTACATATGCAGTGGCCGGGTGGGAAGTGGTTAAAGGGCCCTAACTGATGGGAGAGACTCGGCAACACGACAAGATGGGATGACAACATCTCAATGGAGTTCTTCAGTCAGACTTCAGAAGGTACACTGTGGGGTTTATTTACTAAAGGTAAATCCACTGTGCACTTGGAAGTAGAGGCCGACCGATATGGGTTTTCCTCTGGCCGATGCCGATATTTAGAAATTGTGGCGGCCAATGGCCGATATATAATGCCAATTTTTTCGGGCCGATATGTTAGGGTGATTTTTAATTATTTTTCTCTTCCCCCCCCCCTTCATCTCATAAAATCTAACACACTGGGGCTATCACACTGGGGCGTTTTTCCAGGCGCTTTTGGGCTAAAAATGCCAGTAAAGTGCCTGCAAAACAGCTCCCCTGCAGTCTGTGTGGAAGCCCGAGTGCGCTCACACTGAGGCGATGCGCTGGCAGGATGTTAAAAAAAAAAAAGTCCTGCAAGCAGCACGTTTGTAGTAGTGTACACCACTCCTCCACCACTCCTGCCCATTAAAATTAATGGGCACCACTGCCGAAGCGCATGCAATGTGATTTGGCAGCGGCGCTTCATGGGCGCATTTCACCTCTTCCTCGGCCGCTAGCTGGGTTATACGTTTCTCATGCTAGCAGCTGAATAGCGCCGCTAAAAGGACGGTAAAGCGCCGCTAAAACTAGCAACGTTTTACCATCAACGCCTGCCCGCTCCAGTGTGAAAATTTCTTCCATTTAAACATTTTATTAAACAAAACAAATCTCCAATCAGTTTACTTGTATGTATAATTTCGATATAAAAAAAAATTAAAATAAATGGGCAAATTTTACTGTTTTAGTTTTATTTTATTTTTTTAAATCATTAGAGTCTTTTTTCCCCCAAAAAAAATTGCGTTTGAAAAACCTCTACGCAAATTCCGTGTCACATAAAATATTGCAACAACCGCTATTTTATTCCCTAGGGTCTCTGAGATTATATATATATATATATATATATATATATATAATTTTTGGGGGTTCTAGCAGAAAAATAAAGGATATTTACTTGTAAGCAACAAGTGTCAGAAAAGATTTAGTCTTTAAATGGTTAAACTGAGAACTCTACACACAGAGCTCAGCTCATTCATAAGTGTAAACATTGTATCTCTTTGCTCTTTTCTTGGCAGACTGCCCAGAGAGGAAACAAGTGCTTCAGACTCAGGCAAGGTGCATTGACTTCCATTACAGAAGTCATTTGCAAGTCGTGCTGAAGATATAATCTGCCTTTTTTTATCAGCACAAATCGGCCGATGCCGATTAATAAAAATAAAAAAAACTCCAAATATCGGCCGATATATCAATCGACCTCTACTTGGAAGTGCAGTAAATCTGAGAGGGACAGGCATTGAAAATAAAAACAGCATTTTTGCTTGTACATGATTGGATGATAGAAATCAGCAGAGCTTCCCCTCATTTCAGATCTCCCCCTTAGATCTACAGCGGAAGTGTCCAAGTACACTTGTAGTGCAAAGTGGATTTGCCTTTAGCAAATAACCCCTATATTATCAAAATTATTGGGACACCTGCCTTTACACGCAGCTATAACAGCTTCAACTCTTCTGGGAAGGCTGTCCACAAGGTTTAGGAGTGTGTCTATGGGAATGTTTGACCATTCTTCCAGAGGCACATTTGTGAGGTCAGGCACTCATGTTAGACAAGAAGGCCTGGCCCGCAATCTCCCTTCTAATTCATCCCAAATGTGTTCTATTGGGTTGAGGTCAGGACTCTGTGCAGGCCAATCAAGTTCTTTCACCCCAAACTCGCTCATCCATGTCTTTATGGACCTTGCTTTGTGCACGGTTCCAAATCATTTGGTGGAGGGGGGTTATGGTGTGGGGTTGTTTTTTAAAGGGTTGGGCTTGGCCCCTTAGTTCCAGTGAAGGGAATTCTTAGTCAGCATACCAAGACATTTTGGACAATTCCATGCTCCCAATTTTGTGGGAACAGTTTGGGGATGGCCCCTTCCTGTCCCAACATGACTGCACACCAGTGAACAAAGGTCCATAAAGACACGTATGAGAGTTTGGGGTGGAGGAACTTGATTGGCCTGCACAGAGTCCTGACCTCAACCCGATAAAACACCTTTGGGATGAATTAGAAGGGAGATTGCGGGCCAGGCCTTCTTGTCTAACATCAGTGCCTGACCTCACAAATGTGCCTCTGGAAGAATGGTCAAACGTTCTCATAGACACACTCCTAAACCTTGTGGACAGCCTTCCCAGAAGAGTTGAAGCTGTTATAGCTGCGTGTAAAGGCAGGTGTCCCAATAATTTTGATAATAGAGATTGCAAACCAGGTCTCCTTATTAGGGGGGTGGCCGATATTCACTTTTTATTTCTTTTTAGTTATCGGTAACAAACTTACTGATGTTACCGATATTGCTTCAAGTGGTTGTACCGGGGTGATGACTTCACTTCCAGATTACTCTCATCCTAAAAGGCGCCAGTTAAAAAAAAATAGAAAGTATTCAAAAATGCCGATCTTAGCATTTTGAATACTTTTAAAATGCAGAGGAAGGGTCTGGAGTCTTATAGAACCCCTGATCCCTCCATAAAGAGTACCTGTCACATGCCAATTACTGTCACAAGGGATGTTTACATTCCTTGTGACAGCAATAAAAAAAAAAAAAAAAAAAAAAAAAAAAAAGGAAGTATACTATACTATATAGAACACCAGAGAAAGCCTGAGGAAGAGCGTCTTCGCTCGTAACTTTACAGTGGCTGCTGTTAAGCTTTTTTTTCTTTTTTTTTTTTAATAATGTAAAAGGACGGTGTAATAATGAAAACTTTCAATCTACAGAACATCGGCACCTGATATTGGCCTTAAAGGCAGAAAAAAAAAAAAACGTATCGGCCCTGAAAAAAACGATATCGGGTGACCATTACTTTTTCGTCCACATCAGTGCCTGACCTCACAAATGCGCTTCTGAAAGAATGGTCAAACATTCCCATAGACACCCTCCTAAACCTTGTGGACGGCCTTCCCAGAAGAGTTGAAGCTGTTATAGCTGCAAAGGGTGGGCCAACCCAATATTGAACCCTACAGACTAAGTCTGGGATGTCATTAACAGTCATATGTGTAAAAGCAGGCGTCCCAATATTTTTGGATATATAGAGACAGACATAATAAATATAATTGAAATGTATCTATACTTGTGTTCTAATAAGTACTTGCAGCGACTTTTATTCATCAGGTGTGTCAGAGGGGCTGAGGTTGTCCCCTGAACTGAGATACAGAAAAGAGAACCCAAAATTACCAAGCGGCTCCTGTGGGGGGCAGCGCAGCGCAAACCCTGTAGCATTCCAGGCCAGCAGTTTGTTCTCTTTGCTGACATCACAGTGGAGGAACCACTCACAGGACAATAAACCCACCAAAATAGAACACGACCCCCCGGATTGTAGGCATGGTGAGGGTTACCTGTCATCACCACCATGTGCTCCTGAGGAATGCCCATGACCTTGAAGCAGGCTTCGATCTGCTGGGCCACAAGAGGTTTGGTGGGAGCCATAAAGACGATCTTCCCGGATGGGTACCAGCGGTAGAAGTTGTACATCACCACGGCAGCGATGAAGGTCTTTCCCAGGCCGGTAGGCAGACACACCAGGGTGTTGTGGTAAAGGGAGGCGTGCGCCATGGTCATCTGGTATTCCCGGACTGGGTAGTTGGTTGGATAAATCCAGACGCTGCCGGCTGACAGGTCAAAGCCCGGAATGTTCTGGATTTCAGGATGGTGACCGGTGCCCGGGGGGTCAGGGGCACCGAGAGGAGGAAGATGGTGACTGGTGCCCGGGGGGCAAGTGGCACCGGGAGGGGGAAGATGGTGACTGGTGCCCGGGGGGCGAGTGGCACCAGGGGAAACATGGAGACTGGTGCCCGGGGGCTCAGGGGCACCAGGGGGAAGATGGTGATCGGTCTCCATTAATGTTTTCTCAGCCTCGTACACAGCCACCAGCAGAACATCATCATCATCATCATCCTCCTCCTTGTCCTCACCCGGCTGGGGTTCCCCCTGCCAGGCTGGAAGTGGCAGTGCCCTACCAGGGCCTTTCTGGGAGCACACCCCCTTCCTCTTCCTTGCAATCTTAGCTTTGACCTTCTTAGCTGGGGGCTCAGGGGCCACACCGGACCCCCAAGCCTGGAACAGGGTCCTCTGCTTCCTATTCATTGCCACTCAGCCATAGGAACATTGACCGGCTTCAAATCAGGCGCCCAGCATGACGTAACGGCACAGGGTGTGACGTCAATACTCCTGACATGAGATCGGAAGTCAGCGTCACGTGGGTACCCGTCTCGGCGCCGCCATGTTAAGCGAGGGCGTGCAGATAGCTGCGCACGTCCCTGTGTGCCTCACGTAACATGGCGGCGCCAGCCGGATGCCCACGTGACGCGGACTTCCGGTCTCCTGGCCATTGAAAAAGTTTCTTTCTGGGGGGCGGAGTCATAAGCAAAAGCACATGTCATGGCTGTCGTAAACGGGGAACCGAGCCGAGAGTGGAGCGAGGAGCAACTTCATAACGACGATTTATCGAAGAAGGACGTGATCGTCTTCCTGCAGCAGCACTCATCGGAGTCGGTATGTGGGGGGAGAAAATTCATCGCAGCACCATAGAGCCCTCCATCCAGCGCACGGCCCCCTCCCCCATCCTCCTATCTGTATACATATCTTAACTCTGAAGATCAGAATTTCAGAGCATAGGATTGGTGGGTGTAGAAAAGTTGTGCGAACAGTGGGGGGTGGTTAAAATTTGAGAGAGCGAGAGATGTACAAAGAGCAATGCTCGGTTGTTTGCAGCGTAGAGAAAGGTGGGGCTCGGGAGTTTGCAGTGTATGCGGGGTTTTGCAGTACACAGAAGGCGGGGCTTGGGGATTTTGCAGTGTACAAAAGTTGGGAGTTGCAGGGCTCAGGAGTTTGCAGTGCAAAGAAGCTGGGGGGGGGGGGAATTCTGCAGCACATAGAAGGCAGAGCTCAGGGATTTTGCAGTGCACAGGTGGGGCTCAGGAGTTTGCAGCGCAAAGAAGCTGGGGGGCTTGCAGTGCAAAGAAGGTGGGGCTCGGGAATTCTGCAGTGCAAAGAAGGTGGGGCTTGGGAGTTTGCAGTGCACAGAAGGCGGGGGTTTTGCGGCGCATAGTGAGGCTTGGGTTTTGCAGCGCACATAAGGTGGGGCTCAGGTTTAGCAGTGCACAGAAGGCAGGCTCTGGGATTTTGCAGAGGTCAGAAGTATATACAGCAGTCCTTGTTCTATTTACTAAGGCTACTTTCACACTGGGGTGCTCAGCGTGCTGGCAGTAAAGCGGCACTATATTTACCATTAGCGGGGCAGTTTTAACCCCCACTAGCGGCCGAAAAAGGGTTCAAATCGCCGCTGCAGTGGCGCTTTGCAAGCGGGTTTGGAGCGCTGCCCCGTTATTTTCAATGGGAAGGGGCGCTTTAGAAGCGGTAAATACACCGCTCCTACAATGCTCTTTCAGGACTTTTTTGACCGTCCTGCAAGCTCACCGCTCCAGTGTGAAAGCCATCGGGACTTTTACACTGGAGTGCACTGAGTGGCTCTTTCAGGGCGCTTTGCAGGTTCTATTTTTAGCACTTTAGCGCCTCAGTGTGAAAGGGGCCTTAAGGTCTCATTCAGACAGGCGATTAAGCTCATCCTTTATTACTGTACATTTTTTTTTATTTTTTTTTTGCCAAAGTTAGATTATGCCTTTTTAATGGAAAAAGTCATGTAGCAGGTATAAAGTGAGGTCACTTACCTGCTGCAGCTCTTATTGCCCTCTGCTAGAAAATACCAACCCTACTGAACAGTCAGACCTCCACCACTTTCTTCTAGTAATAAGTCTTGTCAGCCCCCTACGACCTTACACAAATTCTTATTGGCCAAGTAAGCAACCTATCATAACTATGGGTGGGAGGAAGCAGCACTGAAACTTCTCCTAAGAGGGATCAGGAGGGACCGGGGACACAATTGTACAAATAGCAGTAAATCCGTACAGCGATTTTTAGTTTTTTTGATGTTCCTAAAGAAGAAAAAAAAGTTTTGCTTCTGAATCCAGGGTTTGAATGTCCCTTTCATTGTGTGTAGCAGTTTTGTACCCTCAGTATTACAGCGTGTCCATGTTTTCTCTCAATTCTAGTTCCTGGCAGAACACAAGTTGCTTGGAAATGTCAAAAATGTAGCAAAAACAGCCAATAAGGATCATCTCATCACAGCCTATAACAAATTATTTGAAACAAAGGTAGGTTTTGAAATGTTGATAACACGGGATTCATTAAGCTGTGAGATAGAAATTCATAATTCCCACTGCAAACTAAGGAGTGTATACACTGTGTGACCCAAAAGTCTGAACCCCTGACCATCATAGCTATTTTTATATCTAGCCAGAAGTAGGTGGACACACCTCCATATTGAGTTCAGGTGTTGTGATTGAAGGATACTACATCATACAGTACAATCTCAGACAATACATGTAAAAAAGAAAACCGAGGGTTCAAGCCAAAGTTGTTGTAAACCTCAGACATGAAATCTGAGCAAAGTGTATTTGTCAAGTGAAGATCGTCAAGTGTCACTTTTGTCTGCTGCTTCTTTCTGCGATTGGCATAAATAACTTGTAACAAGTTTACCTGACACCAAGAGAAAAATGGTGACCGAGGGGGGCCTCCAGCTGATTGACAGCCTTAGCTCTGTTCCTGTGCGCTGTGTGACTTGGGTGCGTCCCTTGCCACCAGTCTGATCTCGGAGCTCTCCTTATTGAGCTTTATAGAGTGTAACGTCAGCTCTTTGCCCCTTTTTATTTCTGAACTCTCAGACAAGCTTTATAATTCTGCACTTTGAAGGTAGAGAAGACTGCAGATAGACTGGTTAACTTATGTAGGAGGATTTTTCATCTGTGTATCACCTGAGGCCAGTCACTTCATTGGTTATATGGAGGGTTTACAACCACTTTAAAGTGGAAATCCAGGCTAAAACTAAAACATCTACAGAAACCCAAGATCTAACACTAACCTATCTAGCCCTGTAAAGAAGAAATATATATATATATATATACACACACACCTTGTCTGCAAGCGATTCGCCCTACGCGATCTCACACTGTGCTGTGGAGGCGGGAGCAGAGGACATGTCCAGCAACGGAAGCCCCATAGTAACACTATGGGTGACGTCACTTCCCATTGATTTCACAGCCGTTGTTGCCGTGTCCTCTGACCTCTGCAAAGCTTCCGCTGCTGGAGTTCAGGTTGGATCGGCTTCAGAAAAGGTATGTGTACTGATTTTCCCAAAGTGTCTTTCCGGACAGCACCTGGGAGAGGGTGACTCCCCTCCCCCACTGGACCATAGGAAACTCCTCCTTCCTCCAGGCTCCTCTCTCTCCTAGGTGCTCAGGGAGAGCCGTGTGGTACGGTGACCCTGCTCCAGGCTTCCAGAAAAGGCGGCTGCATGTGCCCCACTGCCATTTTTGCGGAGGCCAAGTAGAATCTTGGCCGTGCCGGAAGTGACTCTCCTATGAGTGGGTCAGCACCCAGCGTCATTTCCGGGGGTCGGTGCAGGGGGAGGGGGCAGGAGCTGGTGCCTATTTTCACTTTTGGTCCGGGGCAGCAGCACTATGGGAGTCCAGAAGCAGCTTGCGAAGCCACAAGTTGAAAGCTGCACACCCGGTATGGAGGATATGCCGTCTGCAGGGGTGGGGACAGTCACCAGCAAGGCTTGGGTAGGGGGCAGTTAACCAAGTGTGCCTGTTTCCTTTCCTGGGGTTCCGGCCTTTTTTTATTTTATTTTTTTTCCCTTTTTTGTATTTTCTCTCAGGCGAAAAGCTCTGACTGGGGGAAAATTAGAAATGCCCCTCATGCAAGGCCAAGATGGGAGAAGATTGGGAAAAAGCCTTATGCAGTACTGTTATTACTACTTTAGTAAAAGAGGACTCTCCTTCCCTGTGTGATGACTTTGTTGCCTCTGTAAAGAAGGAACTTTGTCACTTTCTGACCCAGTGGTAGAAACTGTCTGAGGGTCCATCTAGCATGGAAAAACAATCCCCTGCACCTTCCGATGACAGATCGGAAGAGGAGGGTGGTGAAGGGGCAGAAGTGACCCCCTCCAAGTTTAAGCCATTCCTGGAGGAAGTTAATGGTCTCCTTGGAGCCATACATGTTACACTTGGCCTAAGCAAAGAAAAAAAAAGAACTTGCACTACATGACTGTACGCAGGCCTAAGTGAACCTAAGGGGTGAACATTTTTGGTGCATTCCGCCATACATGTTTAGATTTCTCCACAGCGTCCACAACTGTCTGAATACATGAACAGTGATTATATTTGATAGAATGCAGTCACTGATCTGTCTGCAATTTTTCTACCCAGCTCCTTCAATTTTTCACTTGACTTTTCTGATGATCGGGCCACCTTTCACTTGCATTTCATGCTATTCTGCAGGAATTGGCCAACATGCAAACAGTGTATGGTCGACCTAAATCCACATTCTCCACTCTGTGTGCTCAAGGTGAGGACTTGCACCTAAAATTTTCATTTACATAATGGGGGGGGGGGGGGGGGTTTGCGCATTTTCACTAGTTTAATGATCTGATTTGATTAGTTCTCATGTACATGATTTAGTTCCACAGTGCATCTCGGTTACTGCGCAAGTGCGCATGGTTGAACATTTTATCCCAAAATTCACGCAGTCAGAAACTGTTTTTCTTCAGATCAAAGGCGGGGCGGGGGGGCGGGTGTGGGTAGCTGATCGGACACTGGCACTCACCAACTCTGCGTCAGTTGATTCCCCCTCCATGCTGCTCAGTGTTTTTTTTTTTTGGGGGGGGGGGGGGTGGGGTTTGGGTTTTTTCACATTCTGGTGCCTCCAGTGAAGCCTCTCCTTATGCTCCCCCCCTCCCCCCCCCCCCCCCCCATCGATTCAGCCGACTCGCAGCATCAAGAACGTCTGAATTGCGATGCATCGATGCTGCGATTACATTCAACACCCCTATTACAGTGTGTTTCTCCCCCTGCGTCGCAAACCTTTATAAATCCATTGAATAGCATGCAGTTGAATTTTAGGATTGGGTTACATTTCATAAATCCTCTGAGATGACAGGAAAAGCATTACTTGCATGCATCGTCTGAAACATGAATACTCGTTGACAGATGGCATACGTTACAGTCCAGAATTCTACATCCTATACATTAAAGTGAAAAAAAAAACCTGGCAGTGACCATTCTTCTTCCCCCGTTTTTACTTACCTGAGCCCTGGAACTTGACCCACTAGGATGCTCTGTCTCTCTGCCCAGGGTTCTCGGCTCTTAATTGGACTGCTTGATAGCAGTGCAGCAAATCCAATGACCCGGTTGGCGGGCCGAGTCCTGCATATGGCCTCTACGGACGCCGAATGCTGGACTTGGGAACGTGCCCACAAGGTAATCCACTAGTAAGCACTGCTTCCAGGTGGTTATCTGATGTTGGGAGGAGACAGGGGACCCCAGAAGACCAGGTTCGGGACCTTTCTGTGCAAAACGAGCTGCACAGTGGAGGCAAGTATGTGTTGTTTTTTTTTTTTTTTTTTTTTTTATTGTGTTTTGTCTTTTGTTGTTTTAAAAAAAAAAAAAAAATAATAAATAAAAGAAACCTTAGTCACTCTGAACTGTGTGCTATCTTCTTCCAGCGTTTCAAGGGAACAGATGGCGCTGAAGGTCTGACAAGACAAGTAAAAGATCTTAAAGTTGATGATGAAAAGCAAGCTGAAACCAAGATAGAGGTGGTTGATGAGGTAGGTTTTGGATCTGTTTTTAAAGCCATTTTAAAGTGTTTTTGTTTTTTGTAAAAAAACAAGAAACCTGTTCTACTTGCCTGCTCTGTTGCAGTGAATTTGCAGAGCAGCCCTGTTCTTTTTGGGTCCCTCTTTGCTGCCCCCTTCCTCCTGTCGAGTGTCCCTACAGCAAGCCACTTGCTATGGGGGCACCTGAGCTGAGTCACAGCTCCCTGTGTCCATTCAGACATGGATCCCCGGTTTGGCCCCGTCTCCCCTTTCCTGATTGGCTAACTGACTTTGACAGCTACAGGAGCCAATGGTGTCGCTGCTATCTCAGCCAACCGTGAGGGAGAGTTCTGGACAGCTGAGTTACTCGTTGACATCGCTGGGCAGAGATGGGGCTCAGGTAAGTATTAGGGGCTGCTGGGGAGGCTGTTGCACACAGAAGGCTTTTTATGTTAATTCATAGAACGCATTAAGATAAAATAACCTTCTGATTTTACAACCAGCTGCTGATAAATATTTTATGTACACTTCGGTTTAGGGTGCATATGACCACCTACCATCATTCATGCAGTGTCCATTTGCCAGAGTCACATAATGAAGAGGGTAACCGCATTAACCCTGTGTAAGCTCTGACGCAGAGCTTACACATGAATAAATGGGCAGCATATTTTTACATAGTGCACTTTAATTGCAGATTTTGAATAAATATACTTTTTTTTTTTTTTTTTTTTTTGCTTAATTTCCAAGGGTCTTTCCAGGTGCACACATCAAATTGCTTCCTATTGATAAACTGTATTCAGATAGTACTTTTTGTTTTAGGGTCCCCCCAAGTACACAAAGTCCACTCTGAAGAAGGGAGACAAGACCAACTTTCCAAAGAAAGGAGACACTGTGCATTGTTGGTACACTGGGACTTTGGCGGATGGAACCGTGTTTGACAGCAATATACCAGCAAGTAAGAAGCCCTTTGTATGATTTAAGTGTCAATTTGAAGACATGGATTTATTTTAGGGCCAGTTGGCACCACATGCAGTACAATGCATTTTTTTTCTGCATTAAAAACACATGGAAAGTGGGAGGGCGCTACTTCACACCAGTGCTTGCATTTCCAGTGTGTTCCAGGGGGAAGAAAAAGTACAGAATGCTGCATTTTCCTGCACTGGACTGTACTGGAACACTGTAAGATGCATCAAAAAATGCACTGGAGCACACTTCATTTAAAAAGGGGGGGGGGGGGGTTGCACTGGAACGCATCAAACGCGCATGCAAAAAAGCATCCGGACTGCATTTCTATGGTGTGAACTGGCCATTGTTCCTGCTCTGTAATTGTGACTTTTCAGCAACGGTTGTGTTTAAACCCCAGCTCTGGTTTCGGATGGAGCATCTTTGTCAGTAATGCATGAAGTGCAGCAACATATTTTTTAGGTTGCACTCCGCTGAATTTCCTTTTATGTTAAATTGTCTGTTATTCACGCCTTAAAGGAACAGGATCTTGGTTTTATATTTTGGGTTAAACACTTGAATCCACCGCCTGGCCTTCATTTTGCTTTTTTTTTTTTTTTTTTTTTTTTTTTTGGGTCCTTTCTCCTGTTACGTTTGGCGACGAGTGAGGGTAAGATGTCCCCCACCTGTCCCCATACCATTGCAGAGCGGAAGCAAAGTCACAATGTCACTTCCACCCTTAAATAGGCTTATTTTTTTTGTGTGATTTTTGGATGCTTCTGAATGTTAAAGTTCCTGTTAAAAAACAAATGTGCTTCTCCCGCTGCCTGCTTCATGACCATTTGTTCTTCAGCTACTGCTACCTTAAGAATATTAGCATCTGACATGTCCGCGTGTGTCGCATGCCTGGCCCCCTCTGTACTTTATGGTTCCTCCTGACACATCGACATGGGAGCAAGTGAAGGAACCACAACAGCAGGGATCAGACACACCCTAAAGGCAGGGGGGCAGACTAGTCTAAACCTCTTCCCAACCCTGCTATAGCTGAGTGACAGCTACAGGACTATCGCACACTTCTGGGAGGACGTCTATTGACATCATCCTGTGATTGCGCTTCCTGCGTGCCCATCAGCAGAGATCCTATGATCGCTGTATCCTTCAGACGCAGCTGATCACAAATCTGGGTTATGAGCTAATCATAGCAGCTCTTTACCATGTGATCAGCTGTGTCCAATCACAGCTCATCGCAGTGTAAACGGGCATTGCCGGTTATTGATGACCGGGCGAGACCTCTACAGTGATGAACAGGGCACTGATTATTTGTGCCCATCAGTGAAGAAGTTAACTTGCGTACAAGTTTGTTCTTTTTTTTTTTTTTTTTTTTTTTTTTTTTTTTTGCTAAATAAAATAAAAGCCCCAATGCTGATTAACCACTTCAGCCCCGGAAGGTTTTACCCCTCCCTGACCAGAGCACTTTTTTCACCATTTGGCACTGCATCGCTTTAACTGACATGCGACGCTGTACTCAAACAAAATTTGCATTTCTCAACACCCCCTCCTCTGTGATGTATTTTTTGCACTATTAATAAAGAACGACAATTTTGAAAAATACGTTTTTACTTTTTGCTATAATATCCCACAATTTAAAAAAATTAAATAAAAAATGTATTTATCCATTTAGGCCGATATGTATTGTACATATTTTTGGTAAAAAAATAAAAATCACAATAGGCATATATTGATTGGTAAAGTTAGTGTCTCCAGACTATTGGAAAGATTTTTATGCCCATTTCTTTTTACTAGTAATGGCAGTGATCTTCAATTTTTAGGGATACTGCGACGGACAGATCGGACACTTTTGGGACCATTGACATTTATACAGCAATCAGTGCTATAAATATGCACTGATTACTGTATAAATGTCACTGGCAGGGAAGAGGTTAACACTAGGTGGCGAGCAAGGTGTTAAACATGTTCTAACTGTACAGGGATAGGACTGTGCACCAGGGAGCGTGCCTCCGGCTCTTAAAGGTAACCCATACTCGTATGAGGTTTCACGCAGGGGTGGCATTCTGCCCCCATAAAAATGAGCCGGTCGGGAACCAGTTAAGTACCACCAAAAAACTGTGGGGGGGGGGGGGATTTTTTTTTTTTCACATGTGTATGGTGTTGCATGACTGCATAGTTGTCTTTCAAAGTGCAATGGTGTTGAGAATTGGCCTGGGCAGGTAGGGGGTGAAAGTGCCCAGTAGGCTAGGTGGTTTATTGTCCATGTGAAAGTTGGAGGGCCACCCTAAAATATGCATTAATATTAAAATGTAAAAACTAAAATAATTTTAACTTGCCTGAAACCGCTGTTGCTAGGCAGTCTTCCTAATCTGCCTATTCCGTGGCGCTTCCGCCTCTTCGGCAAGCTGCCCCGTTGCCTTCTGGGACGTGTCCCAGAAAAAAACGGGGCCATTCACAAAGCACCGCATGCATGTGCAGTAGGAAACGGGCAGTGAAGCCGCAAGGCTCCACTGCCTGTTTACCTTCGTTAAGATGGAGGCGCAGGCAGCTGATTCGATAGATGGGTCGGCCTCGGGAGGCCGACATCGTGGTCTCGCTGGACAGGTAAGTGTCCTTTTATTAAAAGTCAACAGCTAAAAAAATAAAATAAAAATTCGGCCGGGAACGCACCTTTAAAAAATCTGTGACCTGCTGAGGAACTGTATACATTAATTTGTACTAGAATTTGCTTTCTCTTTGCTAACCTGGAGCGCTTTGTTTCTAGTTGCATGCCATTTGCATAGCCATGGATCTTCTAAGCCTCGTGGTACACCTAATTCACTGATTTCATTTATTTATTTTTTGTCAGGTGCAAAGAAGAAGAGAGGTACCAAGCCCTTGACCTTTAAAGTCGGTCTTGGCAGAGTCATTAGAGGTGTAAGTACCTACGCCTGTACAGAATATATCTGATTTAGTATGAGGCCTATATAACCTTGTTAGCGGTCCGTATAAGCTGGGTGAAAAAAGTACAAGAAATATGTTCATAATTTTTTATTTTTATTTTTTACAGTGGGATGAAGCTCTTCTCACCATGAGCAAAGGTGAAAAAGCTCAACTTGAAATCGAGTCTGAATGGGCCTATGGCAGGAGGGGTCAACCTGACGCCAAGTATCCTTTTTATCGATTTTTCTTTTAAAGTCATAACACCCAAAAGCATCATACTCTTACTTTAGACAGTATTCTGCAGCCCCCACCCCCTGAAGAAAAAAGGTAAAAAAAAAGATTTGGGTTCGTGTGGCTTCTTACCAGGGTCCAATGAGAAGGACTGGTGAATGTCAGCCTTGCCTATGGGTAAATGCAGGTAGGGAGTTATTTAAACTTTTCTTCTCAGGTTTAATCGCACTACAACCTTTAAAGTGATTTTAAAGTAGTAATTAAAAAACAAAAACCCCTGTTGTACATACCTGCTGTGTGCAATGGTTTTGCATAGAGCAGCCCCTATCCTTTTTTTTTTTTTTTTTTTTATTATTATTATTATTATTATTATTATTGGTCCCCTGCCAGTGGTTATGGCTCCTCCTCCCTGCTGAGTGCCCCCAATAGCAAGCCTCTTGCTATTGGCACTCCAGCTGGCTCACTCCCAAGTCGCACTCCTCCGAATGGACATTGTCCATTCAGTGTGGCTTGGCATATCTCTCGGAAATGTGATTGATGGGATACACAAGATTTGCATGAATATAAAAAGGGCCCAGAGTGGAAGTTCGCTCTCGCGCGCGCGCGCTCGCTCGCTCTCGCTGCAGCGTAGTAGAGAGTAGAGAGAATTGGGAGAACCACCGCTCTCATGCACATTGCTGGATGGAGATGTGGCTCAGGTAAGTATAAAGGGGGAAGCAGCTGATCTCTATAGCTCTAGCTTAAAGTAGAGGTTCACACAAATTGAACCTCTGCTTTTTGAAACCCCCCCCTCCGTTGTTACATTTGACACCTTTCAGGGGAAAGGGGGGTGCAGGTAATTGCACCCACTTCCGGGTATAGACTCCCATGGGAGTCTGCGCTTCCTGTTCCGTCACACTGTCTGCTGGGACACAACTTGTGCATGCACAGTATGGAACTGCACTTCTGGTAGCATGGTCGAATGTTCCCATATAGACACACTCATAAACCTTGTGGACAGCCTTCCCAGAAGAGTTGAAGCTGTTATAGCTGCATAGGGTGGGCCAACTCAATATTGAACCCTACGGACTAAGACTGGGATGCCATTAAAGTTTGTGTGTGTGGTGTGTATATATACAAATTAAAGCGGAGGTCCACCCTAAAGTGGACCTTCCGCTTATCGGAACCCTCCCCCCCTCCGGTGCCACAATCGGCACCTTTCAGGGGGGGGGGGGGTGCAGTTACCTGGATAATCCAGGTAACTGCACCCACTTCCGGGATAGCTCTCTGCGGAAAGGGGTGTAACTTACGCCCCTTTCCGCAAGTGCCTGCCCCTTCCCGCAAGTGCCCTGCTGGGAAACACACAGATCCCAGAGGCAGCGGGGAGCGTCCTTATTGCGCAGCGCGATTCGCGCATGTGCAGTAGGGAACCGGGAAATGAACCCGAAAGGCTCCATTTCCTGATTCCCATACCCAAGATGGCGGCGGCAGGACCCGACAGGCGACCTAGAGATCGGCTTCGGGTGCCGACATCGCGGGCACGCTGGACAGGTAAGTCACTATTTTAAAAGTCAGCAGCTGCTGGCTTTTAAAAAACCGCGGAGTCCCGGTGGACTCCCGCTTTAAAGAATAGGCAGGTGTCCCAATACTTTTGACAATATAGTGTAAAGAGGTGCAAATATTTCTGTAATTCTGAGAATGGTGAATATCGCTGGCATCTTTGTTGTTGGTCAATCTCTTTGCTTCCCTTCTAGGCTGTTCTGGTCCATTTTCTAAACTGGCTAAGGAAATAATATGGTTTCCTTAACTACGTTACTCAGAATCCCACCCAATGCCAAGCTGTTTTTTGAAGTAGAACTGGTTGACATCAACTGAAAAACATCTGTGATCTTCAGCTACCAGAATGTGAAGAATAAATGCTTTGTTTACACCTCTGCTACCATGTAAATAAACTGGACACATTGATCTTTTGGTTGTTTGTTTATTAACCACTTCAGCTCTGGAAGATTTGCACGGTCATGGGACACTACACAATGTGTTTGTTTGTTTTTTTCCCCCCACACAAATGGAGCTTTGTTTTGGTGGTATTTGATCACTTCTGCAATTTTTTATTTGCGCTATAAACTGACAATTTTGAAGAAAAATATTTTTTTTTTTTTACATTTTGCTATAAAACTACCAATAAAAAATAAATTAAAAAAAGATTTCTTCATTAATTTAGGCCAGTGTTTTCTGCTATGTGTTTTTGGTAAAAAAAAAAGTAAAAAAATTGGTTTGTGCATAAGTTATTATACACAATAATATTATATATTAGCTACAAACTATGCCTTTTTTTTTTTTTTTTTACTATTAATGATGATCAGCACCTTAGTGTCTGATGCAATGTTGCAGTCCCACTATAAGTGACACTTTTTGGGGACCAGTGACACGAATACAGTGATCAGTGCTTGAAAATATTCATGGTCACTGTACTAATGACACTATCAGGGAAGGCGTTGTCAGGGGTGATCAAAGCGTTAAATGTGTCCCTAGGGAGTGCTTATCAGAAATGCAGGCTCTCTATCTTCCCTTGTCACAGAACAACCATCGTTCTGCCTCTGTCCAGAATGATCAGTGGGCCCGCTGATTGGCTCCTGCTGTGTCCAATCACAGCAGGAGCTGGTCGGTAGCAGCACACCACAAATCCAGAAGTAAACAAACCTACAATTATGCGATTTTATTTTTTATTTTTATTTTTTTCACCTGTAAGCCACCATCCTGCAGTACATATGTGGGGTGGTCAGCAAGCGCTTGCAGGGGTCTTCAAACTATGGCCCTCTAGTTGTTCAGGAACTACAATTCCCATCTTGTCTGTGAATGTCGGAGTTTTACAATGCCACATGGGATGTGTAGTTTTGCAACAGCTGGAGGGCCGTAGCTTAAGGATACCTGGCCTAATGTAAAAGGCAGAAGGTTTATTCTATTAAGATATTGTCTTTTTTTTTTTTTTTTGATCACATGTAGACATGTTTAAGTAACTATGCCAAGTATAGTGGTGGTGAAGGCTCAAGGTTTTTTTTGCCTTCGGTCATTTTATGCCAGAGTATGGGTTTGATGCAGGAACCAGCGCTGGTTACCTCATGGCACCATGGTTCACACTGAAATCTGTGAATGTAAAGTTGGACAACCCCCCCCCCCCGACATATAGGTGTGAACACCCATGTGATCCAAATCCAGTGCAGTCCAAAAAAAGGTTCCTGCACCACTGTGCAATGAAATTTCAGTCATATAAGCTATATGACTAAAATTGCATTTGCACCAGACATTGCACGTGATCTACAAGGCAATGTGGTGCAAATCGCATGCAATGTCTGTCATCAGACAAGTGAAGTGAACCCAGCCTCAAAGTTAAAAAAAAATGGCGTGTTGCAGCCCCCCCTAATTCTTACCTGTACCCCATCTCGATCGGGCAAAGTACACGAGGGCAGTGCCTCTCTGGTCTCTTGTTCCTCATTGGCTCCTGCTACTGTCAAAAACCACCAATGAGAGAGCTGGGTGCAGGGCTGTGCCATGCTCTGTATGTGAATGGACACAGAAGCTCAGGAGCGAGACTGCTTGGATGTGTCCACAGCAAGCTGCTTGTTATAGGGGGCAGGAGTGCTGATGGGGACCCAATAAGAAAGATTGATGCAAAACCACTTTCACGTAAGCATTCCACCTTGCTGTTTTGATTGAGCATGTCACAAAGTGCCAGCAGATTCAGGAATGGGATGCCCTTGTCACCCAAAATGCAGTCTGTGCCTTTTCAGGCTACAATCTTCATGTAACTTTTAAAAGGCTTGGTTTACTGCAAGACAATTGCAGCAGAATTGCATTGTGTTTGGTTTGCTATTGAAGTATACATTTTATACAAGTACAGTGCCTTGTGAAAGTATTCGGCCCCGTTGAACTTTTCAACCTTTTGCCACATTTCAGGCTTCAAACATAAAGATATAACATTTTTATTTTTTTTTGTGAAGAATCACTATCAAGTGGAACAAAATCTATTGGATATTTTAAACTTTTTTTAGCAAATAAACTGAAAAGTGGTGCGTGCAAAATTATTCAGCCCCTTTACTTTCAGTGCAGCAAACTCACTCCAGAAGTTCAGTGAGGATCTCTGAATGATCCAATGTTGTCCTAAATGACTGATGGTGATAAATAGAATCCACCTGTGTGTAATCAAGTCTCTGTATAAATGCACCTGCTCTGTGATAGTCTCAGGGTTCTGTTGAAAGCGCAGAAAGCATCATGAAGACCAAGGAACACACCAGGCAGGTCCGTAATACTGTTGTGGAGAAGTTTAAAGCCGGATTTGGATACAAAAAGATTTCCCAAGCTTTAAACATCCCAAGGAGCACTGTGCAAGTGATCATTTTGAAATGGAAGGAGTATCAGACCACTGCAAATCTACCAAGACCTGGCCGTCCCTCTAAACTTTCAGCTCAGATAAGAAGACTGATCAGAGATGCAGCCAAGATGCCCATGATCACTCTGGATGAACTGCAGAGAACTACAGCTGAGGTGGGAGAGTCTGTCCATAGGACAACAATCAGTCGTACACTGCACAAATCTGGCCTTTATGGAAGAGTGGCAAGAAGAAAGCCATTTCTCAAAAATATCCATAAAAAGTATCGTCTAAAGTTTGCCACAAGCCACCTGGGAGACACACCAAACATGTGGAAGAAGGTGCTCTGGTCAGATGAAACCAAAATCGAACTTTTTGCCAACAATGCAAAACAATATGTTTGGCGTAAAAGCAACACAGCTCATCACCCTCAACACACCATCCCCACTGTCAAACATGGTGGTGGCAGCATCATGGTTTGGGCCTGCTTTTCTTCAGCAGGGACAGGAAAGATGGTTAAAATTGAGGGGAAGATGGATGCAGCCAAATACAGGACCATTCTGGATGAAAACCTGTTGGCGACTGCAAAAGACCTGAAACTGGGACTGAGATTTATCTTCCAACAAGACAATGATCCCAAACATACAGCAAAATCTACAAAGGAATGGTTCACAAATAAACGTATCCAGGTGTTAGAATGGCCAAGTCAAAGTCCAGACCTGAATCCAATCGAGAATCTGTGGAAAGAGCTGAAAACTGCTGTTCACAAACACTCTCCATCCAACCTCACTGAGCTCAAGCTGTTTTGCAAGGAAGAATGGGCAAGAATTTCAGTCTCTCGATGTGCAAAACTGATAGAGACATACCCCAAGCGACTTGCAGCTGTAATCGCAGCAAAAGGTGGCTCTACAAAGTATTAACGCAAGGGGGGCGAATAATTTTGCACACCCCACTTTTCATTTTTTTATTAGTTAAAAAAAAGTTTCAAAAATCCAATAGATTTCGTTCCACTTCACAATTGTGTCCCACTTGTTGGTGATTCTTCACAAAAAATAAAAATGTTATATCTTTATGTTTGAAGCCTGAAATGTGGCAAAAGGTTGAAAAGTTCAAGGGGGCCGAATACTTTCACAAGGCACTGTACATTTATTTTATTTTTTTTCCCCCTTTAGATTTACCAAAACCATATAATTTGAGGTTAAACCTAAACACTATGCAATTGGGCAGGTCCTTGTATTATATTAGTTGAAGGTAAATCAAACAACTATAATGTGTATCCAGCTTTACTTTCCTAAAACCCTGTGTGTATCATTGGCTGTATGGTATTTATCAATGGGGGTTTATGGGTGATAAGTGGCCCATACCTGTATGTGTGTCAAAATGGCCACTTATATCTAACAGAAGCTCATGGAACAAGATGAACATGCAGAAAATCAATTGGGACATGGGGTGGAGTGTTGTTTCAAAGGCCCTTTGGCCCCTTTCACACATGCGGATGATATGTCCGTATTTCATCCATCCGTTTGCGGATGAAATATGGACATACATTCATCCCTATGGGATAGCGGGTGTCTGCGGATGAGCATCCGCAGACACCCGATTTCGTCCGCCTCCGCAACAGTCCGATTCTGCAGACGGAGGAAAATCCTATTTTTCTATTCGTCTGCAGAGCGGATCGGACGAACACGGACAGACGGTCCGTGCTCGTCCGATCCCCATAGAGGAGAGCGGAGATCTGACAGGGCGGTCCCTGCACAGTGTGCGGAGACCGCCCTGTCTGCAGCCGGCTCAGCGGGGACAACGGAGCGATCCCCTCTGAGCGAGCGGATCTTCACGGGGCGGATCATTACTGATCCGCCCCGTGTGAAAGAGGCCTTTCACACAGGCCCGATCCTAATATTTTCAAATCTTTGAAAAACAGATTGCATAAAACAGGGATTAGTGGCCAGATGACTTGTAGATCTCTGTCTGGGCTTGCTGACCCACCATCCTAGAGCATTAAGGAGAGGGTCTACTGGTCTCTATAGTGGTGCCAGCTGCAGGAATAGTATAATGCTATTGGGCTAATATCACACTCATGGGCTGCAGTTTACCCAGCTGTGCTAGGTCCCCTTTATTGTGGGCCCCCCAATTGGTGTGTTTGGTGTACACTGTAGGCGGTAACGAGCTTTTACCGCAATCTCCTCCCACACAATTAGTGTGTGAAGAGGCGAGCTTGTTACTGCTGTTTGTTGACATTCTGTGGCCAGACAAAATGGTAAAGAGCTGATTTTTTTTTTTTTTGTGGCCTTTTACACTGATCTGGGATGGACTGGGTCCCAAGGAGCACACTACAGGCCCTGAGGAGCAGTGAGAAGCTCAGGATGACATATGGCGCCCATCCAAAGGGACAGAGTGTTCCTGCAGACGTTATGACAGAGGCCTGGTATGGAGGTGGTTAAATCTGATTTTTTTTTTTTTTTTTTTTTATAAAATGCTTTGAGTGTTAAAACAAAAAAAAAAAAAACTATGGATAGTTTTCTATTTAGATACATTAGTCATTTAGTTTATTCAACATGAAATGGTGCTTAGATAGGTAGCATGAGACTGTTTATTCTGCAATATTTACAATTTTGCTAAACTCATTCAATTAATCCAAGCAGAGATCACATGCTCTGCATTGATACACATTCACAGTAACCATGAAATAAAACAAAGTTCAGGAATAATTAATCTATGTACACTACAAACCATATGATTGAATTGGTTCCAATATCGCTGTTAAGAAGGAGCCAAACCCCCCCCCCCCCCCCCAGTTCAGTTTGAACCAGAACAGACAAAAAAAAAAAAAAAAAAAAATTGTGTGAACACTATTAAAGTCTGAGAAATTAATGTGAAAAATCAAGTATCAATTTTGCAGGCTTATATGCATGTTATTGCCATAAAGTGTTTGGGGACCTGGATACTGCCCCCAGGGGACATGTATCAATGTGGGGGGGGGGGGGGGAATAAGCAAGCACAGCACACCCCACCAAACCATACCAGGCCGCTTGCCCTTTAGGGTCCTACCCAAAGCACCTTGTCGATGGGCACAAGGGCCTCATCCCCACAATCCTTGCCCAGTGGTTGTGGGTCTGTGGGCAGGGGGCTTATCGGAATCTGGAACCATGCGCCGCCCCCGGGATATGGGGTACATTGCCTTTTTCTAGATTCTGTCATAGGGTTCCTCTTAACCACTTCAATAGACTATATTAGACCCTGCACTGTATTACATACACACTAACTACACTATATAACTCTGAATTGCAATATAGAGAGATAGTGATGGTATGCAATGTGAGATACATAATAGGTACATTTCACCTCGCATTCGTGCCATTGTAAGGGACTAAACCAAAATCCAGCCCGGTTTTTCCAGCCTCTGTGGCAGGCTGGGTTCCGGTCCAGATGTTCGCGTCTGCTGGAGTCCGTCAGCTGGACTTTAATTATCCAGGAATAGAGCACAGCAGGGGCTGGTTTTGGAGACTCAGGAAGGAACCTGAGTGAGAGGAGCTCTAGCTGTTAGACTAAAAAAAGTGATTGCTTTTACGTATGTTTCGTGGGTGACGGGGACCAGCCCCACACTGTATAGAGAGTAGACTATTTGTCTAGTTAGCACCGGATGGCAAGGATTTAATTTACTGTTTGTTTTTACTTTACAAACCTCCTGCAAATAAACCTGGTATCCACCAGATTAAGAAAGTGTCTTTTTCTGACTGGCATTCAGAAAAGGTGATCCCCACGAGCCAATTCCCCCACAAAATGAATGTAAATGTATACACACACACTTCTCTATATACTCTGCAGAAAAATTGGGCCTTAGGTGGTGCCAGAACACCAACTCCTCCTCAAAGTTACTCTTGTTGGGCACAGGAATGGGCCCTGCTATTAAATATTATTTCAAAAATTGCAATTGCATGTCCCTGGTGCCCTAAACCAAAATTATTGTTGGAAGCCATTATCAAGATTCCGGAGGAATAAGAGAGTCTTCAAGAGATCCCCAGATCCATACCAAATTCAGTTACATCAGCATAAGGGGCTTGATCGTGGCTAATCCAGGACTGATTCATTTTTATAAATATGAGCCTATCTACAGAGTCTGTGGACAGGCACACTCTTTGATCCATCACAAACCCTCCAGCAGCATGGAATGTGCATTCAGAAAACATGCTGGATGTAGGACAGGCCAGTAGCTCGATCGCATATTGAGCCAGTTCTGGCCAGTGGTCCATCCTCAGGAGCCAGTGGATGCCCTGTTGGAAAGGTGTCCAAGTCTACTGTTGCCCCTAGATATTCCTGGCCCATATAATGCAGATGTTGGCAATGGTTGCTTGAACCTCTCAGACCTTGGCGCTGAAAAATTGTTTTAAGGCATCAGCCAGCCACCTTCTCCACGGCTCCTCCTCTGACCACATGAAGCTTTAGAAAAACCATTGTCCAGCACCAGGAAATGCGTTGCACACACTTTTCTTCAAGGCCTCCTGAAGATATTTCATCCTCTGCTCCCTCTAGGAAGGCAGGACGATTTCTGCAACCTAACCCTTGTAACATGGATCAAGGTGGTTTTCCAGCCATTAATGATACCTCTCCTTGATACCACAGATCCTATGGTCAATTTGCAGGCTTTGTAGAATCAGGGAGGCCATGCAGCACACTTTTGCAGTGGCATTAGACTCTGCGTCACCAAGGATGACATTATCCAGAACTGACTCCTCCCAGCCATGTAGAATTCCTTGGGTTTCTGGGACCTGAAGACTGCCGAGTGTTATCTTCTACATCCATGCTGACACAATCCTCCCGTGTGTTTAGTGACCCCACAGGAATGCCATCTACCTAAGAGGGGGCCTTGAGGGGAAAGGAAGTCCTCCTTTTCCTCCCACTGTTCTGCCTCAAGTGCCCTGTCCATTATTCCACAAAGCGTGTGCTCTAGCAGGAGGACTAGAGGGACAGTGTCACTGATGCATGCATTGTTGCTGCTCACCATCCTTGTGGCCACCTCAAATGGTGACAGGACAGTGCATGCCTCCTTGATCAGAAACCACTGGCATGGCAAAGAGAAGCCAAGCTCCCCTGATCCTGGTGCAATACTCGCATAGGTACTCATTTATGGTCCTCTGCTGCGTGCAGCTGCTGCAGCATTGCAAAGGTTGCGTTCCACCTGGTGGGCATGTTTAATGTCAGCCAGCCGAGCACTGGCATTGTATGACCAGCAGAAAATGACCAGACTTTTCTGGCTTGCCTCAGATGATCTTATAAGCCTGGGTACTTGGTCAAGAAACACTGCACCACCAAATTCAGGACGTGTACCGAACATGGGCAAAGTGTCCCTGTCCAAGGGCAGAGAGAAGGTTGGTGCCATTGTCGCATACCACCATTCCTGGCTCAAGCTGCTGTGGCATCAACCACTTCTGAGCCTGCCCCTGCAGAGCCGACAATCTCTGCTCCAGTGTAGCTCCTGTCCTAGGCAGACCAACTGAAGCACCGCATGGCATCTTTCAGCCTGACTGCTTGCGTAGCCTTTTGAACATTTACAGAGCACTTCTGGTTCAGATGCCAATTCTGCAGAAGAGGCCATAGAGGAAGAAGAGGTGGTGTAGAGAGCTGTGGCAGAATCAGCACCAGCTTTGGAGGTGTGGTGATGGAACAAGCTCCAACACTACTGAACCCTGTCCTGCATCCTTCCCAGCTGCCAGCAGAGTTACCCAGTGTGCTGTGAAGGAATGCAACGTCCCAGCCCATTCCTGCTGGACCATAAGTCAGTGGTAATGTGAACCTTGCTGCTGACCACCCTGTCTAATGAGGCCAAAACATTACAGTCATGTGAAAGGCAGAGAGCAGGAATGGCCTTATGTGAAAAAATGGAACCTGCCACTATGGTACAGCCCATTCCACAAATTCACGAAAAAAAGGGACAGAATCTACCAGCTGAAAATGCTGCAGTTGCAGTGCTAGCAATTTGACCAAGCTAAGGATGGCTGGGACAGAATTTCTTTATTCAGCAACTGGGGTAGAGATATTTGCCTGCTGAATTTAACTGGTGGCGTGCTGCTAGCAGATTGGCTGTAAGTACTTAAGGCACCTATTGCTATACCTTCATTCCTCTCAGTGAATGTTTTGAGAATTGGCGGTATAGTAGGGTTTGAGATCCCAGATGAGGAGCATCATTGTTTTTCAGCATTGTTTGGTCAAGCATGTGGTGCCCAAGCAGCTGCTGTTCTGGCCACACTTGATCCGCTTCAGATACAAGTTGGACAGCAATGGTGTGCTCTGCAGCAAACGTGGTAAAAATAAGCCCCCCCAAAGAAAAAAAAAAAGAACTTTTGCAAGTCATTAGCACCCTGCACCTGCTGAGCTCTGTGGTGAGATTCTATAGGGTGGTTGCCCTTAAGCGTCCCACCTGGAGAACATCCTGCCTTGGCGTTGTGCCTCCTCCTCTCAGGCACTCAAGTACAGTCAGTGACCTCATCCCCCTCCCTCCTTGCCACCACTGGAGCAAACTTGGCAGTATGCTGCAGCTGGGGGAACAGGACTGCCAGTTTTGTCCTGTGGCACCTCCTCTACGCTCATGTTACACCCTTCCTCAGCCTGGGAATCAACATTGGAGCCTTCAAATTGCTGCACATGATCCAGCAGCATGTAATTGATACTGTTTGAATAATTCTGGTGAGTCCTCTGTGCACGATGGTGGGGCTACTGAAGGAGTAACTGACAAGGAGCTAGTGGAATAGGCTGCCATCTCTACAAGGGCAGTGTGATACAATGCATCTCTAGTCCATTTATAGATACACAAAACATGAGGGCGGGCTTCACAGTGACTGATCACTGATAACCAGAGGCTACCATAGTGATCAGGTGACACACCCAACCCCCCCCCCCCAAAACTGGTAATTCTGGGTGTTAGAATGGGACCCAGGTCTCTGTGCTGGGAGCACGCACCCACCACAACAGGAGGTGCGCAAATAGACAGCCCCATGGGAAAAGTCCAGTCCATTGGGGCCGCATATTTGCATACTGTTAGCGTGAAGGGATTAAAAAATTATGTAGATGCCAGGATTTGCAACAAACAGCCAATGGCGTGGTCATAGACACCTCCTACAGTATACTGACTTTCCTATACATTTTCATAATACGAACATGTACTTTTGCATGCATCAGTAATCAAAGACGTACTTTCCTGCTCTGAAAATAGACAGCTTTATTAAATCATTTGACAAGATTACAAAAATCTGTAAAAAATGATATTCAAGTCAATTAGAAAATCAGTTTTCCTGGCAATACTGTGCCAGAGAGTGGAAAGCAAATCTTGTTTAGGAATTGGAATTGGGGCCTTTCTTCTTGCCAAAGGTGGGCACCACATTGACAAACCTGCGGTTGTACTGCATGCGTCTCTTGGCTCGGCCAGTTCTCTTTTTCTTCTTTTCTTGTTTTGCCACCTAACAGATCACCAATGCAAGAAAAAAAAAAAAAAAAGTAATCTCTTGGTTCTCTTGATTTTGTAGTTCTGCTTTACTAACTTTTTGGAATATTGATTACTTCAATCCAAACAGTAAAAAATTAACTGGAAATGCTGCAATAGCTCAGATTTAACCCCTTGGTAGCCCGACTTGCTTTAAGCAAGATTTGCATTCCCTACAAGTCCTGGTTCTCACTAGTTCAGCTTTGAAATTGTGCTACTTCAGTGAGTTTTTAAAGCTGCAGATCAGTGCAATTTCATTAGCGGCTTCATTTAACAGAAGTGTATGCAAGTCACAATCAAATCCCAAAAATGTAATGCAGGAACCTTGAGTCACGATTTAAACAGTTCCATTGCCAGCAATTAGGGTGCAAATTGTCATGCGATTTAGAACTGTCAAAGTGCATGGGTGTGAACCAGGGCTAAGCAAATGCAAAACCTGTCTGAAGCAAGTTGAAAGGAGGTCAGTTGTAGGGCTATCTTTAGAAACCAGAGGGCCCAATACAGCTTACCTGTCAGACAATGAGTATTATTTAGTGGCAGAATAAGGTAGTATGTAGTGGCAGGGCAGGTATATCTGCTTCAGCTGCTACATTTGCCAGTATAAAGTGGCAGCTGAGAGGGAGAAGTTGGAAATAGCCACACCTCTGGGTCTGCCCACCATCACCTCCAACTGCCAGAGGAGCTGCTGCGTGCCCCTTCCTTCAGGATTCTCTGCATGGAGCGCTGAGGATAAGCTGAACTCAGGGAAGGGGTCTGAGCCACAGGCAGCCTCTGATGGAGTCTCTAGGCCCAGTACAGACTGCCTGTACTCACTTAACAGTTGCCCTTGTCAAACGCACCTGTCAATTTCAGAAGCCCAAACCCTGTAGACGCACACCCTTGGACTTTTTTGCATACAAGTGGAAGGCTCAAAACTAAAACAAAATCCCTGAGTTATTAGATAAAGTGTGCTGAATAGGCATAATATATGCATACAAATTAAAGAGCCTCAAGTCCACAATCAATATGATTGTATAAAAAGTCCTAAATAAAAAGTCCAAAATAAAGCCAGGGTGATAGTGGGGACCAAAGGGAGGGGGGAAGAGCAAAGGAGGGTGGGGGGAGAAGACATCTACGGTCATGGCAGCCGTCCAGGGGGGAACAGAAACTATGTTCCAGTATACTGAAACAAGAAGGGAAGGAAAAGCACCTCTGGGTGCAGATTTTCCTTAAAAAGGTTTAATATACATTGAAAGACAAAACTGCAACTCGCATTTAGGAAGTGTAAAATAGGCATGCATGTAGTCCCAGCAACGGGGGAATCCTCAGTGTAGTCAGTCCCTCTTACCGCCAACAGAGGTGCTCTGACATCTTAAACACCGCCGGAATATACTCTGCCGGCCGTGGTGGAGTGTATGCCAACACGAGGTTTGAAGCGCAAGCTGGTATCCAGGCAAAGGGGGGTGACGTCACTGGAGCGTCTGACACTTCCTGAGTGGGCAGGCCATGACGGCCGTGCTACTTCAAAGCAGATTCAAGTTACCATTTGTCTATGAATGTATATTAAACCTTTTTAATAAAAAGCTGCACTGAGGTGCCTTCCCTTCTTGTTGACTTTTTTGTGCCGACTACTTGGCAAGTACTCCAAGTATATACCATTCCAAGTATATACCTTTTTCTGAACAGAAATCCAAACACATAGTGGCCTCCAGCAGTCCTCTCTCCTGTGCACATTTCCTTTATCAAAGGAACTGCAATAACCAATCCAAACCAGTGGTGAAATTACCAAGGATGCAAAGGTTGCACCTGCGACGGGCCCTGGTGTTCCACCACTGTCAGGGGGAGGAGCATGTCTTACAGCCCAGACCCTGCACTGACAGTTATGTCCCTCCACCCCCGTGTGTACTGCAGGAACTGTGCTGCTAAGCAGCTGAATTTGATCACCTGTGACCGGGCCCTGGTGTTGCGCCAGTCGAAGGGTGGAGGGCTCTGAGCTGTGAGTCTCTCAAACAGCCCAGAGCCTGCACTGACAGTTCCCTCCCCCGCACCAATCTGCTCCTTCTCCCACCCCACTTCCGTTTTTACCCCAGTAACTGTGCTGCCAATTCAGCTGCTGGGCTTCACATTTCCCATGTTATACAGCGTTATTTATCACTGGATTGTCAGGGGATGGTGCGTTTTATCAGCATGTCAGTCAGTTGATAGGGCACCAGCTGTCATCTTAAAGGGAAAAAAAAAAAAGGGGGTAGCTCCTGGAAGTCACACATCTAAAGTGTCCTAGAGTGGTGAATGGAGTGGCAACCTCAGCCTGGACTCCAACCAGGTCACGACCCCAACACATTTCACTCTGCCCCTAGATCTTAGCCATGCCATCTTAAAGTGGTTCTAAAGTGGGAAGCTCTGCTTGTTTGTCTCCTCCCCCCTCCACTGCCACATTTGGCACCTTTGGGGGAACAGGTACCCACTCCCACTTCTGGCTGATCTCGCTGCTGTAAACTCAGCCAGAAGTTCAGTTGTCATAGGCGATGTCTGACGATCTGCAAAGGGAGAATTTAATTGTCAGATTCTTCCTGCCCCTCTGCTCATGCAGGAAAATTGACTGATCATGTGACAGGCAGATTCTCCCTTTGCAGAGCCTCTGACAATCTGCGCATGACATGCCAACTGATGAACATATCAGATTGAGTGACGCTTCGTACTGCGTATGCACAGATTGTCAGAGGCACACAGCAAGCATGATAATAAATAATTCACTTAGCCCCCGATTCACAAAGGTGCGACTTGTCAGTTTAAAATCACCTGGCAAGTCGCACCCCATTTGTGCCTATGGAACCGGTCAAATTGGTGCAGCTTTAACTTGCACCGATTTTGAAAAGGTTCCTGCACTATTTTTCGCAATTTCATGTGTGACTTGCATAGACATCTGTGTAGGAAAAAGCACAGATATCAGCAAGCCACACATGAAATCGCACTGACTGGCGGCTTTGAAAGCACACTGAAACTGCATTCAGTGTGACCCGGGGCTAAAGCTCTTGTTCTCTCTTCCCAAAGCCGTATTTAGTAGTAAAACACAAATATGGGCCCCAACGGACTTTATAAAAAGTCTTGCATGTTTATACTGAAGCCCCTGGAAAGCCATTACTAAATAGCAGTGAATGAGATCTATAACTGGAAGACTTACCTTAGGAGTCTGTCCTCTCACTTTCCCTGCACGAGCCAGCGACCCATGGACTTTACCTGGGAGAAAGTCAAATATATGAACGATGGAGGGAAGTCCATATACAGATCATTTATCCAAAAGTAATTACATTGTCATATTGGGTTTAGGGAAGCTCCAATTTTGCACAATACTTGTGTTTTGTTTTTTGAATTTAACCACTGTCTTATCTCAGTGCAACTCTACCAGATGGTTTTATCTTGTCAGATAATAGTTTTTCAGCCAGATAAACCCATCTTTAAACCACTTCAATACTGGGCACTTTTACCACTTTCTTGCCCAAGCCAATTTTCAGTGCTGTTTAAATGACAATTGCGTGGTCATGCTACACAAACCCAAACAGAATTTTTATCATTTTGTTCCCACAAATAGAGCTTGGAGGCATTTGATCACCTCTATTTTTGTTAAACAAAAAAAGTTGTTATAAAATTTTGTAAATAAGTAAGTTTTCTCCAGCAATAATGATTGTTTCAGCGCAGCCCCCCCCCCCCGGATGACCACACTGGACCATCAGGGATGCCACTAGGACCACTAGGGGGCAATGTGGATGGCCAGGTATGTGCCCCATGGCCATCGACATGTTCAAAAGACTGCCCAATCTGTGCCAGTGCCCACAAATTGGCACCAGTATGTACTAAAAGAACAGTGATGCCCAGCAGTACCACCTACGAGTGCCCATCAGCATCCATTTCGGACTTCCTACTGATTCTTGTTGCTGGTCTGTCCTTGGTTTACAGTGGACCTTCGGTGATTTTCTTCAATTAAAATCTTATTACCTTGTTTTAACTTTGGATAGTAAAAAATTTTTTTTCATGCCAGTAAAATACCCTATACAGCCCACTTCCTCTTTGTCTGGTAAAAAATAATAAAAAAAAAAAGCCTAGACTTATGACATACACAGCTTTTTGTGAGAGTGCCAGGAAGGTAGGGCACGGGTTATAAAAAGGCCAATGAGAGATGCAGAGCTGGAGGCGTGCCTCTGTGTAAATCCAGGAAGTGAACAGGTAGCAGCTTCAGCTGCCCACAGTTAAAATGGCTGCAGCCAGACTCAGTGGAGGGAGATTTCTGCTGCATATTTGGCAAGTCCAGAATCACAGTATATATAAAAAATGAAAGTGGTTGGAGGGAAACTTTAGAATGGCAAAGATATTTTTATTACAAATTATGTAAGCAGACCTCGTTAAGTACATTCTAAAGCTGGCCATAAAGGTTTGAAATTCTGCTGGTTCAGTGGGGACCAGCTTAGATTTGATCCATCTCTGGGCAGGTTGATCATACCCAAGTTGGTTTATCAAACTTGGGTACAACCAGCCTGTCAGATTTTTTTTTTTGTTACATGCAATTACTGCCAGGGGCTTTAGCCACTAGTAGTAATTGTGTTCTGCAGGCTGGGAAGGCTCCCCACAGTCACCAGCAGAATACAATGGTGCTGCAAGAAGCATCCCCCCCCCCCCCAATCAAGGATAGTGTTGATAGGGTAAGTGCACGATTCTTTCCCTCCACCTGTGGCGGAAGGAAAGAAAATCTATGGGCTGCTTAAGTCACTGTCTATGCCTTCAGTAACTGCATGGCCAATTAGCAACTAGAGGTCTTTTGCATTCATATAAATGAAAAAAATAAAAAAAGTCTTAGTAAATGAACCAGACTGAAATACTTACCTCCTAGAAGTCTGCCCGACAGCTCCAGTGTACACTGGTCACCAACACCACTCTGAGACAAAAGCACATCATCCCCCAGTGCTGCTCCCCCATAGGACAGCACCAGATCGCAATCCTCAAGGCCTTCAAGTTGAGCTACACGAGCCTGAAAGACAGGATAGGTTACTGAAACTGATGGGCTCCATTCACATTTGTACAACTCTAAAGTTGCGCCAACTTTGGATGGGTGCAACTTAGATATGCCTTTGACCAGTGATAATAGACAACTGTTGTATAACATTCAGGTACGACTTCATGCAACTTATCAGGGGCAACATTGAAGTCTATGGTCATCAAGTTGCATCAAAGTCTAATCAGAGTAGTGCATCAACTACTTTAAATGGCACACAATGTATATGACTGTTCATGATTGGAAATTAAACATGAGGAGCGACTTGTCAATGTGACTTTGATGTCCAAAGTTGCACAAGTGTGAATGGAGCCCGAATAAGGCAAACAAGGTTTTATTAGAGATTAGTCATTGTGAAATATTACTGTAGCATTCTATTTCAGGATTCTCACAAAACCAGAGAAGAGACAACAGAAAAAAAATAAAAAAAATTTAGATAGATAAAAAAACAAAAAAAACAAAACAAACAAACAGTCCAACCCAGAGAAAAGGTCCTTTAGGCAACAGGTAAGCATTTAGGTTTGATTCACACATCCAGCTGAGGTTTGCAGTCTGGAGCGATTTTGTCCACCAATTCATGTGCAAATTTTTTTAGTTAATTCACACCCAAAAAAAAAAAAAAATAATAATTTGCATAAGACCCTTGTCACAAATTGACTGCGGCCACCCCCGGACGTGTGAACTGGCTCCATTCCAGTTCACACGTTCTGCAAAACAAATGCAGTTAAAATGCATCTGATTTGCATATACATTATCTCACAAAAGCAAGTACACCCCTCACATTTTTGAAAATATATTATATTTTTTCATGTGACAACAAAGAAATGACACTTTGCTACAATGTAAAATAGTGAGTGTACAGCTTGTACAACAGTGTAAATTTGTTGTCCCCTCAAAATAACTCACACAGCCATTAATGTCTAAACCGCTGGCAACAAAAGTGAGTACAAGTGAAAATGTCCAAATTTTGCCCAATTAGTCATTTTCCCTCCCTGGTGTCATGCGAATCAGTGTTACAAGTTCAGGTGTGAATGGGGAGCAGTTGTGTAAATTTGGTGTTATCGCTCTCATACTGGTCTCTAGAATTTCAACATGGCACCTCATGGCAAAGAACTCTGAACAAAAAAAAAGAAAAAAGAATTGTTGCTCTACATAAAGATGGCCTAGGCTATAAGGTTGCCAAGACCCTGAAACTGAGCTGCAGCATGGTGGCCAAGACCATACAACAGTTTAATAGGACAGGTTCTACTCAGAACAGGCCTCACCACGGTCAACCAAAAAGGTGTTATACAGCGGTTGTCTTTGGGAAATAGACGTCTGAGTGCTGTCAGCATTGCATAGCATTGAAATAAATAGTGGCCACACAAAACATTGACACTTTAGACATTTTCACTTAGGGGTGTACTCACAGCAATTTAGACAATAATGGCTGTGTTGAATTATTGTGAGGGAACAGCAAATTTACACTGTTCTACAAGCTGTACACTCACTACATTGTAGCAAAGTGTCATTTCTTCAGTGTTGTCACATGAAAAGATAGAATAGAATTAAATATTTTACAAAAAAATGTGAGGGGTGTACTTTAGGGAGATCCTGTATGTGAACCAGTGGCGGCTTTTTTTGGGGGGGGGGGGGAGCAAATGATCCACCCACCCCTATTGGAATCCAATGTGTCCGGGGGTCCTGCATGTATATTAGGGCAGCTGTGCACCCCTAATGGAAAGGCAGCCACTGATCAGAGCCTTAGGGGCACTTGTTATAAAACAGGGCAGCTGGGGCTGCAATATTTGGCTTCAATCCATAGCTGTCTCCCACAGTACCTACCATTTCCCCATCGGATGCAGTCAGTCTTCCAGGTTGAATGCCTGCCAGCATCACTCAACCTTTAGACCAAGGAAAGACTGATTGTTGGTGCAGAGAGGCATGGTCCCACCTACCAAGCACTTTTGGCACAAAGCAATAAACTGCACTCTGCAAAAATTAAAAAAATTAAAAGCATACTGCTTGATGAGGCCTCATGGAGCCTAGAGAAGGGGGTAAAGAGCATTATCAAAAGGAAAGCTGAACCGATGCAAGTTGATGTGTGTTTTTTCGCTGTGAAATAAAGGTCCCTGTAAGGGCAATACAACATTTTAGTTTAATATTTTAACTTTCAATTGCATTACATTAAAAATGCAGATAGGTTGCATTGAAATGCAACACACATGTACACAAAATTGTGGTGTGAACAAGGCATAGTGAAAGACACTCTTCTGTACAGATCTGATGCTGAAAAATGCAGGTCACTGCACATGTGAAGAGCCCTTCCTGAATTATTACCCAGAGAAAGGATCCATCTGTTCTGTTTTGTTGTCCTCGGCCTTCTAGGTTGAATGCATCTTCTGGTCAGGAAGAAGTACTGCTGTAGATCACTTGACTCAAGTTTTCCCCTTGAATTTTTTACAGTGCTTGGGAAACTACAGTAGGGAAAAGGAGGATTTGATCCCCTGCAGATTGTGCAAGTTTGCCCAATTAGAAAGCAAGGGTCTATAATTTTTATCATAGGTGTATTTTAAATGATCGAGGCAGAATATCAACCAAAAATACCAGAGTTAGACTTAGTGGTAACTTTCTAAGAGTCTTCCATGACAGCCTCAGACATAGGGCTCTGCCCTCCGGGACAGGAAACATTCACCCAAAATTGCGTTCCTCCAGGCCTCCCCCTTAAGTTTCCACAAGAACCTGAAGGATGTCTCTGAAAGACATAACACTAGCACAATGTCAGTATATACCTCCAACACCAGACAAAAAAAAAAACACTGGGTGGGAAGCCAGGCTGTCCTGGAAGACTACTAAAAAGTGTTACCGGTAAGTCTAACTCCGGTTTTCTCCTTTAGTCTTCCAGGACAGACTGAGATAAGCAAGAAACTTATTCTGTCAGGGCGGGACCACTGTCTGGAGGACCCTTCGTCCAAATGTCTGCTCCTTAAATCCAGATGGTAATGCTTTGTGAACATAGAGTAGCTGGACCACGTTGCCGCTCTGCAGATATCCATCGGAGTGGTACCGGCCCTCTCTGCCCATGTAGTTGAGACAGCCCTGTTCGAATGTGCCTAAACTAGGGGCACTTTCCTCCCTGCCAAGCCGTATGCCTCCGTAAAACACCATTCTATTCCATCTTGCAATGGAAGATTGACGCTTTACCTCCCTTGCGTGCCCCCCGCAAAGTTGATAAAGTATCTGACTTCCTGAAGTTCTCACTGGCCTCAAGATAAGCCAAAAGGCTCCCAACAGCCAATAAACTAAAAGGTTCCTTCCTCATCTACTTCTGGAGGTAGAATAAAATGTTGGCAAGGTAATGTCCTTGCCTTCTGTGAAATGCAGATGATACTTTAGGGAAGAAACTAGGATCTATTTTGAGCACAACCCTATCCACCAAAATTAACAAAATGGCTCTTGAATTTGAGAGAGACTGCAACTCACTCACCCTTCTGGCTGAAGCAATTGGCATCACAAATACTGCCTTAGGCCCCTTTCACGCCCACCTGTCAGTTTTTCAGGCAGACCTGAACGGATGCTCCATAGACCTCTATGGAGTGTCAGATGTCAGCGGTGACACGTCCGCTGACATCCGAATGCTCCGATCCGAAAAAGTGTGACAGAGGAAAAAGCCATTTTTCCATCTGTCTGCGGATCAGATGACGACGGACACTGCAGTCCGTCGTCATCCGACCTCCCATAGGGGAGAGCGGCGCTGTGACAGGTCCATCTCTGCACACAGTGTGCAGAGGCAGACCTGTCATCTTCCTGCTCAGCGGGGATCGACAGAGTAATCCCCGCTGAGCAAACAGATATCCACGGGGTGGATCAGCACTGATCCGCCCCGTGTGAAAGGACCCTAAAGTACCACCCACTTAAACGCCGATTTCTCCAGGGGTTCGAAGGAACTTCCTGTCAGCACCCTGAGGACCAAAGACAGATGCCAGGTGCAGGCCCAAACCTTCACTGGCCTGGACCTAGAGAGGACCTTAAAGAAATTCTTAATGAAGGCTTAACTACTTCTGCCTGGAGGAAAATAAAAATAAAAAATCCAGGCCTGCAGGAATCCCAGGCTGTTCCAGCCCCTTTTCCGCTAACCAGGAATTGAACCTTCTCCATACTTTGGTACAAATTGCCCTGGTTACTGGCTTGCAGCAGTTTAGAAGCGTCTTAAACACTCTGAGAACCCCTGAGCCCTTAACAGCTGTTCCTCAGATACCGCACTGTTAGCCTGAGGGTCTCTACCCGAGGGTGCTGGATAGGACCCAGAGTGGCAAGATGCTTCCTCACCGGGAGGGACAATGGAGGATATATTGCAAGCCTCCTTAGGTTGGCAAACCAGGCTCTCTTCGGACAAAGTGAACTATCAGAATGAGGTCTGTCGTTCTGGTCACAAACTTCTGGAGAACTGCAGCTATTAGTCTCACTGGAGGAAAGGCATAGCAAAGGTTGAATTACCATGCATTGGCAAAAGCATCATCTATCCCTCTAGCTCGATCCAGTGGCTGCAGGGAGAAGAACTGTGTGACCTTTTTGCAGTATGAGGCAAAGAGGTCCACCTCTGGCCATCCAAGACTACACAATTTCCTAAAACACATCCGTGTTGAGACCATTCATCCTGTCTTGGATGGCAGCTGAGAAAATCCACCAGCAAATTCTACATTCCTTTTAAATGAATGGATGGTAAAGCCAGGTTTAGTTTGGCTCAACCAAAAATCTCGCCTGCTATAAAACTGCAGGTCTCCTGGCACCACACCCCCCCGCTGGTTCATATATGTGACAGCCACTGCATTGTCTGTCCGCACCTGTAGGTGCTGCCCCCCTGAGATTGAAAGGTCTCTATAGCCCTCTGAATCAGCAAGAGCTCCCGCTGATTCAAGGTCCATCTGGCTTCCACTGGAGACCAAGTTCCGTGAGCTAACCCTTCCTCCAAATGGGCACCCCAGCCAAAGGAACTGGCATCTCATCACCAAGGTTGATGGTCTGGCCCATAAAAAGACCCTTTTCTAGATTGCGATGGGCCTGCCACCACCACAGTGCCCTTTTGACCTTGGTTGATAGGGGCATAGACTGGTCTAAACTCTGCTTGTCGCATCCCAGCAACATAGCATGAGACCTTGCAGTGGACGCTGGTGAAGTCTTGCCCAGGGACTGCTGGAAAACAAACCTTATTACCCGTTAACTAATTTTACAGAGATAGGCTCCTCCCACCTAGCATAGGAAACACATGATCCACATTATAAAAAGACAGCCCACAGGCAGTGTTCCCTCAGTATTAATAGATAACTGAAGGCAGATAAAAACTCCCATTAGTGCAACCAGCTTAGGATTACATCATTAGAATTATAAAAAAGGGAGGGATCCGACGCCATCCTGGAAAATGAGTTAAAAGGTAATAACTTGTTTTCCCATTCTTTACAGATCCAATTTAAATCCTTAAAGGGGTATTAAATTGCATCCCCACGTGCAGAGTCTGCCAGGCACTGGGCTAATCACAGGCAGCGAGACATTTCACGATCACTGCAGCCACGCATCGGGACAATGTCTCACTACCCGTGATTAGCGCAGCACAGACTTCCTGCCAGGCGCTGCACGTGGGGGTGCGAACACGCCAGAGCTCATCCTTAGACGCAAATGCTGGACTCAGGAGCGCACCCGCAAGTTAACCCCCTCGGGGAAGTGCTTCTCCAAGGGGGAGGTCAGATGTGGGGAGGAGCCGCAGGGGGACCCCAGAAGAGCAGGTTCTGGGCCACTCTGTGCAAAAGGAGCTGCACAGCGGAGGCAAGTATGACAGGTTATAAAAATAAAATTACCCTTACAATCACTTTAAGGCTAATTGGCTATCGCTTGCCAACTGGAAGTTTCAACTCCCTCTATTAACTTTCTATAGGATTAAGGTCTGGAGACTGGCTAGGCCACTCCATGACCTTAGAGTTGTAGAGGCAGAAGATGTATTTATCTTAATGCAGTCTATGTATTAAGATAAGCTTTGTTTGTAGCAGCCCCCCAGTGTACCCCAACACACACACACACACTTACCTGCTCCCCTTCTCTCTCCAGCAATGTTCCCAATCCCCTCAGCCATCCAGGACACTCCTGATTGGCAGAGACATAGCAGTGGTGCCATTGGCATACAAAGTCAGTCAATGAGGGGAGAGAGGGGGCGGGGCTCTGGCTGTATGAATACATGGAGCTCCGATTTGGCCTGGGTGCCCCCTGTAGCATGCTGCTGGCTGAGGGGGCACTCAATAGGGAGGGGCTAGGAGCAGCAAAGAGGAACCTGAAAAGAGGATCCCAGCTGCTTTGTGCAAAACCAACTGCACAGAGGAGGCAAGTATAACAGGAAAAAAAAAAAAAAATGACCAGTTACACTTACCGGTAACGGCTTTTCTAGGAAATCTTCCAGGACCGCACACCTGAGAGATGACTGGTCCACCTGACAGGAAACACAATCAACAACAAGTTTAAAAGTTCCCACCCCTCCCTCAGACCCTCAGTTATGGTAAAGAAAAGCCCACACCGGTGTCAGAGGGAACATTCTGTGAGGAATAATTATACCACACCAATAAAACAAGGGTAGGGAAGTAGGCCTGCCGTCCTGGAAGATTTCCTAGAAAAGCCGTTACCGGTAAGTGTAACTGGTCATTTTCTCCAGTCATCTTCCAGGACGGCACACCTGAGACGATAAGCAAGAAGTTCAGGCCTACCTTAGGGTGGGACAACCGCTTGTAGGACCTTCCTGCCAAATGCCAAACAGCTCCACTCTGTAATGCCTCAGAAATGTTCTATGGCTCGTCCATGTTGCTGCTCTGCAGATCTGGTCGATTGAGGTGCCTGCCCTTTCTGCCCAGGAGGTCGCCAGGGATCTGGTTGAATGCGCCTTAAGGCGGGTTGGCACTGGTTTACCTGCCTGCCTATAAGCAATAGATATGGTTTGTCTGACCCATCTAGCCATCGTTGCCTTAGAAGCTTGTAGACCCTTTCTCTTCCCTGAGAAGGTGATCAATAAGTGACTGGATCTCCTAAAGTGTTTCACTCTTTCCAAATAGACTAGGAGACAGCGCCTGACATCTAATTGAATCTTTCCTCTTCCTTATTCTTGGGATTCTGGCAAAAAGACGGGAGAATAATCTCCTGTGTTCTGTGAAATAGCGAAGCCACTTTTGGCAAATAAAGAGGATCCCGAGTGAGGATTACCCTATCCTCTAGGATACGCAAAAACGGCTCTTTAATCGAAAGGGCCTGTATATCACCCACCCTTCTGGCCATAGTGATAGCCAGAAGGAAGGCCAACTTAAATGATAAAAGTCTAACAGAAATTTGAGCCACCGGCTCAAAAGGCCCCTTTTTTAGGGCATCTAATACCAGGGACAGGTCCCATGGAGGGCAACTGACCGACCTGACTGGAACTACCCTTTCCCTGGCCAACAAAAATCTTTTTATCAGGGATTCTTGTCCTAGCCTCCTGTCAAAAAACATGGACAGGGCTGCCACCTGGACCTTGAGGGTGCTGACTGCCAAACCCTGGTCCACCCCCTCTTGAAGAAAGTCTAGGATGGTAGGTATCTGGAGAGCCCCCTCCTTAGACTGCAGCCAATGGGAGAAAACTTTCCAGACTTTTGCATACATTTTTCTGGTGACGCCTTTCCTACTGAGGAGAAGAGTGTCTATCACTCTCTCCGAACAGCCCCTGTCACGGAGTATTTCCCTCTCAATAGCCATGCTGTCAGAGAGACGTCCCGGGTCAGGGTGAAAGACTGGACCCTGACTGAGCAGGTCTCGTTGCACCGGCAGATGCAGCGGGGGAGCTACCGAGAGACTCTGAATGGAGGGAAACCAAACCCTCTTGGGCCACCAGGGTGCCATCAGCACCAGGTCTGTCCTTGAGTAGGTTAACTTCTGTAGCACTCTGGGAAGGAGTACCAGTGGGGGGAAAGGCATAAGCCAGCCTGAAATCCCACACCTGTACAAGAGTGTCTATCCTTCTGCTTCTTGATCCTTGTGAAGGGAGAAAAACCTGAGGACCTTCGCATTCCTCCAGGAAGCGAACAAATCTATTTCTGGCTTGCCAAAATGTCTGCACACCAGGAAGAAGTTTTCTTTGCTCAATCCCCATTCCCCTTGAAGGATGGGCTGTCTGCTTAGGAAATCTGCCTGCAGATTGAGTGAGCCTTTTATATGAATCACTGACAGTGAAAGGACCCTCCTTTCTGCTTTCCCAAGGATTTGCTGTGCTAACTCCCTCAGTTTGCCAGACCTTGTCCCCCCTTGGTGGTTTAGGTATGCAACCGTGACCCGGTTGTCTGAGGGGACCCGAACCTCTGTCCTGCAGCTGCCGTTGGAAATACTCTAGGGCTTTGCCTACTGCCAGGAGCTCCCTGAAATTGGAAAATTGCCTGTGGTTCCAGGACCCTTGGGTATATCGGTCTCCCAGATGAGCCCCCCAAGCGCTGGCGTCCGTGGTCAAGACCAACGAGTTTACCTGGGACCAGGGGCGACCTCTCGAGATAGAGAGATAGAGAGATAGAGAGATAGAGAGATAGAGAGATAGAGAGAGAGATAGATAGAGAGAGAGATAGATAGAGAGAGAGATAGATAGAGAGAGAGATAGATAGAGAGAGAGATAGATAGAGAGATAGAGAGATAGAGATAGATAGAGAGATATAGAGAGACCTCCTCTGTGAGGGACACTCCTCTCCAATGTTTCTCTTTTTCCTCCCCATGAGGCAAATAGGAAAGTCTGAAGCTGCTGAGAATGGAGTTGTGCCCAGGTTACTGCCGGTATGCAGGCCGTCATGAGACCCAGCAGTCTCATTATATATCTCAGAGAGGCTTCTCTTTTGAGAAGGGTGACAACCGCATTCTGGACCTTCACTACCTTCTCTGTTGGTAAGAGTACCCTCTGTGCCTGCGAGTTTAACAGGTAGCCTAGGTATAGTTTGGACTGAGATGGTGTCAGTGAGGACTTCTCCCGACTGACCATCCAGCCCAAGGTCTCCAGAGTCTAACACTATGTCTCTGTCTATCACTGCTTGCCTCTGATCCACACTGTAGATCAGCAAGTCGTCCAGGTAGGGTATTAACCCTATCCCCTGCAGGTGTAGGTATGCTATGACTTCGGCCATCACCTTTGTGAATACCCTTGGGCTTGCCGCCAGCCCAAAGGGAAGAGCTCTGAACTGCCAGTGTTGTACCTTCTGCTGTATGCAAACTGCGAAGCGTGGGTACTTCTGGTGTTCGGGAGCAATGGGTACGTGTAGATATGAGTCTCTCAGGTCCAGAGTGACCATAAAAACTCCTGCCTGAAGAGGTTTTCTTACTGAGTAAATACTCTCCATCCTGAACCTCTTGTGAAGTAAGTAACGGTTGAGTCCTCAAATTTAATTATTAACCGAAATTTGCCTGAGGGTTTTGGAACTACAAATACGTGCGAGTAAAAACCCTGGGCTAACTGACTGGCTCAATAACCTCTTGCTCTGCCAGCTCCTTTAAATTTCTCAGTAACCCCTCTGCCTTGGCTGGGTCCCTGGGAGGAAAGGTAATCAGAAATTTCTGTGGGGGAAGACTTTGAAATTCCAGTCTGTACCCCTCTTCTAAGAGATTTAAAATATATGAACTCTGCGTAATCCTTTCCCACTGGGGAAGAAAGTCTACCTTTACGGTGGCATCATTTGCCTTCTTTCTGAGAAGCTCTGGAACTGGAGAAAAGAATTGCACTTTTTTTATTTTCCTTTTCCAAGGTTCCACTTCTTCCTCTGTTCAACTTTGCCTTTATGATGAGTCTTTGAGTGGGGGCCTCGAAAAAATCTCTTACCCCTTTCCCTCTTGGGCCTCACAGGGAACTTCTTTCCCTTTTCAGTAGACCGGGACAAAACCTGATCTAGGCCTGACCCAAACAGCAGGGAACCCTCAAAGGGAATGCCACATAAGCGAGACTTGGAAGTGAAATCTCCATCCCAGGTCTTTACCCATAGGGCCCTCCTGGCGGAGTTTAAAAGTGCTGCTGCCTTAGCTGTGGTCCTAACAGTCTCCACCGCTGCATCTGCCACATATGCTACCGCTCGACTGATTACCTCCAGCGAGTCTAAAATTTCTTTAGTCTCCTTACCCCGGGAGACGTGATCCATCAATCTGTCAAGCCAGGCGTCTGCATTTCTGGCTACACAGGTGGAAGCTAGGGCCGGCGCCATCGCAGCCGCATTCGCCTCCCAGGCCCTTTTGAGTAATGTCTCAGACTTTCTATCCATCTGATCCTGGATGTTTCCAGAATCTTCGAAGGATAAATCAGACCTCTTAGACACCTGTGCTAGGGCTGCATCCAAACGAGGAGTATTAAAAAAACTTTTCCTCATCCTTAAAGGGACACCTTCTCTTCCAAGCTTTCAGTTTGAGGAGCTTGCGTTCAGGTTCCTTCCATTCTCTGAGGACTATATCCTTCAGAGACTGGTGGATGGGAAAGGTTCTGGCCTGCAATCTTCCTAGGCCCTTATACACCCTGTCCTGTGCTGAAACCTGAGCAGAGGGGACCTGGATATCTTCCGAAGGTGTAAATGGCCTTTAATAGGCCTTCCATGTCCTCAGTCGAGAACAAAAGTCCCCCAGGCTTAGCCTCCCCCTGGCTATCCTGGTCTGAATCTTCCTCCCCAGTACTAAAATCTGGGACCTGACCTTCCTCCACCTCAGACAACAGGGAGACCTGGCCCTGGGAACTTTCCGTATAAGATGTGGAAAAATTCTCTTGTGAATGAGGAGTCTCTCTCCCAGAAGGACCCTCATCCTGGCTCTTCACTAGAGTAGTTTGGAAAGATTGAAGGGTGGCTAACATCTCTGACTGTAAATCCCTACATTCTTTCACAACCTGGGCGGTCTCCTTGCCTGTGAGCTTAAAGATACATCTATCGCAGAAAGGCTTGCTGTGGTCTTGTGCCAATTTAGAATTACAATAACCACAATGCCTGGACTTTGAAGTAGCCTTTCCTTTAGACCTACAGGCTGACCCCTGGGCAGAGCCTTCAGTCCCTGGAAATAGTATAAAAATAGGCTATTAGCTACTTATGTCCTAAAAGTGCCAAGGGGGGTCTGCCTCAGAGTACCCTGCCCCTAAAACACAGCTGGATCACTCACCCCCTGTGGCGACCTCAATGGCTGTCTGCTCAGACGGACCTTCCACTTCCATGGCGATTTAGCTGCCCTGCAGGATCGCTGGATCAGGTGTAGTCTTGAGCGTTACCCTTGTTTACCTTGGAGATGCTGCAATGCACAAAGCGCTTCACCAGAATGTAGCCTGGGTGCTTTCCCCTGCACCCTCTGCTGTTTAAATAAACCGCTGATTGGCTCCATCTTTGGGAGGTCCGTCGCCCGGAAATGACGTACAGCCCCTCCGGCGGACTTCCGGTCTTGCGCCGTGATGCTGGAACACACGCCGGTGCGTCCAGACAACACTGTACCAGCAAGGTCTCAATCCAGAAACTTGATGCCCAGAAGTGACGCGTTCGAACTTCTGGACATGCACCATAGTGCTGGAACACACGCCAACCGCGTTCAGCACTGCTGGAAGGATGCAGCTCACCTCACTCCACCAACGAACAACGTTCAAGGTAGGCACACAGCATAATTGGGGAGCAGCACAATTAGGACAACTCCCCTGTCCCATGTGGCTGAGAACAAGGCTCTCCTAAAGAGACCTTGAGTGAGGACTATTCACCCCCCCCCCCCCGGTGCCCCTGGGGGTTAAAAGAGACTATCGCAGACCCTGTCTGCTGAGTCCCCGGGAAAATAATCCTCTTTAGAGGAAAACGAGGTCCCAGACCCCTCTGCAAAAAACAAAGGAGAAACTTGGTTTCGCTGCCATCCTGTGGGAAACACAATCAAGAACTGAGGGTCTGAGGGAGGGGTGGGAACTTTTAAACTTGTTGTTGATTGTGTTTCCTGTCAGGTGGACCAGTCATCTCAGGTGTGCTGTCCTGGAAGATGACTGGAGAAAAATAAACACACACCCGCCTTTACAATCACTTTAACCACTTGCAGACCGGACCATTTTGCCGGTCACAGACCAGACTACTTTTTGCGATTCGGCACTGCGTCGCTTTAACTGACAATTGCGCGGTCGTGCGACGTGGCTCCCAAACCAAATTGACGTCCTTTTTTTCCCCCACAAATAGAGCTCTTTTGGCGGTTTTTATTTTTTGCGCTATAAACAAAAATAGAGCGGCAATTTTGAAAAAAAACGCATTATCTTTTACTTTTTGTTATAATAAATATCCCCCAAAAATATATAAAAAAAACATTTTTTCCCTCAGTTTAGGCCTATACGTATTCTTCTACATATTTTTGGTAACTAAAATCGCAATAAGCGATTATTCATTGGTTTGCACAAAAGTTATAGCGTTTACAAAATAGGGATAGTTTTATAGCATTTTTATAAATTTTTTATTATTTTTTTTTTTTTTACTAGTAAATGGCGGCGATCAGCGATTTTTATTGTGACTGCGACATTGTGGGGGACCCATCGGACATTTTTGAAACATTTTTGGGACCATTGTCATTTATACAGTAATCACTGCTATATAAATGCAGTGATTCCTGTGTAAATGACACTGGCAGTGAAGGGGTTAACCAGTGGGTGGCAGTGTAGGGGTTAAGTGTTCCTAGGGGTGTGTTACTAACTGGGGGGGGGTTGGGCTTTCATTTAGTGAACACTGATCTCTGCTCCAATCACATGGAGCAGAGATCAGCGTCACTAGTTGCTAGGCAGAATGGAGAAATGCTGTTTACACGGCATTTCCTCCATTGGGCCGCTCCGTGAGACGATCGCGGGGATGCCTGCGGCGATCGAGTCCGCGGGTCCCGCAACCGGACTCACGGGGGTCCCGACCAGCGCGGGAGCGCTCCGCGCTCCCGATGGCAGGGCAGCATTGAATATTGGACATACCTGTATGCCAATATGCCTGCCCGTGCCATTCTGTCGACGTACATCGTCGTGCGCTGGTCGGGAAGTGGTTAAAGTGCTTCTTCTTGAGCCACTTGGAGTGGCAGTAGAAGGTGGAAACACTGCTTTGGGGTGCTTCTCTGCTAAGGGGACAGGACAACTTCACCACATCAAAGGGACACTGGATGGGGCCCATATATTGTAAAATCTTAGATGAGAACCTTCTTCCCTAAGCCAGAACACTGAAGAGGTGTCAGATGGGTCTTCCAGCATGACAATGACCCAAAACATACCACCAAGGCAACTATGGAGTGGCTCAAGAAAAAGCACATTAAGGTCATGGAGGGTCCCTAGCCAGTCACCAGACCTTAATACTATATAAATTTTATGGAGGGAGCTGAAACTTTGCATTGCCACATGGCAGCCAAGAAACCTTAAGGATTTAGAGAAGATCTCTAAAGAGTGGACCAAAATCTCTCCCAAGATGTGTGCAAACCTGGTCGCCAACTACAAGAAACTTCTTACCTCTGTGCTTGCCAGCAAGGGTTTCTTCACAAACTACAAAGTCATGTTTTGCTTGGGGATTAAATACTTTTTTTACTCACCGAACTGCAACTCAAATTTATAACAATTTGTATCTTTTTCCTGGCTTTTTGGTTGGTATGCTGTCTATCAGAATATAAACTTAAGATAAAAAAAAAAATAGACTGATCATGTCTTTGTAAATGGGGCAAACGTACTCAATCTGCAGGGGATCAAATGATTATTTCCCCCCCACTGTGTATTATAAAAAAAATACAAATTTAGCTGGAGACAGGCTTGAAATACAAACTGATGCATACCTTAACATTTAGCACCGTGTCCTGGTCAGAGACATCCAAGGTGTGAAGTGACTGGCCACTGATAAAAAGCTGCATGGCTGCTCTGAAAGCAAAGAACATCAATTAGTATCTTAAAAGTTCCTAGCTTATAGTAATGAATCTAATCAAAAAAAAAGGGCACAGATTCACTAAAGAAATCATTTGCGGAGAGATATATGGAAGCTGCTCACCTAAGAAATGCTACATGCCTGGCTGACTCTGGCTTCTAAAGTGACCTGATACAACATACAGATTGGAAAACTCAAGACTGAAGTTCAAACACTTTAAATCTGCATATGTAATTCAGGAAACCAGAAAGGACTTGAAGCCATTAGATCAGCCTGACATGCCAGGGAACTAGTATTTCCAGAAGAACAAAGTGCTGCAGGAGGTGGTCAGGGAGGGGGGGGGGTCGGCAGACGCGGCACGGGAAGGGGTTGGGGGATGGACAAGGGATAAACTGCACAGAATAAAGAGCCCACTGACTTGGACAATTTTATTATTCAGTGACACCACTGGCTGACCTGGCACTGTGACTGTCTACTAAAAAAAGAGGGGATCTCCCTTCAGGTGACAGTGCACTAGGAGGAAGCAGGAGCTGGAATCCTCTAAGAAGAGGGTATTCACCCCCACCCCCCCCCCCCCCCAAAAAAATAAAAATAATAAAGGGGGTCACCTTCCCTTAAAAGCAGACGTTCTATTTTTGGGTGGCGCTCCACTTTAACAAAAGTTAAATCCACAAAAGTTTTTTTTTTTTTTTTTTTTTTTTTTTAAACCACTACTATTCCTTTATATTGGCTTTAAAAATGTACAAATGTAGCAATTTGGATGAAAGGTTAGGACTGGGAAACACTTTTTGAAACATAAAAAGTGCATTGTATATACAAGTATATAGATCAGACCAAAATGAGGAGGGACAGAGAGACATTGCTCCAAATCAGGACCAGTTGTGAGCTGTGCATTATAACAAAATATTCTCCAGCATACCCCTCACCTGTCTGTCTGCTCACCTGTTGCTATCACTTCCTCTTCTATTAACCACGCCTCGCCTGTCCATCATTTATAAGAAACCCCGCCCCTCCTTTAATTATAGGAGACATAGCCCCACCTGTCAATCATTTATAGGAGACCCCGCCCCCCTCTATAGGAGAAAACGCTCCTCCTGCCCATCATCCATGTAGTCCCCGCCCCTCCTCTCTAGCAGGCCCCTCCTGTTCTTTATCAGTAGAACACGCCCCTCCTAGCCAAAATCAATAGGCCACGCCCATCAATTTTTTCCCAATAAGAGAACACGCCCCTCTTGTCCTTGATCTATCGGAGGACCCGCCCCTCATGTCCATCATCTATGGGAGGCCCCGCCCCTCCTACCCATCATCTATGGGAGGCCCCGCCCTTCATGTCCATCATCTATGGGAGGCCCGACCCCTGGTCACATGATAAGTTTAATGAGCGCTACGGAGCGCTCTACCTGTAATGACGGTGTAGTGTCATATTTTGCTGCCTATCACAGGATGCTGCAGAAGTGACGTTGCCGCCAGAAATTGCGTACTGCGCATGCGCGAGGCGTTCCAAACACTCGCGCCGTGCGTTCCAACATAGTTTCGTCAATACAGTTCAGCGAAACCATCACATAATGTTACGGAAGTGATGTTACACACAACACAAACACTGGGCCGTTGTAGTGTCACAGTTTGCTGCCTATCACAGGATGGTGCGGAAGTGACGTTGTTGCGTACTGCGCATGCGCGATGCGTTCCAAACGCTCGCGCCGTGCGTTCCAACATAGTTTCGGCAATACAGTTCAGCGAAACCATCACATAATGTTACGGAAGTGATGTTACACACAACACAAACACGGGCCACGTTGTTGCGTACTGCGCATGCGCGATGCGTTCCAAACACTTGCGCCGTGCGTTCCAAACACTTGCGCCGTGCGTTCCAACATAGTTTCGGCAATACAGTTCAGCGAAACCATCACATAATGTTACGGAAGTGAAGTTACACACAACACAAACACTGGGCCGTTCGTTACAACACTAATACTTCCCTTGTTACCTAGTAGGTTTTGCATTGCTGGGACTTGTAGTGCCTATCCTGAGCTACATGCTTCAATGTTCAGTGTCCTCATCCCTATCCCCATGCTTCAATGTTCAGTGTCCTCATCCCTATCCCCGAGCTTCAATGTTCAGTGTCCTCATCCCTATCCCCGAGCTTCAATGTTCAGTGTCCTCATCCTTATCCCCGAGCTTCAATGTTCAGTGTCCTCATCCCTATCCCCCTGCTTCAATGTTCAGTGTCCTCATCCTTATCCCCGAGCTTCAATGTTCAGTGTCCTCATCCCTATCCCCCTGCTTCAATGTTCAGTGTCCTCATCCCTATCCCCGAGCTTCAATGTTCAGTGTCCATCCTTATCCCTGTGCTTCAATGTTCAGTGTCCTCATCCCTATCCGCAAGCTTCAATGTTCAGTGTCCTCATCCTTATCCCCATGCTTCGATGTTCAGTGTCCTCATCGAAGCAGGGGGATAAGGATGAGGACACTGAACATTGAAGCTCGCGGATAGGGATGAGGACACTGAACATTGAAGCAGGGGGATAGGGATGAGGACACTGAACATTGAAGCTGGGGGATAAGGATGAGGACCCTGAACATTGAAGCAGGGGGATAGGGATGAGGACACTGAACATTGAAGCTCGCGGATAGGGATGAGGACACTGAACATTGAAGCAGGGGGATAGGGATGAGGACACTGAACATTGATGTTCAGTGTCCTCATCCTTATCCCCCTGCTTCAATGTTCAGGGTCCTCATCCTTATCCCCGAGCTTCAATGTTCAGTGTCCTCATCCCTATCCCCCTGCTTCAATGTTCAGTGTCCTCATCCCTATCCGCGAGCTTCAATGTTCAGTGTCCTCATCCTTATCCCCCTGCTTCGATGAGGACACTGAACATCGAAGCATGGGGATAAGGATGAGGACACTGAACATTGAAGCTTGCGGATAGGGATGAGGACACTGAACATTGAAGCACAGGGATAAGGGTGGACACTGAACATTGAAGCTCGGGGATAGGGATGAGGACACTGAACATTGAAGCAGGGGGATAGGGATGAGGACACTGAACATTGAAGCTCGGGGATAAGGATGAGGACACTGAACATTGAAGCAGGGGGATAGGGATGAGGACACTGAACATTGAAGCATGTAGCTCAGGATAGGCACTACAAGTCCCAGCAATGCAAAACCTACTAGGTAACAAGGGAAGTATTAGTGTTGTAACGAACGGCCCAGTGTTTGTGTTGTGTGTAACTTCACTTCCGTAACATTATGTGATGGTTTCGCTGAACTGTATTGCCGAAACTATGTTGGAACGCACGGCGCAAGTGTTTGGAACGCATCGCGCATGCGCAGTACGCAACAACGTGGCCCGTGTTTGTGTTGTGTGTAACATCACTTCCGTAACATTATGTGATGGTTTCGCTGAACTGTATTGCCGAAACTATGTTGGAACGCACGGCGCGAGCGTTTGGAACGCATCGCGCATGCGCAGTACGCAACAACGTCACTTCCGCACCATCCTGTGATAGGCAGCAAACTGTGACACTACACCGTGCGTTACAACACTAATACTTCCCTTGTTACCTAGTATCATTTATTACCAACCATGCTGAGCTACGTGCCGTGCTAGATTTTGCATTGCTGGGACTTGTAGTGCCTATCCTGAGCAACATGCTTCAATGTTCAGTGTCCTCATCCTTATCCCCGTGCTTCAATGTTCAGTGCCTCATCCTTATCCCCGTGCTTCAATGTTCAGTGTCCTCATCCTTATCCCCGAGCTTCAATGTTCAGTGTCCTCATCCCTATCCCCGAGCTTCAATGTTCAGTGTCCTCATCCCTATCCGCGAGCTTCAATGTTCAGTGTCCTCATCCCTATCCCCCTGCTTCAATGTTCAGTGTCCTCATCCTTATCCCCGTGCTTCAATGTTCAGTGTCCTCATCCATATCCCCGTGCTTCAATGTTCAGTGTCCTCATCCATATCCCCCTGCTTCAATGTTCAGTGTCCTCATCCTTATCCCCGTGCTTCAATGTTCAGTGCCTCATCCTTATCCCCGAGCTTCAATGTTCAGTGTCCTCATCCTTATCCCCGAGCTTCAATGTTCAGTGTCCTCATCCCTATCCCCCTGCTTCAATGTTCAGTGCCTCATCCTTATCCCCGAGCTTCAATGTTCAGTGTCCTCATCCTTATCCCCCAGCTTCAATGTTCAGTGTCCTCATCCCTATCCCCGAGCTTCAATGTTCAGTGCCTCATCCTTATCCCCGAGCTTCAATGTTCAGTGTCCTCATCCTTATCCCCCAGCTTCAATGTTCAGTGTCCTCATCCCTATCCCCGAGCTTCAATGTTCAGTGTCCTCATCCTTATCCCCGAGCTTCAATGTTCAGTGTCCTCATCCCTATCCGCGAGCTTCAATGTTCAGTGTCCTCATCCCTATCCCCGAGCTTCAATGTTCAGTGTCCTCATCCCTATCCGCGAGCTTCAATGTTCAGTGTCCTCATCCTTATCCCCGAGCTTCAATGTACAGTGTCCTCATCCCTATCTCCGAGCTTCAATGTTCAGTGTCCTCATCCTTATCCCGAGCTTCAATGTTCAGTGTCCTCATCCCTATCCCCGAGCTTCAATGTTCAGTGTCCTCATCCTTATCCCCGAGCTTCAATGTTCAGTGTCCTCATCCCTATCCGCGAGCTTCAATGTTCAGTGTCCTCATCCCTATCCCCCAGCTTCAATGTTCAGTGTCCTCATCCTTATCCCCGTGCTTCAATGTTCAGTGTCCTCATCCATATCCCCGTGCTTCAATGTTCAGTGTCCTCATCCATATCCCCCTGCTTCAATGTTCAGTGTCCTCATCCTTATCCCTGTGCTTCAATGTTCAGTGCCTCATCCTTATCCCCGAGCTTCAATGTTCAGTGTCCTCATCCTTATCCCCGAGCTTCAATGTTCAGTGTCCTCATCCCTATCCCGAGCTTCAATGTTCAGTGTCCTCATCCTTATCCCCGAGCATCAATGTTCACTGTCCTCATCTCTATCCGCGAGCTTCAATGTTCAGTGTCCTCATCCCTATCCCCCTGCTTCAATGTTCAGTGTCCTCATCCTTATCCCCGTGCTTCAATGTTCAGTGCCTCATCCTTATCCCCGAGCTTCAATGTTCAGTGTCCTCATCCTTATCCCCGAGCTTCAATGTTCAGTGTCCTCATCCCTATCCCCCTGCTTCAATGTTCAGTGTCCTCATCCTTATCCCCGTGCTTCAATGTTCAGTGTCCTCATCCATATCCCCCTGCTTCAATGTTCAGTGTCCTCATCCTTATCCCCGTGCATCAATGTTCAGTGCCTCATCCTTATCCCCGAGCTTCAATGTTCAGTGTCCTCATCCCTATCCCCGAGCTTCAATGTTCAGTGTCCTCATCCTTATCCCCGAGCTTCAATGTTCAGTGTCCTCATCCCTATCCCCCTGCTTCAATGTTCAGTGTCCTCATCCTTATCCCCGTGCTTCAATGTTCAGTGTCCTCATCCATATCCCCCTGCTTCAATGTTCAGTGTCCTCATCCTTATCCCCGTGCTTCAATGTTCAGTGCCTCATCCTTATCCCGAGCTTCAATGTTCAGTGTCCTCATCCCTATCCCCGAGCTTCAATGTTCAGTGTCCTCATCCTTATCCCCGAGCTTCAATGTTCAGTGTCCTCATCCCTATCCGCGAGCTTCAATGTTCAGTGTCCTCATCCCTATCCCCTGCTTCAATGTTTAGTGTCCTCATCCTTATCCCCGTGCTTCAATGTTCAGTGTCCTCATCCATATCCCCGTGCTTCAATGTTCAGTGTCCTCATCCATATCCCCCTGCTTCAATGTTCAGTGTCCTCATCCTTATCCCCGTGCTTCAATGTTCAGTGTCCTCATCCTTATCCCCGAGCTTCAATGTTCAGTGTCCTCATCCCTATCCCCGAGCTTCAATGTTCAGTGTCCTCATCCTTATCCCCGAGCTTCAATGTTCAGTGTCCTCATCCCTATCCGCGAGCTTCAATGTTCAGTGTCCTCATCCCTATCCCCCTGCTTCAATGTTCAGTGTCCTCATCCTTATCCCTGTGCTTCAATGTTCAGTGTCCTCATCCATATCCCCCTGCTTCAATGTTCAGTGTCCTCATCCCTATCCCCGAGCTTCAATGTTCAGTGTCCTCATCCTTATCCCCGAGCTTCAATGTTCAGTGTCCTCATCCCTATCCGCGAGCTTCAATGTTCAGTGTCCTCATCCCTATCCCCCTGCTTCAATGTTCAGTGTCCCGATCCTTATCCCTGTGCTTCAATGTTCAGTGTCCTCATCCTTATCCCCCTGCTTCGATGAGGACACTGAACATTGAAGCATGGGGATAAGGATGAGGACACTGAACATTGAAGCTCGGGGATAGGGGTGAGGACACTGAACATTGAAGCATGGGGATAGGGATGAGGACACTGAACATTGAAGCAGGGGGATAGGGATGAGGACACTGAACATTGAAGCTCGGGGATAAGGATGAGGACACTGAACATTGAAGCACAGGGATAAGGATGAGGACACTGAACATTGAAGCTCGGGGATAAGGATGAGGACACTGAACATTGAAGCTCGGGGATAAGGATGAGGACACTGAACATTGAAGCACAGGGATAGGGATGAGGACACTGAACATTGAAGCACAGGGATAAGGATGAGGACACTGAACATTGAAGCTCGGGGATAAGGATGAGAACACTGAACATTGAAGCTCAGGGATAAGGATGAGGCACTGAACATTGAAGCACGGGGATAAGGATGAGGACACTGAACATTGAAGCACAGGGATAGGGATGAGGACACTGAACATTGAAGCACAGGGATAAGGATAAGGACACTGAACATTGAAGCAGGGGGATAGGGATGAGGACACTGAACATTGAAGCTCGCGGATAGGGATGAGGACACTGAACATTGAAGCTCGGGGATAAGGATGAAGACACTGAACATTGAAGCACAGGGATAAGGATGAGGACAATGAACATTGAAGCACGGGGATAAGGATGAGGACACTGAACATTGAAGCAGGGGGATAGGGATGAGGACACTGAACATTGAAGCTCGGGGATAAGGATGAGGACACTGAACATTGAAGCTCGCGGATAGGGATGAGGACACTGAACATTGAAGCTCGGGATAAGGATGAGGACACTGAACATTGAAGCTCGGGGATAAGGATGAGGACACTGAACATTGAAGCACAGAGATAAGGATGAGGACACTGAACATTGAAGCACAGGGATAGGGATGAGGACACTGAACATTGAAGCACAGGGATAAGGATGAGGACACTGAACATTGAAGCTCAGGGATAAGGATGAGGACACTGAACATTGAAGCTCGGGGATAAGGATGAGGACACTGAACATTGAAGCTCGGGGATAAGGATGAGGCACTGAACATTGAAGCACAGAGATAAGGATGAGGACACTGAACATTGAAGCATAGGGATAGGGATGAGGACACTGAACATTGAAGCACAGGGATAAGGATGAGGACACTGAACATTGAAGCTCAGGGATAAGGATGAGGACACTGAACATTGAAGCTCGGGGATAAGGATGAGGCACTGAACATTGAAGCACGGGGATAAGGATGAGGACATTGAACATTGAGAACACTGAACATTGAAGCATGTAGCTCAGGATAGGCACTACAAGTCCCAGCAATGCAAAACCTAACACGGCACGTAGCTCAGCATGGTTGGTAATAAATGATAATAGGTAACAAGGGAAGTATTAGTGTTGTAACACACGGCCCAGTGTTTGTGTTGTGTGTAACATCACTTCCGTAACATTATGTGATGGTTTCGCTGAACTGTATTGCCGAAACTATGTTGGAACGCACGGCACGAGTGTTTGGAACGCAACGCGCATGCGCAGTACGCAATTTCTGGCGGAAACGTCACTTCCGCAGCATCCTGTGATAGGCAGCAAAATATGACACTACAACGGACTGCTGATTAGGGATGAGCCGAACACCCCCCGGTTCGGTTCGCACCAGAACTCTCGAACGGACCCCGCGTTCGTAACGAACGTTAGAACCCCATTGAAGTCTATGGGACTCGAACGTTCGAAATGGAAAGTGCTAATTTTAACGGCTAATATGCAAGATACTGTCCTAAAAAGGGTTTGGGGACCTGACTCCTGCCTCAGGGGACATGGGTCACTGCAAAAAAAAGTTTTAAAAATGGCCGTTTTGGCGGGAGCACTGATTTTAATGACGATTAAAGTGAAAAAAAAAAAAGTGAAATATTCCTTTAAAAACTTGGGATCCGCGCTATTGCCAAATGACGGCATTAGCGCGGACCTACATTTCCGGGACTAGGTCTATTGACGTCGTCCCGTGTACGAGCGGCCTGCACGCCCCCTGAGGGGTGGGCGCGGTGCGCTCTGTGATCGGCGAGTCCATGAGACTCGCCTGATCACCGATCCGTGCAAGGGGTCGATCCCGACCCCTTATCACGTGATCAGCTGTCAGCCAATGACAGCTGATCATGTGATAGAACGGAGCCGGTAATCGGCTATTATTCCTCCTCGCGCTGACAGCGCGAGGAGAAAAAAAAAAAAGCCGATCACCGGCGGCCGTGATCGGGACATTAGTCCCGATCACGGCCATCAATACAAGGGACCACCTGCCACCTGCCAGTGCCCACCTGCCTCCCGCAGTGCCATCCTGAAGTAAAAGTAAAAGCAAAAGTAAGTGCCCCCCGTCAGTGCCCCCCGTCAGTGCCCATAGTGCCCACAGTGCCACCCACAGTGCCACCCACAGTGCCACCCCACAGTGCCACCCACAGTGCCACCCACAGTGCCCACAATCTGCCTCAAAGGTGCTGCACCTCAGTGCCGCCCATCAGTGCCCAGCAGTGCCGCCCATCAGTGCCCAGCAGTGCCACCTATCAGAGCCACCTATCAGTGCCACCTATCAGTGCCCATCAGTCCCATCTATCTGTGGTACCTATCAGTGCCCATCCGTGCCACCCATCCGTGCCACTTATCCGTGCCACCCATCCGTGCCATCTTATCTGTGCCCATCTCTTTGCCCATCAGTGCCGCCTTATCTGTGCCCATCGGTGCCGCCTTATCTGTGCCTATTAGTGCCGCCTTAACTATGCCTATCAGTGCCCACCAGTGCAGCCTATCAGTGCCCACCAATGCAGCCTATCAGTGCCCACCAATGCAGCCTTTCAGTTCCGCCTAATCAGCGCACTTCAATGAAGGAGAAAAATTACCTGTTTGCAAAATTTTATAACAAACTATTAAAACATGATTTTTTTTTTTTTTTTTTTTGCATCTTTTTTTGTTTGTTTAGCAAAAAATAAAACTCCGAGCTGTAACTAAATACCACCAAAAGAAAGCTCTATTTGTGGGAAAAAAATGATAAAAATTTCATTTGGGTACAGTGTTGTATGCCCGCGCAATTGTCATTCAAAGTGCATCAGCGCTGAAAGCTGAAAATTGGTCTGGGACTGAGGGGGGTTTAAGTGCCCAGTAAGCAAGTGGTTAAATATGGTGCCTGGGGGGTGTCTGTAGTATGCCTGTGAAGTGCCACGTGTTTCCCGTGTTTGGAACAGTCCCTGCACAAAATGACATTAAACGGAAATAACACCATTTAAAACTGCTTGCGGTTTTAATGTTATATCTGGTTCCTGCAATATGGTTGAAAATCATTCAGAAAAATGGCATGGGTAGCCCTCCCTGTCCATTACCAGCCTATTTGGGTCTTGTACGCATATTAAGGGGAACCCCGTACCCATATTAAAAAAAGGAAATGCGTGTGGCCCCCAGGCCCTATATACTCAGAACAGCAGTATACAGGCGGTGCAAACAAGACAGGGACTGTGTAGGTTTGTTGTGTTAAGTTGAATCTGTTTGTAATTTTCAACTGGTACATTTTTAAAGTGCTCCAGTCAAAAAAACTATTTTTAAGCTTTTTGGAAAACATAGGGAAGGGTTATCACCCCTGTATAATTTGTTTTGTCGTCCATCTTTTTTCATCTCACTTGCTGCTGTCTGATGTTTGTAAGTTGGATGTTTGAAAGTAGGGGCCTGCCCTATATTCTCTGCAGAAATGGCGGAACAAGGTGTTGGTTTTGCCACAACATTGTAAGCCCTCAAAGTGACTCTTGGTGGGCGCTGGAGCGCCCTGCTGTGAACGATTATATCAAGAATTGTAATTACATGCCATTGTTGAACAGTGGTAGAAAAATTGACCTTTGGTGGTTGTGGTGCTGGTGCCACAACACTATAAGTCCTCACCGTTACTCTGGGTGGGCACAGGAAGGGGCCCTCCTGTGAAATATTATATCAAGAATTGTAATTACATGTCCCTGTTAAACAGGGGCAGAAAAATTGGGCCTTAGGCACTGGTGCCATCACACTGCAACCTCTGCCATATACTCTAGTTTTATTGCAGGAATTAGCCCTGCTGCAAAGCATTGCATCAAAAATTGTACTTAAACGCCCCTGTTAAACAGGGGCAGAAAAATTGGGCCTTACGCACTGGTGCTGGTGCCACCACACTCCAACCTCTGCCATATACTCTAGTTTTATTGCAGGAATTAGCCCTGCTGCAAAGCATTGCATCAAAAATTTTAATTAAACGCCCCTGTTAAACAGGGGCAGAAAAATTGGGCTGCTGGCATCACCCAGAACCAAAAATGTTCTTCCAACATATCAGCGGAGGAGGAAGAGGATAGACAATCAACATAACAGGACAGTCACTCAGCATCAGCATAGGCAGTCTTGAAGGGATGTGGTATTTCAAAAAAAATTATTCGGTTACATCAGCTTCAGGTGCTTGGTAGCTGTGGGTGATCCAAGACTGATTCATCTTGATGAAGGTCAGTCGATCAACTGATTCGGTGGACAGGCGCACCCTGTGATCGGTAACAAAGCCACCAGCAGCACTGAATGTGCGTTCCGAAAGAACGCTGGATGCAGGACAGGCCAGTAGCTCAATTGCATACTGTGCAAGCTCTGGCCAGTGATCCATCCTCAAGACCCAGTAAGCCAGAGGATTTTCAGTGGGAAAGGTGTCCAAGTCTGACCTTGCCCCTAGGTATTCCTGCACCATGTAAATTAGACGCTGGCGATGGGTGCTGGAACCAATCATACCTTGGAGCTGCGGACTAAAAAATTGTCTGAAAGCATCAGTCAGACGGCCACCTTCTCCACCGCTCCTTCTGACCGATGCCTCAGCAACATGTTGTCCAGGACCAGGAGTTTGTGACCTCCCAGTCTCTGGGAACGCGTTGCACAGAGCTTTCTGCAAGGCCTCCCGGAGATGTCTCATCCTCTGCTCCCTTTGCGATGGCAAGATAAGGTCGGCAACCTTACCCTTGTACCGTGGATCAAGGAGAGTGGCCAGCCAGTAATGGTCCCTCTCCTTGATCCGAAGAATACGAGGATCCTTCCGCAGGCTTTGCAGGATCAGGGAGGCCATGCAGCGTAGGTTAGCTGAGGCATTCGGTCCGGAGTCCTCTGGGTCACTAAGGACAACATGATCCGCAGCTACCTCCTCCCAGCCACGTACAAGTCCAAGTGTTTCTTGGGACTGTAAATCATCCCTATAAGACTGCTGCTGCTGATGCTGAGTGCCAGCCTCCACCTCCATGCTGACACAATCATCCTCCTCCTCCTCTTCCTCCTCCTCACCCTCTTCCTGTGTGATGGGTGGCACAGCAGGAACACTGTCTGGATAAAGGGGGCCTTGAGAGGCAAGGAAGACCTCCTCTTCCTGCCTCTGTTCTGCCTCAAGTGCCCTGTCCATTATTCCACGCAGCGTATGCTCCAAGAGGTGGACAAGAGGTATAGTGTCACTGATGCATGCACTGTCACTGCTCACCATCCTTGTGGCCTCCTCAAACGGTGACAGGACAGTGCATGCATCCCTGATCATGCCCCACTGGCGTGGTGAGAAAAAACCAAGCTCCCCTGACCCTGTCCTGGTGCCGTAGTCGCACAGGTACTCATTGATGGCCCTCTGCTGCGTGTGCAGCCGCTGCAGCATGGCTAATGTTGAGTTCCATCTGGTGGGCATGTCACATATAAGGCGGTTCTTGGGCAGGTTCAACTCCTTTTGGAGCTCAGCCAGCCGAGCACAGGCATTAAATGATCGGCGGAAATGCACACAGACTTTCCTGCCCAAGAACCGCTGCACCACCAGGTTAAGGACGTGAGCTACACAGGGCACATGGGTCAGTTGGCCCTGTCGGAGGGCGAAGAGCAGGTTGGTGCCATTGTCGCAAACCACCATTCCTGACTTAAGCTGGCGTGGCGTCAACCACCTCTCGGCCTGCCCCTGCAGAGCTGACAAAACATCCGCCCCAGTGTGGCTCCTGTCCCCCAAACAAACCAGCGCAAGCACGGCATGGCATCGTTTTGCCTGCGTACTTGCGTAGCCCCTGGAACGCCTACGGAGCACCGCTGGTTCTGAGGACAGAGCACTGGAAGAGGCCATGGAGGAAGAAGAAGAGGAGGGGGTGGAGGAGAGAGGTGTGTCACAACCAATAGTAGCATTTTGGAGGCGTGGTGGCGGAACAACCTCCAACACTACTGCACCTTGTCCTGCATCCTTCCCAGCAGCCAGAAGAGTGACCCAATGGGCCGTGAAAGACAGGTAACGTCCCTGTCCATGCCTGCTGGACCATGAGTCAGCGGTAATATGCACCTTACCGCTGACCGCCCTGTCCAGCGAGGCAAGGACATTGCCTTCCACATGCCGGTAGAGAGCCGGAATCGCCTTCCGTGAGAAAAAGTGGCGTTTGGGGACCTGCCACTGAGGAACTGCACATTGTACAAACTCACGGAAGGGGGCCGAGTCTACCAACTGAAAAGGCAGCAGTTGAAGTGCTAGCAATTTAGCCAAGCTAGCATTCAACCGCTGGGCATGTGGATGGCTGGGAGTAAATTTCTTCCGCCGGTCCAGCAGCTGGGGCAGGGACATTTGCCTGCTATAATCGGACGTGGATGTACCACTAGCAGAGTTCCCGAAAGCACTTGGCTGTGACACACCTAATTCTACACCTTCATTCCTCTCAGAGCAGGTTTCAGAGAGGACTGAAGGTCTAGTGGGGTTGGAGATCCCAGCTGATGAGGAGCAAGGAGAGGTCCGCTTTGTTCTTTGGTGTGGGTCTTTGAGGTACGCTTGCCAACGAGCTGCATGGCAGGTCAACATATGTCTGGTCAAGCATGTGGTGCCCAAGCGGCTGATGTTTTGGCCACGTGAGATACGCTTGAGACATATGTTGCAAATAGCAGCGGTGCGATCTGATGCACTCGTCTCAAAAAAGGCCCACACCAAAGAACTTTTAGAATAACACGCAGAGGAAGCGCTCTGCACAGGCGGAGCTCTGCGGTGTGATTCAGTCGGTGTGCTGCCCCTAAGCTGGCCCCCGGAGGGCATCCTGCCTCGTTGGACATGTGCCTCCTCCTCCTCCTCCTCCCTCCTTCCAGGCACCCACGTGGAGTCAGTGCCCTCATCATCCCCTCCCTCTTCATCGCTGTAGCAAACCTGGCAGTATGCTGCAGCTTGTGGAACATGACTGCCAGATTGCTGTGCTTCTTGAGCATCCTCTCTCTCTGCGCTCACGCTACTGCCTTCCTCTAGCTGAGTGTCATCATCAGAGCCCACCAAACACTGGGCATCCTCCTGGAGCATGTACCCAACACTGTGCTCAAAGAGTTCAGGAGACTCCTCAGGAGGACGTGGTGGGTCTAGGGAAGGAGTCACTGATGATGACATTGAGAGGAGGGAAGACGATGCGTTGGCAGCTGCTTTGCTACTACCCTGAGACTGGGTGAGAGAGGATGAGGAGGATGAAGAGGGCTTGGTCATCCACTCTACCAAGTCGTTGGCATGTTGCGGTTCAACATGTCCAGCTGCAGAAAAGAAGGACAAGCATGTCCCATGGCCACGTGCTGATGACAATGCACCGCGTCCACGACCAGCACTGTTGTCTCTAGACACAGAGCCTGCTTGCCCTCTTTTATCGGCTCGCGCCTGTCTGCCTCTCCTTGCTGGCCTTCCAGACATGGTAATGGCCTGAAGGGAGTTGGGTAAAACAGTAGTTGGGTAGTTTATATTGTGCTGTAGGCACACAACACCCACTAACTCCTGCAGATGCCTTTTTTATAGAACAGCAGAGTTAAAGGGGTATACACAACTTCCAATAACTCCTGCAGATGACAATTGGGCCCAAATAGAGAACAGCTATGTAGGTGGATTATAGCGGTATGTACTGGGTACAGAGCACGCAGACAGCACGCACTATCTCCTAACACTACTGACTGCAAGCTCTATTATTAAAGCTAGATCACTAGCTATATAGGTGAGGTGAATATAGTGGTGTATACTGCGGTCAGGGCACAGACAGTAACCACTACACAAGAGCAAGATAGTAAATCAGCCAAAAACGATTGGTGTGTAACTGTGTTGAAGGTACACAGAACACCCACTGCTTCAGATGCTAACTAACACACTACACGAGGCCGCCTCAAAGGCGGCCTTATATAGTGTGGGGCGTGCACTACACAGCCTGAGCTATGATTGGCCACAGGCAGGATGCCTGTGGCCAACCATGGCTCTCCTCGCTGCTGGCGCTGCGATTGGCCAAGCATGCGGGGTCACAGTGCATGCTTGGCCAATCGTGAGCCAGCAATGCATTGCGCCATCGCAGTGCATTGTGGGCCACACAAATTTTGCCGCGAACGGCCCAAACGTTCGGAATTCGGCGAACGCACGAACGACCAATGTTCGAGTCGAACCTACGTTCGACTCGAACACGAAGCTCATCCCTACTGCTGATGTACATTGTAGAGCCCCGGTGTGCTCTCTGGTGTCCGCCTCCTATGTATAGATGACGTTATTTGGCCGGTGTTGTGCCGAGAATGGCATCCCCGCCGAAGTCGGCTCCCCCTGCCTCTCGGCGCAGATCGGAACTCCGCCTATCCATCCCTCTGCACTACGGCTCCTCCTCCTCTATCCCGAATGCAAATTACACTTTTACCTTCCCCGCCCCCGTGCTCGTCCCCGCGCATACAGACATAATGTAGTATATATGTATATATATATATATATATGTATATATATATATATATATATATATGTATATATATATATATATATATATGTATATATATATATATATGTATTAGACCCCGCACATACACATATAATGTAATAATATATATATATATATATATATATATATATATATATATAAAAATATAAAATATATATTCGCATTAGTCCCCGCGCATACACACATAATGTAATAATATAATATAAATATATATATATATATTTTATATATGTGTGTGTGTATTAGTCCATCCACACATAATACCCCGTGCTCTTCCTCACGCATACACACATAATATAATATAATAATATAATATAATATAAATAAATATATATATATACATATATATATATGTGTATGTATGTGTATTAGTCCATCCACACATGATATAATAATGTGTGTGTGTGTGTGTGTATATATATATATATATATATATATATGTATGTATGTGTATGTGTTTTTATATATATATATATATATATATTGTAAGGGATCTTCCCGGGGTAGGGTGTGTTTGGACACAGTTCACAGCAGACTTGGAATTTGATAAAGCAGATCTTGGCGTTTATTCGTGGTACAAACAGTCCAGCAAACAAAATATACAGCAACACCGTGCTTTCTAAGTACAACAAAAATAAAAGTCCTAGCCCGGCTGGGCGCTTACTAACAGGTTCTGCTCACCTATCTGACACTTACAAACACAGCGTCTTTCGCCTGGATATCGCAGGGTGAGTTTTAGCTCCAGCAGTGGCTGTGCTTGCAGCTTCCTTCAACACACAGATTGTTCATTCCCTGGCTGAGAAGCAATCACCTGCAGACCCTACAGAGCCTTTAGCTTCCCAGGCTAATTAGGATCCAAGCTCACCTGATCCCAAACCCAGAACTGGATCGGGGGATGTGGAATGACAGGTCCCTCTACCAAACCTACCTGCCATTCCATATAAACCCAGGCCCGGCAAAATTAAATAACAACTCAGCAGCATATCGCTGCTGAGAAACTGATCCATCCTGGATTTACCATCTCACACTGTGTAGCAACCTAGGTGAGATGTACACCCCCTCGATCACTTCTCCAGTGACATGTCTACATATCCCCCCCCTCTTTTTCAGACCGGAGGGCTGAGCCTTTTGTCCCCACAGACAACTTACCCTTGACAATGCGTCAGCATTTGCCTGTAATTTCCCTGGCCTGTGTTCCACAGTGAAATTAAAGTTTTGTAGGGAGAGAAACCATCTAGTCACTCTTGCATTTCTCTCCTTGTTTAACTTCATCCATGTTAGGGGGGCATGGTCTGTCACCAACTTGAATTTCCTGCCTAGCAAGTAATACTTTAAAGATTCTAGGGCCCACTTCACTGCCAAACATTCTCGCTCCACAATGGCATAATTTTTCTCGGCCGGGGTTAGTTTTCTACTCAAGTACGTCACCGGATGCTCCTCACCATTCACTACTTGTGAGAGTACTGCACCTAAGCCTGTGCTAGAGGCATCTGTCTGGACCAGAAATTCTCGCCTGAAATCGGGGGTGACTACCACAGGTGGTTGGCACAAGGCAGACTTAAGGCTTTGGAAAGCCTCCTCGGCCTCTGGGGTCCACGTGACCATTGCTGTCTTTCCGCCCTTTGTCAAGTCAGTTAGCGGAGCAGCAACTGAGGCAAAGTTCGGCACAAATCTACGGTAATAACCCGTAATACCCAGGAAAGCTCTAACCTGTTTCCTTGTCAGGGGTCTAGGCCAATTCTGTATTGCCTCAATTTTATTTAGCTGTGGCCTAACCAATCCTCTTCCAACAATGTAGCCCAGATATTTGGCCTCTTCTAGGGCTAGAGCACACTTCTCGGCATTTATGGTCAACCCTGCATCACTTATGGCATCCAACACGGCCTGTACCTTACAGAGGTGACTTTCCCAATCAGGGCTAAAAATGACCACATCATCGAGGTAGGCGGCTGAGTAATCACGATGTGGTCGCAGAATCAAGTCCATCAACCTCTGGAAAGTTGCAGGCGCTCCATGTAACCCGAACGGCATCACTACATACTGGAATAGCCCATCAGGGGTGGAGAAAGCAGTTTTCTCTTTAGCCTCGTCAGAAAGTGGAATCTGCCAATAGCCCTTTGTGAGATCGAGGGTGGTTATGTACCTGGCGTTACCCAACTTCTCAATCAACTCATCTACCCTGGGCATAGGATACGCATCGAACTTGGAGATCTCATTCAACTTTCTGAAATCGTTACAGAACCTCCAAGTTCCATTGGGCTTTGGGATTAGCACAATTGGGCTGGACCATTCACTCTGTGACACCTCAATTACCCCCAGAGCAAGCATACGTTTTACCTCGGCAGATACGGCTTCCCTACGTGCCTCGGGTATCCTATAGGGCTTAAGGTTTACTCTGCTTCTAGGCTCAGTTTCAATGTGATGATGGATGAGGTGTGTACGCCCTGGGAGGTCAGAGAACTTGTTTTTGTTTTTCTGTAAAAATTCCTGAGCCTCCTGTTTCTGTGACACTGATAGAGTATCACCTACCTTGACTGGAGGGATTGGTTGTGACAAATTATTAACAGTATTTGTCGCCCCCAAGGATTCCCTGTCTTTCCAGGGCTTGATCAAGTTTATGTGATAAACTTGGAAAGGCTTCCTTCTACCTGGTTGGTGCACCTTGTAGTTCACCTCACTGATCTTTTCAACAATTTCATAAGGACCTTGCCACTTCGCTAAGAATTTACTCTCAACAGTGGGGACTAGTATAAGGACCCTATCGCCTGGGTTGAATGTCCTGATTCTTGCGGACCGGTTGTAAATTCTACTTTGGGCCTCTTGAGCTCTCTGGAGGTGTTCCCTTACCAGGGGCATTACAGTGGCTATACGGTCCTGCATTTGTGCTACATGCTCAATAACACTCTTGTATGGGGTGGACTCATTCTCCCATGTCTCTTTTGCAATGTCTAGTAGACCCCTAGGGTGATGACCATAGACCAACTCGAATGGTGAGAACCCTGTGGACGCTTGGGGCACCTCCCTAATAGCAAACATGAGGTAGGGTAATAAATGATCCCAGTCACGACCATCTTTTGCCACCACTTTCTTCAACATATGTTTCAAAGTTTTATTAAATCTCTCCACCAATCCGTCCGTCTGGGGGTGGTACACAGAGGTACGGATGTGTGAGATTTTAAATAGTCTGCATAATTCCTTCATTACTTTCGACATAAATGGCGTACCTTGGTCAGTTAGGATTTCTTTGGGGATCCCAGTCCTAGAGAACATATAAAACAACTCACGTGCAATTGTTTTAGATGCAGTGTTTCTTAAGGGTACAGCCTCAGGATAGCGGGTCGCATAATCCAGGACTACCAAAATATACTGGTGTCCTCTAGCTGACTTTACAATGGGACCCACTAAATCCATGGCAATACGCTCAAAAGGCACCTCTATAATAGGGAGCGAAACCAAAGGACTGCGAAAATGTGACACTGGGGCACTAACCTGACATGTGGGGCACGACTCACAGTATTTTTTAATGTCATCATATATGGCCGGCCAAAAAAACCTCTGGAGAACCCTCTCTCGCGTTTTGTCAGTCCCCAAGTGTCCCCCAAGAACATGGTTATGTGCCATGTCAAGCACCTGACGCCGGTACGGCTTAGGTACCAGAAGCTGTTCCACAATCTCATCTTTAACCTTATTGACTCTATAAAAAAGATCATTAGTCACCGAAAAATGTGGAAATCTTTTTTCAGCATCTGGTTCCTGAGGTACCCCGTTCATAACAGCAACCTGCTCTCTCGCATTTTTGAGAGTGGGGTCCTGTAATTGTGCAGTCCCAAAATTATCGCTAGACACCTCTAAGTCTAGTATATTTTGCTCAGTGGGAGGAGCCTCCTCCTCCCCAGCCAGGACCTGCAAAGGAAAACAATCATTTTCATCCTGCACATTTTTATCATTCACAGTGGACAAGGCAACCCCCTTAGAGGTATCCTCACTCCTTTTGGGGATTTTTCTTTTTTCCCAAAGAGCCCAGAATAATGGAAAATCGCGCCCCAATATTACATTATGCATGAGGTTTTTAACCACACCCACTTCATATTGTACGGTGCCTTGTTCAGTCCCGACTTTAGCCAGCACTATAGGGTACACTTTTGTATCACCATGTATGCACACAACACTCATATGCTTTTTAGACTCTAAGTCCCCAGTCACCAGGCTAGCATGCACCAAGGTTACAAGGCTTCCTGAGTCCATTAACGCTTTAACAGGAAAGTCATTGATTGTGATGTTGCAGATTTGCGGTTCAGTCTCTAGTCCAGGAACTGCAGCACAAGATGGTTCCGCAAATAGCGACTGACGCCTGCTAGCGTCACATTCCATGGGTTCAGAGGTAAGAGGGCAATGGGCCGACACGTGTCCCGCCTCATGGCATCTCCAACACTGGATAGGGCCTGGTCTCTTTGGCAAGGAGTCCTTTTCAGAGCCCCTTAGCCACCCGGGACCATCACCAGTCTTTTGTCCCTGAGACACCACTTGAGCCCTTTTCCCCCCATCAGCACCCCTCCACACTCCCCCAATAGATGGAAGTCTCTTACCAGCTGACGGCACAGATCTGGCGCTCCGGGGAGGTGAAGATGCTGCAGGAACATCACGGAGGTAGTCCTCAGTCGCCTGGAACCTCTCCACAAGGTTGACAAGTTCGTTTGCATTCTTAGGATCACCTTGTCCCACCCAGCGTTGCAAGTCAGTAGGAAGGGCTCGGAGGTAGCGATCCATCACGACCTTCTCTAGGATTTGTGCAGGAGTAGAAGTGTCTGGCTCCAACCACTTTCTTGCCAAATGGATTAGGTCATACATCTGGGACCTCGCTGATTTGTCCAGACTGTAGCTCCAGTTGCGTACCCTCCGGGCACGGACTGCAGTAGTAACTCCTAGTCGGGCAAGCATCTCCTCTTTTAGCCGAGTATAGTCCTTAACCTCTTGCTCACTGAGGTCATAGTAGGCCTTTTGAGGTTCACCTGTTAAATAGGGCGCAATTACCTCTGCCCACTCAGCGGCTGGTAACTTCTCTCGCTCAGCCACGCGCTCAAATACTGTTAGATAGGCCTCAACATCGTCCTCAGCAGTCATCTTTTGCAGCGCTTTCTGCACAGTCCTTCTCCCAGAAAAAATCTCTGGAGCGGCTCCCTCCATTGTGGGTGGATTAGCAACCACAGGCGCCTCTCGATTTACTATCAGGTGCTCGATAAGTTGTTGTTGTGCAGCCATCATCTGCTGTTGTGCAGCCATGGACTGTTCATGTCGTCTATTGGCCTCTGTCTGCGCCTGCTGTTGTGCAGCCATCATCTGCTGTTGTTCAGCCATGGACTGTTCATGTCGTCTATTGGCCTCTGTCTGAGCCTGCTGTTGTTGCAAACTCACTTGCATAAACTGCTTCAGCATCTCCTCCATGTTGCTGGACTGTTTTTGGAGTGTAGTTGCAGCTTTCACCCAGGACATCAGCAGCTGTAGCCAAGTCTGTCCACACCGTTGCCCCTAGCAACCGCGTTGCCCGCTACCTCCACCAATTGTAAGGGATCTTCCCGGGGTAGGGTGTGTTTGGACACAGTTCACAGCAGACTTGGAATTTGATAAAGCAGATCTTGGCGTTTATTCGTGGTACAAACAGTCCAGCAAACAAAATATACAGCAACACCGTGCTTTCTAAGTACAACAAAAATAAAAGTCCTAGCCCGGCTGGGCGCTTACTAACAGGTTCTGCTCACCTATCTGACACTTACAAACACAGCGTCTTTCGCCTGGATATCGCAGGGTGAGTTTTAGCTCCAGCAGTGGCTGTGCTTGCAGCTTCCTTCAACACACAGATTGTTCATTCCCTGGCTGAGAAGCAATCACCTGCAGACCCTACAGAGCCTTTAGCTTCCCAGGCTAATTAGGATCCAAGCTCACCTGATCCCAAACCCAGAACTGGATCGGGGGATGTGGAATGACAGGTCCCTCTACCAAACCTACCTGCCATTCCATATAAACCCAGGCCCGGCAAAATTAAATAACAACTCAGCAGCATATCGCTGCTGAGAAACTGATCCATCCTGGATTTACCATCTCACACTGTGTAGCAACCTAGGTGAGATGTACACCCCCTCGATCACTTCTCCAGTGACATGTCTACAATATATATATATATATATATATATATATATATATATAATTTTTTTTTTTGCCACTCCTATTATTTTATTTATTATTACACATTTTATCTAATTTTGTTATTACCCCTTTTTTTTTGGGGGGGGGGGGACCCGCAAACAAACTAAAAAATTTTAAAAAATAGATCATCAATTCCAAAAAAAAAAATAGATCATCAATTCCAGCCTCACTGTGCCATCAAACGAAGGCACAGTGCACATCTGTTTCTCTGACTGCTCTACTCTTTGTATAAATTATCCTCACTCTTCTTTCTTACCCCAGGCCCTTTCTGTCCAGGGGAAGCCGAATTTCATAGCAAACTGACTATTGCTGTCAGATTTGGCTCCCCCTCCCAATAAAGCTTCCACTGCATTTCTAGGGTTAAAAACACTTGTATATGGCCTCTCTGACTGCTCTACTCTTTGTATAAAGCATCCCCACTCTTCTTTCTTACCCCAGGCCCTTTCTGTCCAGGGGAAGCGGAATTTCATAGCAAACTGACTATTGCTGTCGGATTTGGCTCCCCCTCCCAATAAAGCTTCCACTGCATTTCTAGGGTTAAAAACACTTGTATATGGCCTCTTTGACTGCTCTAGTCTTTGTATAAAGCATCCTCACTCTTCTTTCTTACCCCAGGCCCTTTCTGTCCAGGGGAAGCCGAATTTGATAGCAAACTTACTATTGCTGTCGGATTTGGCTCCCCCTCCCTATAAAGCTTCCACTGCATTTCTAGGGTTAAAAACACTTGTATATGGCCTCTCTGACTGCTCTACTCTTTGTATAAAGCATCCCCACTCTTCTTCTTCATGGAGGTTTACAACCTCTGTAACTGGCTCACTTTTAGACATGGCAATTGCATTGTGGCTTCTCTGCATGTCACACTACACACTGTTTACTTACATACATGTACGTGAGCTATTACAGCATCACACAGTATGTGTGATGTTAAATGTCTATATGGCTGACTTGGAGTGATGGAAGTTGCATTGTGGCTCTTAATTATGCCACAATGCAAACTCATTCCCTCACATAACTGTAACATGTATGTGAGTCATTATAGCACCATAAATACTTGTTGGTGTGATGATAAATGGCTATATGGCTGCCTTGCAGTGATGTAAGTGGCATTATGGCTTATCTGTATGCCACAATCCAAGCCCTTCACTTTCATAAAATGTATGCAAGCCATTATAGCATCACACATACATGCACATGTTATGTTAAATGGCTGTATGCGCTGACTTGGAGTGATGGTAGTTGAAGAATAGGGATGACCTTCGAGTTCGAGTCGAACTCATGTTCTACTCGAACATTGCCTGTTCGCCTGTTCAGCGAACAGTGAACAATTTGGGCTGTTCGCAGCAAATTCGAAAAGCCGGAACACCCTATACAAGTCTATGGGAGAAATCTAAAGTGCTCATTTTAAAGGGTAATATGCAGGTTACTGTCCTAAAAAGTGTTTGGGGACCCGGGTCCTGCCCCAGGGGACATGGATCAATGCAAAAAAAAGTTTTAAAAACAGCCGTTTTTTCAGGAGCAGTGATTTTAATAATGATTAAAGTGAAACAATAAAAGTGTAATATTTCTTTAAATTTCGTAGCTGGGGGGTATCTATAGTATGCCTGTGAAGGGGCGCATGTTTCTGCTGCTTAGAACTGTCCCTGCACAAAGTGTCATTTGTGCAGGAAAAAAAGTCGTTTAAATTGTCGGCTCCCCGTAACACAGAGAACACTCAATGAGTGTTCTCTGTATTAGCCGACAATTCATAAATTCATTGATAAAAAAAAAAAAAAAAAAAAAAAGCGTGGGGGTTCCCCTAAATTCAATTACCAGGCCCTTCAGGTCTGACATGGATATTAAGGGGAACCCCGTGTCAAATTAAAAAAAAAATTGATGTGGGGGTCCCCCTAAATATCCATACCAGACCCTTCAGGTCTGATATGGATATTAAGGGGAACCCCGCATCAAATTTAAAAAAAAAATTGACGTGGGGGTCCCCCTAAAAATCCATACCAGACCCTTTATCCGAGCATGCAACCTGGCAGGCTGCAGAAAAAGAGGGGGGGACGAGAGAGCGCCCCCCCCCCCCTCCTGAACCATCCCAGGCCACATACCCTCAACATTGGGAGGATGCTTTGGGGGTCTGTGACCCCCTCAAAGCACCTTGTCCCCATGTTGATGAGGACAAGGGCCTCATCCTCACAACCCTGGCCAGTGGTTGTGGGGGTCTGCAGGCGGGGGGCTTATCAGAATCTGGAAGCCCCCTTTAACAAGGGGACCCCCAGATCCCGGCCCCCCCTGTTTGAAATGGTAAGGGGGGTACAAAAGTACCCCTACCATTTCACAAAGAAAGCGTCAAAATGGTTAAATAAGACAAACACACTTTTGAAAAATTCCTTTATTAAAAATAAAAAAAATAAAAAAAAGATTCCAGCGGTGCTAATCCACTCTTGCTATCCAGCCACGGATCTCCGGGGTCTAGCGATGGATGATCATATCCAGCGACGGGGGATCTCTCAGTCCAGCGCTGTCCATACATCCTTCTTCTGTCTCCACTGCGGAGACTGCGGAGATCCCAGCGCTGATGTTTCTTATATTAGGAGGGCGGGGCCACCCGTCACCTGAGCCCGCCCCTCTGACGCTGGAGAGGGAAGCCAGGGGTTCCCCAGTGACGTGTGGGTGACCCGCCCCCCTCTGATGTAACGCAGGTTTCCGTTACATCAGAGGGGGCGGGGTCACCCATACGTCACTGGGGAACCCCTGGCTCCCTTCACCAGCGTCAGAGGGGGCGGGGTCAGGTGACGAGTGGCCCCGCCCTCCTAATATAAGAAACATCAGCGATGGGATCTCCGCAGTGTCTCCGCAATGGAGACAGAAGAAGGATGTATGGACAGCGCTGGACTGAGAGATCCCCGTCGTTTTTAGGGGGACCCCCACATCAATTTTTTTTTTAATTTGATGCGGGGTTCCCCTTAATATCCATATCAGACCTGAAGGGTCTGGTATGGATATTTAGGGGGACCCCCACATCAATTTTTTTTAATTTGACACGGGGTTCCCCTTAATATCCATGTCAGACCTGAAGGGCCTGGTAATTGAATTTAGGGGAACCCCCACGCTTTTTTTTTTTTTTTTTTATCAATGAATGAATGAATTGTCGGCTAATACAGAGAACACTCATTGAGTGTTCTCTGTGTTACGGGGAGCCGACAATTTAAACGACTTTTTTTCCTGCACAAATGACACTTTGTGCAGGGACAGTTCTAAGCAGCAGAAACATGCGCCCCTTCACAGGCATACTATAGATACCCCCCCAGCTACGAAATTTAAAGAAATATTACACTTTTATTGTTTCACTTTAATCATTATTAAAATCACTGCTCCTGAAAAAACGGCTGTTTTTAAAACTTTTTTTTGCATTGATCCATGTCCCCTGGGGCAGGACCCGGGTCCCCAAACACTTTTTAGGACAGTAACCTGCATATTACCCTTTAAAATGAGCACTTTAGATTTCTCCCATAGACTTGTATAGGGTGTTCCGGCTTTTCGAATTTGCTGCGAACAGCCCAAATTGTTCACTGTTCGCTGAACAGGCGAACAGGCAATGTTCGAGTAGAACATGAGTTCGACTCGAACTCGAAGGTCATCCCTATTCTTCAACTACCATCACTCTAAGTCAGCGCATACAGCCATTTAACATAACATGTGCATGTATGTGTGATGCTATAATGGCTTGCATACATTTTATGAAAGTGAAGGGCTTGGATTGTGGCATACAGATAAGCCATAATGCCACTTACATCACTGCAAGGCAGCCATATAGCCATTTATCATCACACCAACAAGTATTTATGGTGCTATAATGACTCACATACATGTTACAGTTATGTGAGGGAATGAGTTTGCATTGTGGCATAATTAAGAGCCACAATGCAACTTCCATCACTCCAAGTCAGCCATATAGACATTTAACATCACACATACTGTGTGATGCTGTAATAGCTCACGTACATGTATGTAAGTAAACAGTGTGTAGTGTGACATGCAGAGAAGCCACAATGCAATTGCCATGTCTAAAAGTGAGCCAGTTACAGAGGTTGTAAACCTCCATGGAGAAGAAGAGTGGGGATGCTTTATACAAAGAGTAGAGCAGTCAGAGAGGCCATATACAAGTGTTTTTAACCCTAGAAATGCAGTGGAAGCTTTATTGGGAGGGGGAGCCAAATCCGACAGCAATAGTAAGTTTGCTATCAAATTCGGCTTCCCCTGGACAGAAAGGGCCTGGGGTAAGAAAGAAGAGTGAGGATGCTTTATACAAAGACTAGAGCAGTCAAAGAGGCCATATACAAGTGTTTTTAACCCTAGAAATGCAGTGGAAGCTTTATTGGGAGGGGGAGCCAAATCCGACAGCAATAGTAAGTTTGCTATCAAATTCGGCTTCCCCTGGACAGAAAGGGCCTGGGGTAAGAAAGAAGAGTGGGGATGCTTTATACAAAGACTAGAGCAGTCAGAGAGGCCATATACAAGTGTTTTTAACCCTAGAAATGCAGTGGAAGCTTTATTGGGAGGGGGAGCCAAATCTGACAGCAATAGTCAGTTTGCTATGAAATTCCGCTTCCCCTGGACAGAAAGGGCCTGGGGTAAGAAAGAAGAGTGAGGATAATTTATACAAAGAGTAGAGCAGTCAGATAAACAGATGTGTACTGTGCCTTCGTTTGATGGCACAGTGGCGGCAATTGATGGCACAGTGAGGCTGGAATTGATGATCTATTTTTTTTTAAATTTTCAGTTTGTTTGCGGGTCCCCCCCCCCAAAAAAAGGCGTAATAATAAATTAGATAAAATGTGTAATAATAAATAAAATAATAGGAGGGGCAAAAAAAAAATTATATATATATATATATATATATATATATATATATATATATATATATATATATATATACACACATACATTCATATAATTATATATATATATATATATATATATATATATATAGATATATATATATATATATATATATATATATATATATATATAACACACACATTATTATATCATGTGTGGATGGACTAATACACATACATATATATATATATATATATATATATATATATATATTATATTATTACATTATGTGTGTATGCGCGGGGACTAATACATATATATATTTTATATATATATATATATATATATATATATATATATATATATATATATTGTAAGGGATCTTCCCGGGGTAGGGTGTGTTTGGAGACAGTTCACAGCAGACTTGGAATTTATAAAGCAGATCTTGGCGTTTATTCGTGGTACAAACAGTCCAGCAAACAAAATATACAGCAACACCGTGCTTTCTAAGTACAACAAAAATAAAAGTCCTAGCCCGGCTGGGCGCTTACTAACAGGTTCTGCTCACCTATCTGACACTTACAAACACAGCGTCTTTCACCTGGATATCGCAGGGTGGGTTTTCGCTCCAGCAGTGGCAGTGCTTGCAGCTTCCTTCAACACACAGATTGTTCATTCCCTGGCTGAGCAATCACCTGCAGACTCTGCAGTGCCTTTAGCTTCCCAGGCTAATTAGGATCAAAGCTCACCTGATCCCAAACCCAGAACTGGATCGGGGGATGTGGAATGACAGGTCCCTCTACCAAACCTACCTGCCATTCCATATAAACCCAGGCCCGGCAAAATTTAAATAACAACTCAGCAGCATATCGCTGCTGAGAAACTGATCCATCCTGGATTTACCATCTCACACTGTGTAGCAACCTAGGTGAGATGTACACCCCCTCGATCACTTCTCCAGTGACATGTCTACATATCCCCCCCCTCTTTTTCAGACCGGAGGGCTGAGCCTTTTGTCCCCACAGACAACTTACCCTTGACAATGCGTCAGCATTTGCCTGTAATTTCCCTGGCCTGTGTTCCACAGTGAAATTAAAGTTTTGTAGGGAGAGAAACCATCTAGTCACTCTTGCATTTCTCTCCTTGTTTAACTTCATCCATGTTAGGGGGGCATGGTCTGTCACCAACTTGAATTTCCTGCCTAGCAAGTAATACTTTAACGATTCTAGGGCCCACTTTACTGCCAAACATTCTCGCTCCACAATGGCATAATTTTTCTCGGCCGGGGTTAGTTTTCTACTCAAGTACGTCACCGGATGCTCCTCACCATTCACTACTTGTGAGAGTACTGCACCTAAGCCTGTGTTAGAGGCATCTGTCTGGACCAGAAATTCTCGCCTGAAATCGGGGGTAACTAAGACAGGTGGTTGGCACAAGGCAGACTTAAGGCTTTGGAAAGCCTTCTCGGCCTCTGGGGTCCACGTGACCATTGCTGTCTTTCCGCCCTTTGTCAAGTCAGTTAGTGGAGCAGCAACTGAGGCAAAGTTCGGCACAAATCTACGGTAATACCCCGTAATACCCAGGAAAGCTCTAACCTGTTTCCTTGTCAGGGGTCTAGGCCAATTCTGTATTGCCTCAATTTTATTTAGCTGTGGCTTAATCAACCCTCTCCCAATAATGTAGCCTAGATATTTGGCCTCTTCTAGGGCTAGAGCACACTTCTCGGCATTTATGGTCAACCCCGCATCACTTATGGCATCCAACACGGCCTGTACCTTACAGAGGTGACTTTCCCAATCAGGGCTAAAAATGACCACATCATCGAGGTAGGCAGCTGAGTAATCACGATGTGGTCGCAGAATCAAGTCCATCAACCTCTGGAAAGTTGCAGGCGCTCCATGTAACCCGAATGGCATCACTACATACTGGAATAGCCCATCAGGGGTGGAGAATGCAGTTTTCTCTTTAGCCTCACCAGAAAGTGGAATCTGCCAGTAGCCCTTTGTGAGATCGAGGGTGGTTATGTACCTGGCGTTACCCAACTTCTCAATCAACTCATCTACCCTGGGCATAGGATACGCATCGAACTTGGAGATCTCATTCAACTTTCTGAAATCGTTACAGAACCTCCAAGTTCCATTGGGCTTTGGGATTAGCACAATTGGGCTGGACCATTCACTCTGTGACACCTCAATTACCCCCAGAGCAAGCATACGTTTTACCTCGGCAGATACGGCTTCCCTACGTGCCTCGGGTATCCTATAGGGCTTAAGGTTTACTCTGCTTCTAGGCTCAGTTTCAATGTGATGATGGATGAGGTGTGTACGCCCTGGGAGGTCAGAGAACTTGTTTTTGTTTTTCTGTAAAAATTCCTGAGCCTCCTGTTTCTGTGACACTGATAGAGTATCACCTACCTTGACTGGAGGGATTGGTGGTGACAAATTATTAACAGTATTTGTCGCCACCAAGGATTCCCTGTCTTTCCAGGGCTTGATCAAGTTTATGTGATAAACTTGGAAAGGCTTCCTTCTACCTGGTTGGTGCACCTTGTAGTTCACCTCACTGACCTTTTCAACAATTTCATAGGGACCTTGCCACTTCGCCAAGAATTTACTCTCAACAGTGGGGACTAGTATAAGGACCCTATCGCCTGGGTTGAATGTCCTGATTCTTGCGGACCGGTTGTAAATTCTACTTTGGGCCTCTTGAGCCCTCTGGAGGTGTTCCCTTACCAGGGGCATTACAGTGGCTATACGGTCCTGCATTTGTGCTACATGCTCAATAACACTCTTGTATGGGGTGGACTCATTCTCCCATGTCTCTTTTGCAATGTCTAGTAGACCCCTAGGGTGATGACCATAGACCAACTCGAATGGTGAGAACCCTGTGGACGCTTGGGGCACCTCCCTAATAGCAAACATGAGGTAGGGTAATAAATGATCCCAGTCACGACCATCTTTTGCCACCACTTTCTTCAACATATGTTTCAAAGTTTTATTAAATCTCTCCACCAATCCGTCCGTCTGGGGGTGGTACACAGAGGTACGGATGTGTGAGATTTTAAATAGTCTGCATAATTCCTTCATTACTTTCGACATAAATGGCGTACCTTGGTCAGTTAGGATTTCTTTAGGGATCCCAGTCCTAGAGAACATATAAAACAACTCACGTGCAATTGTTTTAGATGCAGTGTTTCTTAAGGGTACAGCCTCAGGATAGCGGGTCGCATAATCCAGGACTACCAAAATATACTGGTGTCCTCTAGCTGACTTTACAATGGGACCCACTAAATCCATGGCAATACGCTCAAAAGGCACCTCTATAATAGGGAGCGAAACCAAAGGACTGCGAAAATGTGACACTGGGGCACTAACCTGACATGTGGGGCACGACTCACAGTATTTTTTAATGTCATCATATATGGCCGGCCAAAAAAACCTCTGGAGAACCCTCTCTCGCGTTTTGTCAGTCCCCAAGTGTCCCCCAAGAACATGGTTATGTGCCATGTCAAGCACCTGACGCCGGTACGGCTTAGGTACCAGAAGCTGTTCCACAATCTCATCCTTAACCTTATTAACTCTATAGAAAAGATCATTAGTCACCGAAAAATGTGGAAATCTTTTTTCAGCATCTGGTTCCTGAGGTACCCCGTTCATAACAGCAACCTGCTCTCTCGCATTTTTGAGAGTGGGGTCCTGTAATTGTGCAGTCCCAAAATTATCGCTAGACACCTCTAAATCTAGTATATTTTGCTCAGTGGGAGGAGCCTCCTCCTCCCCAGCCAGGACCTGCAAAGGAAAACAATCATTTTCATCCTGCACACTTTTATCATTCACCGTGGACAAGGCAACCACCTTAGAGGTATCCTCACTCCTTTTGGGGATTTTTCTTTTTTCCCAGAGAGCCCAGAATAAAGGAAAATCGCGCCCCAATATTACATTATGCATGAGGTTTTTAACCACACCCACTTCATATTGTACTGTGCCTTGTTCAGTCCCGACTTTAGCCAGCACTATAGGGTACACTTTTGTATCACCATGTATACACACAACGCTCATATGCTTTTTAGACTCTAAGTCCCCAGTCACCAGGCTAGCATGCACCAAGGTTACAAGGCTTCCTGAGTCCATTAACGCTTTAACAGGAAAGTCATTGATTGTAATATCGCAGATTTGCGGTTCAGTCTCTAGTCCAGGAACTGCAGCACAAGATGGTTCCGCAAATAGTGACTGACGCCGGCTAGCGTCACATTCCATGGGTTCAGAGGTAAGAGGGCAATGGGCCGACACGTGTCCCGCCTCATGACATCTCCAACACTGGATAGGGCCTGGTCTCTTTGGCAAGGAGTCTTTTCGAGAGCCCCTTAGCCACCCGGGACCATCACCAGTCTTTTGTCCCTGAGACACCACTTGAGCCCTTTTCCCCCCATCAGCACCCCTCCACACTCCCCCAATAGATGGAAGTCTCTTACCAGCCGACGGCACAGATCTGGCGCTCCGGGGAGGTGAAGATGCTGCAGGAACATCACGGAGGTAGTCCTCAGTCGCCTGGAACCTCTCCACAAGGTTGACAAGTTCGTTTGCATTCTTAGGATCACCTTGTCCCACCCAGCGTTGCAAGTCAGTAGGAAGGGCTCGGAGGTAGCGATCCATCACGACCTTCTCTAGGATTTGTGCAGGAGTAGAAGTGTCTGGCTCCAACCACTTTCTTGCCAAATGGATTAGGTCATACATCTGGGACCTCGCTGATTTGTCCAGACTGTAGCTCCAGTTGCGTACCCTCCGGGCACGGACTGCAGTAGTAACTCCTAGTCGGGCAAGTATCTCCTCTTTTAGCCGAGTATAGTCCTTAACCTCTTGCTCACTGAGGTCATAGTAGGCCTTTTGGGGTTCACCTGTTAAATAGGGCGCAATTACTTCTGCCCACTCAGCGGCTGGTAACTTCTCTCGCTCAGCCACGCGCTCAAATACTGTTAGATAGGCCTCAACATCGTCCTCAGCAGTCATCTTTTGCAGCGCTTTCTGCACAGTCCTTCTCCCAGAAAAAATCTCTGGAGCGGCTCCCATCACCACAGGCGCCTCTCGATTTGCTATCAGGTGCTCGATAAGTTGTTGTTGTGCAGCCATGGACTGTTCATGTCGTCTATTGGCCTCTATCTGAGCCTGCTGTTGTGCAGCCATGGACTGTTCATGTCGTTGCTGTTGTTGCAAACTCACTTGCATAAACTGCTTCAGCATCTCCTCCATGTTGCTGGACTGTTCCTGGAGTGTCATTGCAGCTTTCACCCAAGACATAAGCAGCTGTAGCCAAGTCTGTCCACACCGTTGCCCCTAGCAACCGACTTTGCCCGCATTCGAACACCAATTGTAAGGGATCTTCCCGGGGTAGGGTGTGTTTGGAGACAGTTCACAGCAGACTTGGAATTTATAAAGCAGATCTTGGCGTTTATTCGTGGTACAAACAGTCCAGCAAACAAAATATACAGCAACACCGTGCTTTCTAAGTACAACAAAAATAAAAGTCCTAGCCCGGCTGGGCGCTTACTAACAGGTTCTGCTCACCTATCTGACACTTACAAACACAGCGTCTTTCACCTGGATATCGCAGGGTGGGTTTTCGCTCCAGCAGTGGCAGTGCTTGCAGCTTCCTTCAACACACAGATTGTTCATTCCCTGGCTGAGCAATCACCTGCAGACTCTGCAGAGCCTTTAGCTTCCCAGGCTAATTAGGATCAAAGCTCACCTGATCCCAAACCCAGAACTGGATCGGGGGATGTGGAATGACAGGTCCCTCTACCAAACCTACCTGCCATTCCATATAAACCCAGGCCCGGCAAAATTTAAATAACAACTCAGCAGCATATCGCTGCTGAGAAACTGATCCATCCTGGATTTACCATCTCACACTGTGTAGCAACCTAGGTGAGATGTACACCCCCTCGATCACTTCTCCAGTGACATGTCTACAATATATATATATATATATATATATATTGTGAGGGGTTAGCTCGGCAGCGGGTGTGTGTGACCCCCTGGATGGGTTCACAACACAAAGTCAGGCACAGCAGACAGCGGTGTAGGTAAAAAAAACAAAAGATCCGGTTTATTTATGCTACATGCAGTGATACATATAACAGCCAAACAAAATAAACCAAGAAAATAAATCCTGGTCAGCTTGACCTCTAACTACACACGTAGACTCCCTGTCTAACAACTGGGTGCAGCCTTATGCTGTACCAGTCCCTGCCTTTGTTGTAAAGGTTTTGCCACACAGGCGTTAACTCACCGCACAGTACAGGTGACACACTCCCCAGTCTATACAACACAAAACTGGTTCCAGGATGGAGCATCTCCCTATGCATGCTGGGGTTTTTTGTAGAGGTCTTAATGAGCCCACTTACTACAGCTGGGCTCATTAACTCTTCCCCTCTAATTGTAAAAGTCTGCATAAAGCCTGAATCTAGGACACACATATTTCCCATCCTGGATACAACCAGGTGATTTTACCTGCGTGCTGCCACATACCCCCCCCCTCTTGTTTCAACCTTGGGGTTGTAACACAAGCAGCCAGACACGCATGTATCCGAGACAAAGCATCCACATTCCCCATTTTAACACCAGGGCGATGCTTAACTGTAAAGTTAAATTCCTGTAGGGCCAGGAACCACCTATTTACCCTTCTATTGGTCTCCTTGTTTTGAGCCATCCACTTTAAAGGAGCGTGATCAGTCACCAGGTCAAAGTGCCTACCTAGCAGATAGTACCGAAGGGAATCTAGAGCCCACTTCACTGCTAAACATTCCTTCTCAATCGTGGAGTAATTTACCTCATGGGACTTCAACTTCCTGCTGAGGTAAATGACTGGGTGCTCTTCCCCGTTCCAAACCTGGGATAACACTGCTCCTAACCCAACGTCTGATGCATCAGTTTGTACCACGAAGTCCTTAGAGAAGTCTGGTGAGTACAACACTGGCTGGCTACATAAGGCTGTTTTTAAGGACTGAAATGCTTCTTCAGCCTCTGGGGACCATTTAACCATGACCGACTCTTTCCCTTTTGTCAGGTTGGTGAGGGGCACAGCCTGAGAAGCAAAATGGGGAATGAATCGTCGATAATAGCCAGCGATTCCCAGAAAGGCTCGTACCTGTTTCTTGCTGTTGGGACGTGGCCAACTCTGTATGGCCTCGACTTTATTGACTTGGGGTTGACTTGGGGTTTTATCACCCCCCTCCCAATAGTGTACCCAAGATATTTGGCCTCCTCCTGTCCAATGGTACACTTCTTTGGATTGGCCGTAAACCCAGCTTCCCGGATAGAGTCTAGGACTGCTTGTACTTTTGGTAAATGTGAGACCCAGTCTGTGCTATGAATAATCACATCATCCAGGTAAGCTGCAGCATATTTCTGATGGGGCCTCAGAATCTTATCCATTTTCCGCTGGAATGTTGCCGGTGCATTCTGTAACCCAAACGGCATTCTCTTATATTGGAATGCCCCATCTGGGGTTACAAACGCAGTTTTCTCCTTGGCCGACTCGGCCAGGGGAATTTGCCAATACCCTTTGGTGAGATCAAGAGTTGTCATATATCGGGCTGTTCCCAGCCGGTCAATCAACTCATCTATACGCGGCATGGGGTAGGTGTCAAATTTTGTAACTTTATTTAATTGTCGAAAATCGTTACAGAACCGCCAGCTCCCATCAGGTTTGAGCACTAGTACGATAGGACTGGACCAGTCACTCTGGGACTCCTCTATCACACCCAATTCCAGCATCCTTTGAACCTCCCCACGTATTGCCTCCCGTCGGGCCTCTGGTATTCTATAAGGTTTTAGTTTTACCCTTTCTCCTGGCGGGGTGATAATGTCATGCTCTACGCCAGATGTTTGTCCCAGCAGCTCAGAGAAAATCTCTTTGTTACGAAGTACAAACTCTTTAACCTCCTGTTGTTGGGCTTTCGATAAGGTGTCTGCTATTCCAACCTCAGGAACTAAGCAATCAGGCTGTACTTGTGACAAAGTCTCTGCGACTAGGGATTCCCTATCCCTCCAGGCTTTCAGCAGATTGACGTGATAGATCTGCTCCGCCTTCCTGGCTGTCTAACCCTGTAGTTCACCTAATTTTTTCAATTACTTCATATGGACCTTGCCTTTTGGGCAGAAATTTGCTTTCAACCGTAGGGACTAGCACCAAGACCCTATCCCCCGGGGAAAAAGTACGTGTCTTGGCCCCACGGTTGTACACTCTCTGCTGTGCTAACTGCGCTTGGGTTAAATGTTCCTTTACAATTGCCATTACCTGTGCAATTCTATCTTGCATCAGGGCGACATGCTCAATCACACTCCTGTGAGGAGAACTCTCATTTTCCCAAGTTTCCTTGGCGATATCCAGCAGCCCTCTTGGGTGTCTCCCATAGAGCAACTCGAAGGGTGAGAAACCCATAGAGGATTGGGGTACCTCCCTAATGGCAAACATCAGATAGGGTATTAGACAATCCCAATTCTTTCCATCTCTATCCACCACCTTCTTTAACATTTGTTTTAGGGTTTTGTTGAATCTTTCAACCAACCCATCTGTTTGGGGGTGATACACAGATGTACGCAATTGCTTCACTTTGTACAACTTGCATAATTCTTTCATAACCCGGGACATAAAGGGTGTACCTTGGTCCGTAAGCAGTTCCTTACAAATACCCACGCGGCTAAAAACAAGAGATAGCTCTTTGGCTATGGTTTTGGCCGAGGTATTTCGAAGAGGAATTGCTTCCGGATATCGGGTGGCATAGTCCAATATAACCAAAATGTACTGATGCCCCCTAGCGGACTTCATTATCGGACCTACCAAATCCATTGCGATCCTTTCAAAGGGGACCTCAATGATAGGAAGAGGTACCAGCGGGTTACGGAAATGTGGCATAGGTGCCGACTTCTGACACACAGGGCAGGAGGAACAATAATTTTCTGTTTCCTTCATGACCCCAGGCCAATAGAATCTCTGCAATACCCTCTCTCTGTTTTTTTCGGTCCCCAGATGACCTCCCAGAATGTGCCCATGGGCCAATTCTAACACCAACTTCCTGTAAGGTTTGGGCACCACAAGTTGCTCAATGGTTTCTTCTGCCCTTTGAGCCACTCGATACAGCAGGTCCCTTTCCACAGTGAAGTACGGGTAAGTGCAAGTCTTATCTGGGTTCACTAACTCGCCATCTATTTTCACCACATTTTCCCGTGCCTTTATTAGGGTGGGGTCTTTTAACTGTTCTGTGGCAAAATTTTCCCTGTGAACCTCAAGATCCGAAAACTCCACAGACGGCATGTTTTCATCTGAGGATGTTGGCTCCTCCCCAGTTTCTCGAGTTTCCCCCGCCAATACCGACAAGGGAAATTCAGGAGAGTCCTCACCACCCCCAGAGGAATTCTGGTCATCTTCCTGGTTTATAGGGGCACCAGTGGGGGGCTCAGGACAATCCCAGAGTTCCCAGAATTTTGGAAAATCCCTTCCCACAATAGCATCATGTGGTAAGTGAGACACTAACCCCACCTGATGAGAGAGGTTACCTTTGGGGGTCTCAAAAAACACTGAAGTTACAGGATACTCTCGGGTGTCCCCATGCACACAAATAACAGCCACCCTGTTCTTCCCAGAGACCTCTGTAGTAACCAATTCAGCTTTTATCAATGTTACCAGGCTACCTGAATCCAGCAACACATCAACATTTCTACCATTAATACACATTTTACATAAATGTCTCTCAGGTCCCCGAATGGCAGTGCATGCAACTGTCGCAAACAGCGACTGACGTCTCTCCCTTATAAAGTCACATTGCATAGGCTCATCCACAACTGGGCAATTGGCTGCAATATGTCCCTCTTGCCGGCAACGGTAGCAAATAATCTTTTTCGCTGCCTCTTGCAGCATGGGCTTCCTGGGCTGCTCCCGCCAGACCTTAGGTAGAACTCCCACCCTCTCACTCTCTCCACCCTCACCCCTTGGAGTCATCTTACCCGCCACTGGGGATGATCTGGTCTTAGGGGGGAAAGTCCGTGAGTCCCTGGAAGATGTGGTCAAGTTCTCTGTAGCCAAGTACCTCTCAACCA